>NW_005842113.1:229955-255977 GCF_000455745.1 Alligator sinensis | reverse complement strand
CCACCCCCTACCCCCTCTCCCAGCCCAGTCAATGGCTGCCCTGCCTGACCCCAGTGCCCTGGCACTGTTTTTTTTTTAAGCCCTGCACTCAGCGGCTGCTGTTAGGCAGGAGGGGGATCCCCACTGCCCCCCACTGCCCCGTGCTGCATGGGGGGGCTCTGCCACAAGCCCGCAGAAGCCCTGATGACTGCTGCAGGAGCTAGTGAGTGTGGGGATTTTTTTTTTCTTTCGCTGAGGCCAGGCGAGGCAGCCATTGATGGAGCTGGGAGAGCAGGCAGGGGATGGGGCCTGGTCAGGGTCCCCCCCATTGTCCCCTTCCCCCCTCCTCCAACCTCCAACCCCAACTTACTGGCATGGAGTCTGGGTCCAGCCCCCTGCAGTGGGAAGCAGGGACTGCCTGAGTCTCCGAAGTTCTCTGAGTCTTTTCCAAATTGATTCAGAGAGCTTTGAATCAATTTGGACCTTTTTATTGGTCTCCCGATTTTATTCATATTCCGCTGCTGAATCAGGCCAAATCTCCTCCAAATTGAATCAGCACCCAGAGCTTCACACATCTCTACTGCTTGATAAACTGCCATTTACAAATACAGAGCACGGTATCACAGAATCATAGAGACATAGGACTAGAAGGGACCTTGATAGGTCATCTAGTCCAACCTCCTGCCTGAGGTGGGGTCATTCCTATCCAAACCATTTGATAAAAAACATTGTTTAACCTCTCAACAAAATGATGCAGTAAACCCTGACACAAAACATAACACCCTAACCTGCCACCAGTAAAAGGGAGGGGGGAAGAGGGCAGGCATGGGAGCCAACATCCTGCTATTGTAAAGGTTGTTAATGTACACTCAAGAAATCTCAGGAAGAAGGCTACACCCCCCTGCTTTAGTGTAAGGCAACCCCCCCCATAGTCCATACCAATCTGACCATGGGGTAAAATTCCTTCCTAACCCCCTAAGTCTGACCCTGAGAGGCGGGGGCAAGACAAGACCTTCTAGCTAGGAACCTCTGAGATGAAGTCCCAGAAGGAGCCTTGGCACACCCCAGTCCCAATTCTCAGCCTTGTTGCAGCCAACACTCAATGTCTCTGAAGAAGGCTTAGAAAAGCCTGATACATATAGCAGGGATGGTATGGGGGGTGGAATTCCCTCCCAGCCCCATGCAGGAGGTTTATGTGAAAACATTCAACTTCCCACACAACAGAGATTTTCAAGTCACATAAGTCTGATTGCTAAAGTTACTAGAATCCAGCAAAGCCATGCTAACTACTAAAGAAAACACAGCAAAGTGTTTGCTCAAGGTACCATTCACCAATGTCATAAAAATAGGAAAATTCAATGTTTTACCTCCAAAAAAATGAACCAGTCATTGTATATCTAAAATTCAATCTTTTTTTTCAGTAAAGCAGTAAATGATCTAAAATGTATTGTTACTGGGAAGAAGTTGTTTAACCCTGCAACTGAGCCCTAGCTCTCAGCATACTGAAGTTCAACATTCAAAGTAGTAGCTAAAAGATATGGAACTATCTTCTTTATTACATGTACAGTTTGCTATGTAAGCTCATAGACTCACAGATGAGAACATGAGTTATCTATGGAACAAAAATAAATTTGAATCCACTGTGAGTGACATACTTCATATTTCTGGTGTGCATCACAGAAAACTCACTTCTTCTTAAAAACAGATTTGGTTTTCCCCATCTAAAGTGGTTACACTATACTATACCTCTAATGTGAAAGTTATATGTGTATTTCCTTCCCTTAAGGGGTTCTGTTTCACCTTTTGATGTAAACTTGTTTGATGTTTCATTTGCCATATTAGAAATAATTTCAAAGCCAACAACCTTCCATTGAATCTCCTACCTAAAATAAAAGCTTATTATGGCTGACATGATATTTAGGTCAGGAAATAGTTTTGCAGACAGTAGTGTAAATAAGGTTTGAAATGAACTACCCAATGGGATTCCTGTGCCCTCAGGTATTACAGTGTTTTAATTTGGTTGGTTACACAAAATCATGCCTTTCCTAAATGAATTTTGTTCTTTTCTTTTAGAATCACAAAATTCCTTGTTTTATGGCCCAAAGGCTTTTTTGTTTGTTTGTTTGAGTTTTATTTTGTTTTGTTTTCTCTTTTGTTAAAAAGCTGTGGTTTGGGTACCTTGCCTGGTAAAGTTGTTCAGTATGGGAGAGATTTCTCAAAGCATCTTTGTCTAGTTTCCAGGTGGCTCAACCATTATGCACACAATCCAAGACTTGGAACCACACATTGCTATGATGGCCTTTCAGAACTAGCCACATTTAAGCATTTTTGTTTAGCACAGAAAAAACAACAATTTTGTTGTTGTTGTTGTTGACTTTTAAGGTCTGCCCCCATATCATTATCCCACTCTTCCTCACAATAAATAATTCCATGGAAATGAAAAGGGCTTCTTGTAGGAGTCATAATCATACCTTTAACATCTGTGGACCAGATTACAATTGGTTCTAGGACAGTGGACACATGAGCTTCACTTCTCCACTGAATGTATAACCTGGGGTCCTACTTACAATAGCTGTAGCTGTGTACAAACAAGAAAGCCATGCACTAGAAAGCATGAGGAATGAGCAGGCCATGCTTGGAAAGTTAGGCATTTGAAAGCATGATAAATTTAGCACTTATTCATCCTGAGTCTAATTTGCCACTCTTGAATTTATATATGTGGCTACATGTGCTAAAAATGAGGATAGATTGCCTTGCTACATGTTAACCCATGAGTGCTGAATCTCCTGGCCTAGAGACCAGATTTGACCTTCAAAGCCCTGTCATCTGGTTAGTGGGGCTCCCCAAGGGTCTGGAAATTTGGCAGAGGGGGAGGGTAGTATTGGCCTGATAACATGGCTCTGTGTGCCAGATTGCACCAATGCATGGCTGGATCCAGGTGCACACGCAGTGTTGGGCACGAACACAGCTGGATCACGGCACATGGAGTTGGGCTGGAGTGCAGATTCCAGCCCTCAGACTGAATCCACATCACTCATCTGGCCCATGGGGCCAGAAGGTGGGACAATACTGTGTTAACCCATTTAAGTACTGAATATAAGAAATGCCTTACTCCACATATCATCCCCTTAACTTCAGGGAGACCAGTCATGGTAAAAAGTGCAATCCACTAGGAGAAACGTTATCATAATATAACCCAGAATAAAACAGAGGGGGACAAATTTATACTATATTAGTACTCTTCTATATAATGACAATATGCTCTACTGTCATCAAAAGCACTACTCAATTTCAGCAAACTCTTCAAAAAGGCACCTAATAGGATGATTCCAAACAAGCCAGCCATACCAGCAGCCAATCAAAAGATACCACTGCCCCATTTCACACTCCACTGATATTTTGGAGATTAGTAATATACTGCTTCTCAATGAATTCATTTGTAGAGGCTTATTAAAACAAACAATGCACGGAAAATAATGTATTGTAGGTAGATTGGACCCTACTGCAGCCTGACCTATCCTAATATAGCCATATAGATTTCTGTTATAGTTGATTTTCTTGTGAATGTTAAGAAGATTGTTCCTATTATCTGTTCAATCAATCAGAACATTGATGTAAATCATACCAGAAAGAAGAGTGTTACTTGCATAATAGAAAATAATAATTTTCAGCTATGTAACTTAATCTTTAACAGACATAATGCTGAAATTCTGGCACTAAATTAACACTGTGTGTGTACTTCATCCTGAAAGACTTAAGGCAAAACTATTATTCAAATCAACTGGGAAATTTTCCTTGAGTCAGGAAAAAAAATCAATGTTTTTTGCATCAGGCTCCCTGAAGAAGTACCTCTATTTTTTCATATAGTATCTAATTCCATGCTCCTTAAGCACAGTTTTATTTTCCAACATCACTAAATATAGAAAAAGCAAGCGACTTTCTGAAATTAAGTCCAACAATCAGATCTACAGTACCAACATGCAATGCAAGAGTCTAAGCAGCTCAGTCATCTGGTAGGGTGCCTTCTAAAAGAGCTGAAAGGCCAATAAGTAGCCAAATGGCAATGAATTTTGATTACTGAAAACTGGAAATGAGCAGCTGTATGTTCTATTATGTATTCCAGCAAATCATCACTATTCCCTCCACTGTCATTTTGACAGGATACTATGTCTACAAATAATGTAATGTATATTTAATGGATTAAACCACTTAGATGTATAAACTGGACCTATTTTTTTCATTGGTGTGTGTGTGTTTAACTCATTAACATTAAAAAGAGCTCCAGACACCTAATCACAATGATTTACAAATGTGCGTATAAACATGAATCCAAATTACTTGCATCGTATCAAATTACAGTTTCAGTTCTGCTCACCTCCCTCCCGCAACGCAGCATACTATATTCCAGACATTTAGGTAGCTAGCAAGTCCTTTTCCCTGGTATCAATGACAAATCTAGGCATAATTTGGCCTCCTAAAAATCCACTAATACAAGCTACTTTCAAAAGGAATACAAGATACCATTTTGCTATATGGATATAAATATTTCTGTCAATATTATTTTTTCATGTTTAAAAAGGTGCTGGTGTATTACTATTTCTTGGAATTAAGTATTTTGTGAGGAAATTCTGATGAGCTGAAAATAAGTCATCAGAAGAAAAAGTTGCACATATGCAATGATGCACTGAATTTTATCAGTGGTAACAATAGCTTCCATTTTCTATTTAGCTAACAGTCAAGTTATGTTTTTCATTGCAGAAGGGCTGACACAGTGGACAGCTGGTGCTGAATTTCTTGTATCTCTCACAACAGCATCCGCTTGCATGCTTTTACTGGCTCATCACTGGCTAACCTGGTAACCCAGATCAGTCAGCTAACTAGCAGGCGTCAGAATGACCAACTTTGTGATTTCTCCTTCCTAGGCCTACTAAGCACCACTTGAAGATGTGATCTGTAAAGGTTATGAGTAAAGGGGTGCAAGTTAGACCACTTAGACTCATGAACAAATCAAAAAAATGTAGGAAAGATATATAGAAGGAAGCAGAGTTAAGGATCTCATATAGGGGCCCTCATACTAGCAGCCCATGCATGTGTGTCTGTCAGGTGTACAAAAAGGCATTATCGGCCAGTGGGAGCCCAACCTTTTTGGCAGGCATGTGACAAATTAGCCCTGCGCCCTCCCCAGGTGCCACTCTGATCCTTTTCCCTTACCTGATCTTCTGCTCTGATTTCTGCTCCCTGCCTTGTATGCCACTGTAGTGCCTGTCCCCGCCCAAATCTGCTGTGAGCCACACACACATAGGCTGCCTGTGCCACTTGCACCACTCGTGCTGCATGTTGATTACTCCTTCTCCCACCTGTGATATGTCTAGATGATTGTAGTCAGCAACACAATTAATAGGGCTTCCACAGATCATTTTTGTCCATCTAAATGTAAATACACAGTTAACGGTCAAAACCTAAAAAAGCTGTTCCTTATTTCATTTATTAGTACCCAGTTACTCAATCCATTTCCCCTGCCTTCAGATTTTTTGGGGAAAATAAATTCCTTTCTAGCAAACAAAGAGGACGGTAAATGCATTTTAGAGTAAAAGGTAAATCTTTTGGAAATGTATGTTCCACAGAACATAAGGAGCTGTGAAAGGGAATCACCATAATTACAATGAGAACAGTTGACAAATAGGCACATTCTGCAAATAACATAAAATTGCACAACCCAATGTGGACAAATGCAAAATACATGAAGATTTCCAAGTGAATAAACAACAAATGAAGCATTAGCCTGATTTGTGAGAAGCCATTCCAGCAAGAGATTGATAGAAACAACTCCAGTCCCAAATCACTAGAGCTTCCTTCCCCAGCTAGTTCAAGTCACATGCAAGAATTTCATGCAGAAAAAGATAGTGTCTTTTTTCCCCCCTTTGAGATACTCCAAAACTCACAATGATTTATGTATCTTGTCAAACCAGATTTGATCAGGTATGTCTGGCATAGCCACATTTTACTGAAAGCAAAATTTACAGCCTCTTTAATTAAACTTTCCACAACACATATAGTTTGTTTATTGCAGGCTGCATCACACATAGGCTATGTCACAAGCTAATTGATACAAATTTTGAGAAGAAGGAAACAAAGGCTGTTACTGAATGGTGTTAGCCCAGAGAATGAGATCCAAATTTTGAAGAGGGCATATTAACTGACTGCAAAGTATGAGCTCTGGATTTGAGAGATTACCAGATTAAAATCAGCCATGAGTCCCTTTACTGTCAAGTCTAATAGAATCTCAATAACTGTAGAGTCAGGCATCAGCAACTGCAAACACTGCGCGTCACAGCCTACTGCTCATTTCTTAATTACATAGAAACCAACGTAACGCTTTGCTCCATGTGCTATTTTCAAATAACTTTCAACTGACATTCTTCAAACTGGGGAAAAGAATCACGCACATGAGCTAAAACTAGAGGTAGTCAGAAAATAAGTCCCTCGATACACACCTCAATCCTGAAAAATTTGGACTTTTCATAAATACACACACACAAATGTTGCCCCCAAATTGCCAAAGGATCTAAATATTCAGTTTTCAGATGACCTTTTTTTTAACCCATTTCTTTTTGAATAAGTAGACCTTTTGTAGTAAAATGTTGGTTGAGTCAAAAACCCATTTTGCCTGTCAAAAATTGACAGAAAAAAGAGCACCAGACCTATTCAAACCTCTGTACAACATAGGCCAAATTTGAAAATAAACCCATATGAGTAATAAGGTGAAACACACACACACACACACACACACACACACACACACACACACACACACAATCCAAGAAAGATGTTAACTGGTGAAAACTATAACACACAATTTTGTACAACGTGCTTTCAAATCCAGTTTCTGGAATGAGAAATATTAGTCTGTATGCCAAGTGAAGGAAGTTATAAGCGACCAAAAACGTTCTAATCTTCCATTTTAGAGCAGCATTTCCCAAAGGGCAGGACACACCCAGTTCTAATGGTGGCACATGCAAATCATGGTCACTTATTGTCACTGACTGCCAGTAGCCAGGGGAAATAGCAGCAGAAGCCTGTTCCCCTCACTGCTTATTATCCCTGAGCTGATTCCCCTCAATGGCTGGAAGTGGAAGTGGGGAGTGGGAAGAAAGAGTAGGCCCTGCTATAGTGGGATCTAAATCCACAAAGTTTGGAAACTGCTGTCTTCAAGCATTGCCTACAACTCTCCCCAGTGCCAGTTTGAACAACATGCACAAATAACAGCTTTTATCATAACTTTGCATGTTAATATTCAGTCTGGATACTAGAAACTGGATGCTTTTTCTACTAAATATTACAGCTGTGCTTTATAACAGTACAACCCATTCAATTAAAGGGACAAATTGTGCCTCATTATGCATTTCATCCTTCTTTTTCATTTTTACTGTTTTAATAAAAAGAGAAGACAATTTTTGACGGCTCTTTCCCCATATAGTATGTTTTATAGAACGACAATAGCTTGACACTACAAAGCATTTTTTAAAAGCAAACAAAAATGAAAAGTCATTAAAGAACATAGTTTACTACAAGCAGCTGTTTGCAATTCCCCATGGAAGTCAATGGAAAGAAATCCCATGATTTCAGGAGGACTGAGATCAAGATCTAACAAGGTAAGGATGCTGAACATGCTAAAACTTAAATAAACGATATCGCACTACAGCTTAGCTGTTCTTGCTTGTGTGGATCTCTGCACTTTAAAAACTGTCTGTGCAGCAGAAGCACAGCTGAACTGGGAGCAGTTGTTCCTATATGTACATAAAAGTTTATCATAAGATCAGCACTTCCTTTACCCAATCTGGTAGCCCCCAGCACAAAAACAGACTTCATGGAGCCCAGGAGTTATACTGGATGTTTTCACAAACTTTGATTTACATCACATCTTTCAGATTCCTCCCCTTCCAAGTGTAACATACCTAAATGAAAACAAGAACTCATGGCTTTTAACAACAGAAAAAGGAAATCTTTTTACTTCCTTGGTTAAGGATGTTAAGGTGAAGCATTTTCCAGAAAGTCCCAGTCTCTATACATTTTGTTGCATATGTATTCATAGAGTTCTATTATTTGAGCTTAAATTTATAAAAACCAATCACTGTCATTCCACAGAGGAAAAATGTTGCAATATTTGTGTCCCATTCTGTCATTAAAAATGGCAAAAGGAGTATTTAGCCTTTCATTTTTAACACATTTTCAAAACATTCTCTTCTCTTTCTGCTTCCTGATCTCCTCCAGATGCCACACTACCTCCTAGTTTCCTCCTAGAAATACAGGGGGATAGCAGAGGAAAAACCCTTGATAGTGACGACAAGGAGACAAAGATGTGGAGGAGTGGTCTGGTGACTACAGCTAAGTAGGACAAAATAGAAATGGAAGTGTAAAGGAAGCATTTGGACAGGCAACCAAGAGCTGCAGTGTGGCATGCTGACATGTTACGATCCAAGGCATAAATGCACCTAGGCAGTACTGTACTCCCCACATCTTCTTCCCTCCCCTGCACACTGCACCTTCCTTCCAGCACCAGGTTAGGGCAAAGAGGTAACAGTGGTGCGTAATGGATAGAAGGTCTTTTTGCCGCCTATATATGTGTCAAGAAGCCAACCCCCCCCCCCCCCCCCCCCCCCCCACCACCAACTTTCAGAAACAAAAAGCGGGTGACATCCTCCCCCTGCAGCAGCCGATCTCTGGTTGCTCCTCTGCCACACACCACCACTGCGTATCTGTTCCCCTCACTGTCAGAAGGAGGATGGTGCATGGTATGCAGGGAAGAGGGAGTGAGGTACCCCTACTCCATACCAGCTATCTGTCCCCACTTAGAAAGTGTTTTGGGTTCATACCCTGCTTGCCCGCCCATCTTTATGCTACTGTTGAAATCTCAACAGTAGGGACGGAAGTATTCTGAAGATCTCCGAAGGGAAACGGGGCTGCCTCCATCTCCAAGATGTAGGCAAATGAAAGATATTAAGTTAGTCAGAAAATTAAGTAGGGGCATTCATTTTAAATAGGTCCCTGACTTTAGGATGAGCCAGTGTATGTCCAGGTACTTGACATGAAGGCCATTCTCTGTGGCCTGGTGGCTGACAGCAGGGATTACCTCTTGCCTCCCCCCGCAGTCATCTTTCCTATTCTGGATCTCTTGTGCAGGAAGAGTAGGGATAACTGGAGAAACAAGACAGGGACATATCTTAACTCACAGCTATTGTGGAATAATATCATTAGCCTCTCCTTTATCATTGGCCTATCTTTTTATATAACTAGAAAGTTAAAAAGGTAAGTAGATAAATACCCAGGAAAAAGGGTATTATATGGTGACTACAAGGAGACAAAGATGTGGAGGAGTGGTCTCCACCCTATATAGAGAAGTGAATAATCAAGCATAAAGGATACATGAAAAGAATACAAAAAAAAAAATCAATATTGACTTCAATTAAAAAAAACACATTTCAAATCTCACAACAGGATACCCACAATTTTATGGGACAATTTAAACTCCACCTTTTATTTCTATTCCATATTGTAGCATATGAGTCACAAGTGAACATCTCTAGTTCCAACCTCAGCCCTTTATCTGAAATGAACACAAATCTTTATGACTCAAGTTGGTTCATAAAGAGGATACCATGCCCTTTGCAACATAGTATCCCCCACTACCTGCCCAATTAAAACAGAAGCAGCCCTAAATTGAGCCTTTAAAGCAGGTTGTGTCTTGGGAGGAGTGAGTGGGTGGAAGAAAAAGGGAAGCAACTTCTACATTTAAACAGACACAACTAGAAGTGATTTCAATCTGCTGATATGCAAGGGGGAGGGGTAGAGGGGGAAGCAGTTACAATTGGCTTTCCTGAGATGACTATCAGGAAATAAATGAAGTTACCACTCAGTGACCCACTGAGAAAGCGCATCTTCTTTAATACTCATACTGACACTGAAATTGCATTTCCCCCAACACTCAAATATGAGAAACAGTATTATACTAGCCTTCTGGGGAACTATAGGGTTTTTTTTTAATTCACTCCCTTCTCCTCTTTAAATAGCTGTTCATAAAGACAGACCTTCCTTTCAGCTCCTCAGATTGTATAACAAGGAGCCCATCCCAGTTAATATTAAAAATAGGCTCTCGTTTTTTAAAAAATTAACAATTTTCACTCCTTCCCAAAATCCCATCTGACATAATGGCCAGGTACAGATGTTACACTTAGACTGGTCTAAGTGATCAGAAACCGATCTAAACCTATAACCATACAGAAGTTCAATTAACATAAACCAGTCTAAAAATGGCAGAATCAGGTCCAAGGTAGACCTGATTTGATGTTCACTCAAATCTGATAGATTTAGGTTAAACCAATGCATTGAACTTCTGTACCAGACAGAATCACAAAATCATAGAAAATAAGGGCTGGAAAGGACCTCAGGAGACTGTCTAGTCCAACCCCCTGCTCAGAGCAGGACCATAGGACCATCCCCAGTGATTCAAATTAGATCACTGTCCTCCAGCATCCCAGCCTCCTTTGCAACCCCTCCTTTGCAGGAAGGCATGCTAGCACTCAGCCTGCACTGCCTGCTCCATCTGAGTGCCCAGTGGGTCCTGCCCCTGACATCTCCCAGAGCCACCTTCTACCTCCAGCCATCTATCATCCACAGGCAGGCACCAAGGGGAAGGGAGTCAGGTGTACTACCTCCACTGGCTGCTGCTCAGGGCAGTGTCCCTGACTCTGGCCTCTGAGATATGACATACAGGAGCCAGGGTTGTGGTCCAAGTGGCTGTACCTGAGCACAGGTGCTTGTGGGTCCCTGCCTGGGTATACAGAAGCCAAGGTAAGGGTCTGCGGGGCTGTGCCTGTGTGCAGTGCTTCTCCTGGGCTTAGTGTCAGGTCTATGTGTACATCATGGGGTGCTTCATGATCGGGTGCATGGCCCAGGGACTCAGGTGCTCAGGTCCTATGGCTTCAGCAGGGGCCATACCCAGCTGCAATGAGAGTGAGAGCTGTATGGACCCATACCCACATACTTCCACCACTCCTTTGATCCATCCACCCTTTGATCCTTCCATCCAACCCTTTGCAGTCAGACCCTCACCCACCCAACCAAAGTTGCTGAGACCTCACAGGCACCACTATAGACTATAGATGACCCTATCTCATCCTCCTCCACTACCCAACCCCAGTCACATAACTTATCACCCAGAGATCTTATCACCATCTGGGGCAAGGAAAAGTCCCAGCACCAGCTCAAGAAAGAGCACTGAAAAAGGGATGTCTTCAAGTGCATTGACCAGCAACTGCTGGCACATGGCCACAAAAGAGATTGGTAACAGTGCTGCATCAAGACTAAATGGATGAAAATGTAGTATAGACATGTGCATGAGGTCAACAAAAAGTCCAAGGCCCAAAAACAGACCATGCCCTTCCACAAAGAGCTGTCCCACTACCTTGCCAAGGACAGGGCCATTGAGGCCTTATACGCCTATGGCTTCACTGGGGGATGGGAGGAGTCATCAGGAAGGACCCCACTGGAGGAGGTGCAGGAAGTACTCAGAATGATGGGACAACTGAGTGCCTAAGAGCAGGTCCCCAGGGGCCACAGAGCAACAAGACAGCTACTGAAGCCAGTCCATGAGGAATCCACCCCATTAGTGCTGGTCCCCACATCATCACAGGTTGTGGGAAGCAAGGTGCTACTGCAGCTGGACCCGAGCAGAAAGGGCCCACTCCAGTGGGTAGTTGTGGGTGAGGAGAGCAGGACCAGGGTGCCTGGGTCCTGATGCCAGGGCCATCAGGGACACCACCCCGCTCCCAGAGCTGATCAGCTCCTCCCCAATCCTGGTAGCCACCCCATGTATGCAGGCCCTATGAGATTTCAGGCCAGTCCTGAAAGGGTGCAGGAGCACTTAGAACTAGGGAGAGACCACAGCCCACTAGTTTGCTGGGCCAGGCTGCATCTGGGTGTGATGAGTGGCCCCACACAGACTGTCCAGCTGCTGTCTTGCGGGTACAAGGCCATGTACCATGGTGATCAGCTGCCAGCTCATGTCCAGGTGGGTGTACATTATGTCCCACAACCTCCGATGAGAGTTGTGCATGGCAACAAGCAGGGCACGCTACAGCTCCTGCATCTCCGTGCTTAGGCATGGATGGCAGGACACCACTGTAGGGTGCAGGCAGGCTGGGACATGGAGGCACATGCAACTCATGACAGAGGAGGCTTGCTCTAGGGCTCTTCTGGAAGCCTAGGGATGATAGGGGAAAGGGTCTGCAGTGACGTGGCAGGGAGTTGGTGGTATGCTCGCCCATGCTTGGCAGCCAATTAGGTGTGATCTGGGCACTTGGCTATGCTCAGCAGTCTCTGGCAGTCTGGGGAGCTCATGGGACATGATAGAGGTATATAGAAGCACCCCCAACCTGCTGGTCTCAGCAAGTGCAGGCAGCCTGCACTTTCCCCACCTCCCCAGGGTGAATGTGTGTACTGTTCACTACCAATCTAACCTAGGCTACTTACAGAAAACTGTATAAGTTAGAACAATTCCTCCTTGGGTTTTTTGAACTTAGCCACAATGGCTTTTCTATCACATGCCTATCAGTCTATACAAAATCCTTGCATACAAACTGGTTCCTCCCTTGAAACAAATCCCGATTTGACAACAACACTTTGTTGTATAGATACAGTTAAGCCCCAATATCTGTAAAAGGCCCTGCCAAGTCCTGTATGGAATGTATTTTAAAATTATCTGCAGATCAGGATAGGAAAGGAAACATACCATATATAACAGCATGTATAATGGGGCTAAATCCACAGAAGCAGCTAGTAAATTTGCTACTGACTTCAGTGGAAACAAGATTCTGGGTTAAAAAACAGTCCAAGTTGAATAATTCTCAGTCTTAAAAGTTTGCAATTTGTACAGCCTATTGAGAGGACACTAGTGATAAAAGGTGACTATGCCTTGATGATTACCTAGGAGCTAATTATTAGTGCACATCTAAGTACCTTTTAAAATGTGTGCATATTCTTTGGTTTCCAAGAACGGCTGAAATTCAGTTCCTTAGGAACCAGATATGACATCATAAAAGTGTTATACAGACTCTCTCACTGTATGTCCATTTATATTAGTCTCATCATCCATAACAAGTGTTTAAAAAGCAGAAAAGCAACCATGATGCATAATGCATTGTGTCATGATGCATAATAACCAGGACCCCTCCCACAACTCCTGAGGTTCAAAATCTCTCCAAGTAAGCATTTCATTTTAGAAGCTTTGACAAAAATGCCATTTAGGGATTTTCAAATTTACAGCTCTGCAATTTGTCATTTATATTAGAAAGAAGGTGGTAAAAAAGATGATGATAATACAATGCAATTCTCCACTACATGAATCTCCTGTTGACTAAAACTCCCTCTGTCTGGCAGTCAGAAAAGTTATTAATCTGCCAATTACAGACTGAGCTGCTGTATTTTTTTTCCCTTGAATTCTTTAAGCAGCACAATATTGGGCATTCCAGGCGAGTATTAGTAAAGGTTATTTGCCTCTGGAATATTGATTAGCACAACCCCTGTGGGAATTATTTCACTTTTCCAAAGCAAATTAAAGATCTGAAAAGTAATTCTCAACTTAACTTCAAATGTAGTTATTTAAACATGGATGATTAACACAATTACTGCCTGATGCAGTGAGTACTGCTTTCCAGACTCAGCTGGTGGGATTCTCAGTTAACCCTGAAATCAGATTACCTAAAAGGAACTTCCTGATCCAGGGAGAAAAAATAAAAATGATACACAGGAGCTTCTCTCTTACTTAAAATAAAACACACACATATAAGGACACCACTCTCCTTCCAAGCAGCAGTATGTTAAAGAACTGTAGGTGACAGAACAAGGAGAAAGGGTCTCAAGTTGCAGCAAGGGAGGTTTAGGTTGGATATTAAGAAAAACTCTCTCACTAGGAGGGTGGTGAAGCACTGGAACAGGTTACCTAGAGAGGTGGTGGAATCTCCATCTTTGGAAGTTTTTAAGACCCAGATAGACAAAGCCCTGGCTGGAATGATCTAGTTGGGGATGGTCCTGCTTTGAGCAGGGGATTGGACTAGATGAACTCCTGAGGTCCCTTCCAACCCTCATTTTCTATGATTCTATGGTGATTCTGTGATTCCAAGACATTCTTCTGTTTCTATTTCTTTCTAAGAAAAAGGATTTTTTTAATGTGTTTTTCTGAAATGATTTAATAAATAGAGAGTGAGGCTGCTGTTATAACCATGATGGTCCAGATATTATACAAGAGGCAAGAATGTCTGAGGGTAATGATATCTTTTATTGAACCAACTACGTAGTTGGGATAGATTTAGACAAGTTTTGGAATGCAAAATATTCTTTGTCAGGTCAGTTTGTTAATAGAGTAACAAGCATTATGCTTTATTTTCTATTAGTTATTTCTTTAGCTCGCATCACTATGTACTGTGAACACCTGACAATCTTTCATTCGTTTATCTCCATTTTTGCAGATGAGGATCTAAGTGCATAGAAGCTAAGTGACTTCTCTGTTGTCAGACAAGAAATTTGTGGTCGAGCAGGGAACTGAAATCAGCATCCTGAAGTCCTAAGCAAAAGCCCTAATGAGTGGGCCATAGTTCCTCTATTTGATTATGCAACCATCAAATAAAATGCGCCAATAAAAAATGCAGTATCTCTTACAAAAGCAACTTCAATTAGTAGTCAATTCTAATATTTCTTTTCCTTACAAGAAAGTAATATATACCTTCACTGAAATAAGGAGTACATACTTATCATACCATACAACTTCAAATGCAATTTTTTCAATCACAAAAATATTTCAGATTTAAAATTTTATCAGTTTTAATCTTTCACCAGATAATGTACATGATGAGCTTTAGATCAACAGAACTAAAATGTTGCTACAAGCACTACATATAACTTGTCAATCAATACACCCAAGAGCATGTTGATAATTTGACTAATGTTCATTACAGTTCTTCAGTCATGTGCAAATAATACTATATGCTATACACACCTGATTTTGTCAAATTTGTACTCCATATTTTTTCAGAAAGCAATGGCCAAGAGGCTCAGATATTTCCCTGCTTCTTTATAAATGTTCTTAAAAATGTGAACCTTGACAATGCAGTCCCTAAATTTCAGACAGAAATTATGGGCACATATTATGAACTCTCAGACATAGCTCAAAATGTGAATGGTACTCAACCAAAGGGGAATTAATGTGGGGCTTAAATCATATTTCATGTTCAGCTGGTTTCTTCGGTACTTCGGTGAGTCTAATCCAACAACAGATTTGGATATTTGTTTCAAGACCAGAGCAACGGGGGGGATCTTGGCCTTTTTTGTTACACTTATCGGACAATGTAAAATGACCAATTGATAGTTGTTTTTTTTTAAATAAGGAGGGCTCAAAAGAGATTAATGCAGTGGCACAACTAAGGTGGGGAAACTAAAGTAACCATCCTTGGCCAGCTAGAAGGGCAAAAAAGAACAGCTGCTGCTGGGCACTGCATGTTACATCAGTTGCCACTGCCTTTGTGCCCAGCCATGACACTACAGGGCTAATGCACTGTCTTGTTTCTCAACCTGTCGTGTCTCAAAGTTGGCTGGGTTTCCATGGTATTACTGTTGTTTTAAGTGTCATCACCACAGTTTAGTCTCAACTAAAGGCTTCTAACCTTTGCTGGCCCATAGGCAACCATACTCAGCAAGTAACGTGCTGCAGGCAACATCACACTTTGCTGTCCTTGTCACTTTCAGTTTAAATTTCCTGTGGTTGTGAGCAATGGTTAGAGGGTCTCAACAGCAATGTGCTGCCCATGAGTCATGGGTTGGAGACAACTGCCTTCAAGAAAAGTAAGTTTTACTTAGAATTCTTCAGTTTAAAAAAAAGTCAGATTTAGAGAAGTCAACTACAGCATCCTGCTGCATTTCACAGGGAGAAAGTGTTGCACCGAAAACACATATAGGTATTTCTTTGGGAAAAGATATGCTGGCCTTCAGTCGGTAAGACTGGCATTCCAAAAGAAATCTTGCATTTTTGCCACTCCTTTGAGTTTGTTATTTGCAATTATGGGTGCTTTATTCTGGAACCAATGCTAGAAGGTCTAGTAGATGTGTATATGGATCTATTATGGAGTCTTTATTTAGGGAACTCTACAAAGTATGGGACAATTTCTAGCAGAGTGAAATAAGTGGGTATGGACCGACATGTGCCTATGGAAATTAAAGTGGAGTAGGGAAAAGATTACCTAGAGCAGTGGGGGCCACCCTTTTTTGGCACATGTGCCACAAATTAGCCCTGCACCCACCCCAAATGCTATTCCAGTCTCTTTCGCCTGCCCAGTCCACTGCTCTATCTTTCATTTCCTGTCTGATCTGCTGCTGTGCTGCCTGTCCCTTCCTCAAACTGCAGTGTGCTACACATACAGGCTGCCCATGCCAGTTGTGGCATGGCATTCATGCCGCAGGCTCAACACCTGTGGTCCAGAAGATAAATGTGAAGAGCAGACTTTTTAAACAGTCCTGGTCAACATGTAGCTAGTGTTTTCTCTTTTCTGAATCGTTGGATGGAGAGACTTGGAGGGGGTGCATGGGAAGGCACAAAGTTAAAGGCAGTTGTTTTGGCTTGGTAATAGCAGGGAAAATTGGTTAAGGTCGTAAGACAGAGAAAAATAAAAGGACAGGAGCATGGATGACTGGTGCCTCCCGAGTCATGGTGGGGCACTTCCCACACCCCCCCCCCCCCCCACCGACGCAGGTGGCGGGCGCCCCCCCCCCCCCCCCCCCCCCCCCCCCAGTGGACAGTCAGCGACTGGGAGAGGGGGGCAGCTTATCCCACAGACTGGTGGGGGGGAAGGGGGATCCCCAGTGACTGATCCTGCCCACCAACAAGTGGCAGCAGCGCACTGCTGACACTTCTGGGTGCATTGCTGGCACTTCCAGCCGTGGGGGGACCACTTCTCCTGGCACCCCCACTCACCGGCCAGCACTATCGGGAGGCCACTAGCACTCCCGCCTGCCCCCCCGCCCAGAAATAATAGCAGGGGGTGTACCAGCACTCTCAGGGGGAGCACCTGCACCCCCATGTGTCATCACTGGACGGGAGAAGGCTTTTGATACAGCTAAAAAGACACATCTTCACTCTTTCTACTATCTGTCAATTTTGTCCCTCAAGACTGTCTGCTGTTCATTGACAGAACTATCTTCCCGTGTACATATACAACATTATCACCTGATCAGGTCCTACAACAATACAAATCATGAATCATTTAGCTGTTCTCCTGTTGTTTATTGTATCCTACCATGATCAGAAGTTGCCCCTGTAAGCGAATTTGTAGAAATACGTTTATGTGTTTTGAAATATATAGCAGGCTATGTTTTTGCAGTGCTACAAAATTATTTTCTTTGATATATCAGTGAATAAGTTTATTTGGTAGAGTTTCTAGAAAAATAAAATTGGTCCCAGATGTAAAGTTTCCATTTCATAAAATTAAATCACTCCAATTCTCTTTTCTGTGGCAATTTCATTGATCTGATCTATCTCTTTCTTTGCCAGAGAGCTTTTCTGAATATTCTATCTAGCCTTTTACTTTTACCCTCCACATACTAGTAGGGGCAAAACCTGCAAGATATATTTTGATTAAATTAGATTTTCCAAGATGGGATAAAGGCAAATTTGCCAGCTGTTGAAATTGAAGCTTGTTTTTTTTAGCAGAAGTGGAATAAAATTGATTATGGTAAAATTAGTTTATGGATCTTCAAGGATGGGTTTCCTCTGATTATTTAGATTTATGATGTCGTACTGATGGACGTTATGAGATGGTAGTATGTTATTAAAAGGTATACAGTGGTTTATGGGGGGGGTTAATTTCACTTAACTAGTAAAAAAGATGTGCAATGAGGACTGTTTAATATTCATCCTCATTGATCTTATTTTCATCCAATGTAGTTTCATTTGTTTTCCTATAGAGATGGAACTCAGCTATTTACATACTAAAAACAAAAAAATGCTGTTCATGCCTACACAGGATATTCAGGCTTCTATCTTAGACCCAGTCTCTCACTCCCCTTACATATGGCTTTGGCACTTTTCAGTTTGTAAATCATTATATCGGATACCTAGGAGACACATAAAGGCTCCATATAAATTCCCTGCCACTTTTCATTGCTTAGAAGGATTGAAGGTAGGAGCATGGAAGACCCTTCCTTGTAAGGATAAATGTCCACAACTGTGCCCAAAAATCTTAATTTAAAACCACATCCACATCATGAAGTAATTGTGAGCTCGATTCTCTCTCCTATATAATAAGTAAATTCACAGAACAAAAAAGCTTGGAGTAAAAAAGACTCCCTGAAGTTAGCCTTAGAGGCTCCCTTCCATCTCCAGATGCATCTTTGAGGAGGACAGGAACTGGAGCCTGCCGGCAGCTGAGGGGTGAGCTACCAGTGGTCTGAGTGGCCCATGAGGGACCCCAGTCCTCCCCTCCATGGCAGCAGCACCCCCAAGGCTACCCAGATGTGCTGCTAGAGGGCCAGATGCTCCCCCAGCTTGGAGGTAGCACCCGGCCTGATCCAACTGTTCCCCAAGCTGCCCCGGGAAGCAGCAACCAGCGGGCTTCCAGTGTGCAGGCCCAGGGAACGGTTGGATTGAGCTGGGTGTTGCCTCTAGCTGGGGCAGTGCCCGACCTAGCAGCTTGCCTGGGCAGTTCCAGGGGGCATTGCTGCCACAGTGAAAAGGACTGGGGTCCCTCGCAGTGCAAGGGCCTCTCAGCCTGCCAGCAGCTCACCCCACTGGCCACACGAGAGGCAGGCAGGCTCTGCCAAAAAACTTCTGTAAAGGATTGGGCCCCTCACCACTTCTGCCTTCAGCAGTCACCTGCTGAAAGCAGAAGTGACAAGGGGCCTGATCCATTTTTTCTGAGGAGTCTGCCTGCCTCTCCCACAGCCAGGGGTGAATTGACAGTTGCAATGCATTGTTGCTAACTAAACTACATCTGGAAATGACATTTTCATCACATGTACATAGTGACAACCGTCACATGCACAAGTACCCAAAGATGTCAGACAGCAAGCTTGTAAGTCAGACCTGGTTCTTTCGGTGTAACCATGGATAATATCCACACTGCACTCCTGTCATGTCCAGTGAGGGATGCTACTAAGCAAATTCCACCCACCTTCTACCATTCACATGTACCAGATCTGGATATGCAGTCATGAAGACGCTTGTGGGCATTCCTCCTAGCTACTCTCAAACACACTGGAAATAGAGGTCTCAGTCGAGATTGTGGGGTGCAGTGACCCTGTGGAGTGATTTCACAACCATATTTGCAGAGCAGGTGTGTGGGGTGTTCTCAGTAGAATTACTCATTGGGGGCATAATGTACATGTGTCCTCTGTGGCTCATAAGGAGAACCAAGGTCAGATTCTAGAGAATCTCAGCTTTCATTTTTTGTAAAATTAGTTTAGCTTCTAGCCCTCATGCATCCAAAACAAATTTTCAAAATGTGATCCAAGCATAACAGATCTTCCTGAATTTACAAAAAGCTTGAAACAATGTCCAAGAGATGTGTAAACTCCCTTGTCCCCATTAATCTTGCTGGAGTATTGATTCTAAAACCAATGATAACACATTAAAACACATTAAAATGTCAACATTAACTAATTCATTGGTCATCTCTGCAAATGGAATGGGGATGGGATGCAAGTGAAAATCATGTAGGAAAGAAAATGGGAGTTCTTTCCCAGAAGGAAGCATAGACAAAAGAAAGGAGGACTCTCATGAAGAGAAGAGGGAGGAGATGAAAGAGGGAAGAGGAGGAGGAACCAGCAGAGAGAGCACTGTTATTTTCAAAATACAAATAGCATAATGAAGCACTGACCAAACTAAAGTAAACAACTGAAAGACCACATTCTCACTTTCAGCTTTATGTGGACTCCACCAATTTCGCGTAGAACTGCACAGATAGGCTTCCTAACCTAGTGAGAAGGGCTTTAAACTTGGTTCTCCACGGGGTGGGGAAGTGGGTGATCTGGAGGAAGAGCAAGCAGGAGAGGGACAGAGGGAAGGTGTTCTCATGCTTCCTGAGAAATCAGGGCAATCAGCTAGTTACCTCAGGTGTCTGTACATAAATACATGGAGCCTGGGAAACAAGCAGGAAGAATTGGAAGTCTTTGCACTGTCAACGAACTATGATGTGATTGGAATAACAGAGACTTGGTGGGATAGCTCGCAAGACTGGAGCACTGACATGGATGGGTACAAACTGTTCAGAAAGGACAGGTAGGGGAGAAAAGGAGGAGTTGCACTTTATCTAAAAGAGCCATACAATTGCTCAGAGCTCCAGTATGAGGCTAGAGATAGGCCTGTTGAGAGTCTCTGGGTTAGGGTCAGAGGGGACAGCAACAAGGGTGATGTCATGGTGCAGGTCTGCTATAGACCACCAGACCAGGAGGAAGTTGTGGATGAGGCTTTCTTCAGACAGCTAGCAGAAGTTTTCCAATCACAAGCCCTAGTTTTCATGGGGGACTTCAGTCACCCTGACATCTGCTAGGAGGGCATGCGCGGGCAATCAAGGAAGTTTTTAGCTAGTACTGGGGACAACTTCCTGATGCAAGTACTGGAGCGGACAACTAGGGGCCATGCTCTTCTTGACCTGCTGCTCACAAACAAGGATGAACTGGTGAAGAATGTAGTAGTGGATAGCAACATGGGCAGCAGTGACCACAAGATGACTGAGTTCAGGATCCTGAGGAAAGGAAGGATGGAGAGCAGTAGAGTAAGGATCCTGGACTTCAGAAAAGCAGACTTTGATTCGATCAGGGAACTCATGGGCAGGCTCCCCTGGAAAGTCAGTCTGAAGGGGAGAGGAGTCAAGGAGAGGTGGCTGGACTTTGAAGACTTAGTGAGAGTGCAGGAACAAACCATCCTGATGCATAGGAAGACAAGCAAGTATGGCAGAAAACCAGCTTGGCTTAACATGGAGCTCTTCAGTAAACTAAATCACAAAAAGGAAGCCTATAAGAAGTAGAAACTTGGGCACATAACTAGGGAAGAATATAACAACATTGCATGGGCATACAAGGATGAAGTCAGGAAGACCAAGGCACAACTGAAGTTGCAGCTAGCAAGGGATGTGAAGGATAACAAGAAGGGTTTCTACAAGTATGTTGGTAGCAAAAGGAGGATCAGGGAAAGTGTGGGTCCCTTACTGAATGGGGGAGGCAATTTTGTGACAGAGGGTACAGAAAAATCTAACGTATTCAATGCCTTTATTGCTTCTGTCTTCACAGGCAGGGTCAGCTCCCAGACTTCTGCACCAGGCAGCACAGTTTGAGGAGGAGGTGAGCAGCCCTCAGTGGTGAAAAAACAGCTGAGGGACTACTTAGAAAAGCTGGATGTGAACAAGTCCATAGGGCCAGATGGTATGTACCAGAGGGTGCTGAGAGAGTTGGCTGATGTGATTGCAGAACCACTGGCCATCATCTTTGACAAGTGATGGCAATCAGGAGAGGTCCTGGATGATAAGAAAAGGCCAAACTAGTGCTCATATTTAAGAAAGGAGAAAAAGGAGGATCCAGGAAACTACAAACCAGTCAGCCTCACCACAGTCCCTGGAAAAATCATGGAGCACATCCTCAAGGAATCCATTTCTAAGTGCTTGGAGGAGAAAAAGGTGATTAGAAACAGCCAGCATGCATGACCAACCTGATTGCCTTCTATGATGAGGTAACTGGCTCAGTGGATTTGGGGAGACTGGTCGATGTGGTGTACCTTGATTTTAGCAAAGCTTTTGATACAGTCTCCTACAACATTCTCCCAGGCAAGCAAAGGAAGTATGGGCTGGATGAATGGACTGTAAGGTGGATAGAAAACTGGCTGGTGCATTGGGCTCAGAGAGTATTAATCAATAGCTTCATGTCCAGTTGGCAGCCGGTATCAAGTGGAGCACCCCAAAGCCCATCCTGAGGCCAGTCTTGTTCAATGTCTTCATCAACAACCTAGAAGATGGCATAGAGTGCACCCTCAGCAAGTCTGTAGACAATATCAAGCGGGAGGAAGTAGTACATATGCTGGAGGGTAGGTCTAGGATTCAGAGTGACTTAGACAAATTGGAGGATTGGGCCAAAATAAATTTCATGAGGTTCAACAAGAACATGTGCAAAGCCCTGCACTTAGGATGGAAGAATCCCATGCACCAGGACAGGCTGGGGGCTCACTGGCTGGGCAGCAGCTCTGCAGAAAAGGACCTTGAGGTTACAGTAGATAATAAGCTGAATATGAGCCAGCAGCGTGCCATTGTTGCCAAGCAAGCTACTGTAGCATACTGGGCTACATTAGCAGGAGCATTGCCAACAGGTCACGGGAAGTGATTATTCCCCTCTATTCAGCACTGGTGAGGCCACATCTGGAGTACTGTGTTCAGTTTTGGGCCCCCCACTACAGAAAGGATTTGGAGATATTGGAGAGAGTCCAGTG
Organism: Alligator sinensis; assembly: GCF_000455745.1. Classification (NCBI taxonomy): domain Eukaryota; kingdom Metazoa; phylum Chordata; order Crocodylia; family Alligatoridae; genus Alligator; species Alligator sinensis. Next base: position 233,485 of record NW_005842113.1, on the reverse strand, counting down.
GAGGGCAACAAAAGTGGTGAAGGGATTGGGGGACATGATTTATGAAGAAAGACTGAGGGAACTGGGCTTACTTAGTCTACAGAAAAGGAGACTGGGAGGGGACCTAATAGCATCCTGCTACTACCTGAATGGGGGTTTGAAAGAGGATAAAGCTAGACTGTTCTCAGTGGTGGCAGATGACAGAACAAGGAGCAATGGTCTCAAGTTGCAGCAAGAGAAATTTAGGTCGGATATTAGGAACAACTCTCTCACTAGGAGGGTGCCGAAGAACTGGAATGAGTTACCCAGAGAGGTGGTAGAATCTCCATCCTTGGAGGTTTTCAAGACCCGGCTAGACAAACATTGGCTGGGATGATCTAGTTGGGGGTGGTTCTCTTTGAGCTTGAGGTTCTGTCTGACCCTAACTTCCTATGATTCAACCCACTGAAGGTGGGTTGCTAATTCTAAATCCAGATGGCAGCCCCGGAACATAATTGGCAATGGAATTCTTCTCCCCGCCCAAAAAGGAGCATTATGCTTCAGAGCAGAAGGATGATTCAGTGGATGGGGTGCTTAACTTAAGAGACTCCAGGTTCATTTTCTTGTTGGACCACAGCCTTCCTGAGTCAGGGGACCAGTGTGTCTACATCCCCCAATTCTAAAATAAAGATTACACTTCTTCTGCCTCACAGGGATGTGGTGACTGCCAGGTGCCCAGATCGGTCATAGGATCATATAAATTTACCAAGTATTGCTCTTTCCAATTCATTAATGACTTACATTGACAAATATATATATAACAGAGAGACACAAACCTGTATGACCATACAATGCTCCAGAAAGCAAAAATTACAGAGCTAGCTTTAAATATAGGAGTATCCCAAAGTAAAACCAAAGGGATTACCTGTTAGTAACATTTGATAGGAATCACTAAAGCAAGTGAATATGGGATTTTGAGGGTTGTGCCGCCACCTGATACTTTACATCACTCTACAAGTATACCAGGTGCCTTCCTTACTTTGCACAGAGCAAGGATCTTAGAAGTGTTTATTCTGAACAGCCCTAGATTCAAGCTATGTTCAAATGAGGCAGTCACAAATATGTGACTGATATTAGTCACCCTAATACCCAACTGTAAATAGGAGCCCTGTATGAGACAATTGTACCAAATATGAATTTTGCATCAATCTTTTAAGTTTTGACAAAGGAAACGCTTCAAAAAACAGAGAGATAGAAGATAAATGTATTGTACTAAAGTAGATGAGAGAAGCTGGAATATTCTCCTGAGAAGAAAAATTAGGAATGCCATACAAAGCATCAAGGGAACTGCGAGATTTGCCACAGTTGTGTCCTTTCAGGATGTCACTGAGGTGGCAAAGAAAATGAAATCATTTGGTATGCAAGTAAAATGGATGAGGAAGTTCACTGTATTTATATTCATTATTTAGAAAGATACATTGCAATAACACTACACCATAGCTGAGGTGGCAGATCTTTTACAGATTCTGAATAATTTTAGCTTTTTGGTCTCCCTTTTAATTTCAGTGATTCTGCTTTCTTCCCCTCCTACAGTTCTAGCTAAGCCAACTGATTTTAAGATGGGACTTGGTATGTTTATGAAAGGGATTATATGGCATGGTTGCCTATTGGGCTTGACTCAATGTTCCAGAAGGACCTCAACCCAAAAGCCCCTAGAAAGAAGGCAGATGTTGCTTTAACCCAGAGATGGTGTTCGTAAAGATGGCTTATACACTTGTGCATAATGAATATGGTGAGGCTATTCTTTCTCCTTAGGTTTAGGTCTATTCCTCCATTATATACATGAGTTCTTCAGTACAACACAGTGGGTGCATCTACATGTGCCATTAATGTGATAAACTTTGGCACGTTCACATCAAAGAAAACTGCTCTCAGGCACAGCATATACACATGGCCCCAGGACCATAAATTAATTTGCATTAAATTTAATAGGATTATTTCTCTAGGAAAACAGCATTGGATCCAAACAGGAGCAGTGTTTTTAAATCTGGGATGTGTTGTCATCCACATAAATTTGGAAAGAGGAGTCACTTTTTCAGATAGTCAGAAGCTGTCAGAATTGCCCAGGGACTAATGGCTGTCTTGGCATTAATGTATGAGAAAGGTGTGAAGGAAGAAAGGGTGTAAGAGGGCTGATTCTGTGAGCACAGTGTCAATAGTTTAGGAATGATGGGCCCGACCCAAGGGGGTTCATGCTTTCATTGTTGGATCATCTTAATTCAGGCTGAAGGCAGCAAGGAAGACGTCTGCCTCAGAATCAGCAATATAACCCACTTTCCATAGGTATAGTGTGTGTGGATGCAAGATTACTCACAATAGTAAGCTGGCTATTCAAATGAGTGGAGTTACTCACTTGCAGAAAGTTTTAGAGGCTCTGGCACTAGGTTCCTGTCTCTATCATAATGATGTTAGAAAACTGTCACATACTAAACACAAAGTTTTTGTGGTGCATTAGTGTCCTGTGTAATTGTTCAGGCATGGGCATCCTTATAGTCATACATAAAGTCTATTTCTCTTATATAGGTGTATAAAATGCCCTGGGTCCTGACAATCTAATGGGGCTAATGAAAAAGCTACACTCTGAAATGAATTGGACATGAGTGGAACTTAACAGGAAGATAAAACTGGGTGGATAACAAGAATTAAGACAGCTGCCATTAATGTGAAACCTGAACACTGCACAATTACCCATACATTTATCCTCATAAGCATGACTATAGTTGGGATGTATGGTTATCCCCATTACAGAGATTGGGAACCAAGGTGCAGTGACAAAAGGCTTCTTTGCAAAGGGAAACAGCATAGACTATCTGGGTCCAAATCCTACATTCCCTCTAAGACACCTAAATATGATCCTATACCATCCTGCTCAAATTCCTGGAAACTTATTAATACAAAAAGTGGGTGGGTTCGTCTCCACCTCTCAGCAAGAGGAGGCTTCAGCCTCAGCAAGAGGAGGCTGAGGGGGGACCTGGTGGCTGCCTACAAACTCATCAGGGGAGATTGACAGCAAATAGGTAGCACCACCTGGGGTGACAAGGAACAATGGTCATAAGCTGATGGAGAATAGGTTTAGGTTGGAGATCAGAAGGCAATATTTTACAGTTAGGGTGGCCAAAATCTGGAACCAACTTCCCAGGGAAGTGGTCCTCACCCCTACCTTGGGCAAATTCAAGAGGAGGTTGGATGATCACCTTTCTGGGGTCTTGTGAACCCAGCATTCATTCCTGCCTGTGGCAGGGGTCAGGCTAGATGATCTGTTCAGGTCCCTCCTGACCCTAGCTATTATGAAACTATGAAACTTTGTGATACAGCCTAAAGACCAAGAAGAAGGCATGGTACAAAAGTTGACATATTAACATTTTGAGCAGTATGCAGTAGGATTACATAGAGGTGCCTTAAAGATGAAATAAGTTTTGGGTCCTAGTCTGCAGTAGTAATTCAATAAGGATTCCCAGTGTGCACATTTTCTACACCAAGGGCACATCTAGACAAGTGGGAATGTGCATTCC
>NW_005842113.1:218603-229945 GCF_000455745.1 Alligator sinensis | reverse complement strand
AATCCTGGCTGGCAGCCAGAGCATGGCTCCAAGTCAGTCAGACTCCCATTTTAGGCAGTGCACGCTGCCGTCACATGCAGTACCTTGCTTTTTTGGGGGGATGGGTTTTTTTTACCCCAGGATCTCCCAGTGTCAAAAAAAAATCCCTGCGCTGCAAAGTAGGAGTGTGGGGAATGCCTGCATGTGTGGTATGTGGCATTGCAGATGGGTGTGCAGAGCCACATACTGCACATCCACACTAGTCTAGCCAGCCCCAAGTGGGCTTTTATGCTGTTGAACTTAAGCTATTTTGGAAATGGATTAAGCTAAAAAACATATATAAGGACATTCATAGTCCCAAATAAGAGCAGCCACATGGAGTCTTAATAGTGAAATGGCCACTACTCTTAAATTTCATACCCTAGCTTATTTCTCAAAAAACTTCCCCAGTTACACAAACATTTAATAAGTGGTTTGCTGAAGGTCTGGCAAGTTTGAGAGCCTGCCTGGATGGGTACAGGCATGGAAGTTAATTGAAAGTAAGCTTTTAAAGGTTTTTTTAATTAGCTAAACAGCATTAAATAACTGTATATGTGCCTATTCAGAGTTGAAGTGGCCTTAATTTGCTTCAGTCCTTCACTTTCACAGGGAATTCTCTACACAAAGTTTTGATGCTTCAAACATATCAGTACAGGGAAAAAAAATGAACACCCAGTGTGCTCAAAGGGTGAGCACATTATACTGCTAGAAAGGTGCCTATATAGCCATAGCTTATTTCTGTAAAAAAAAAGGGAAATATATTCCAGTGATATATGACACTTTTAGACAAAAATAACCTATATCTAACTATGGAGGCATTGTACTATTTTAACTACTTTTGTAGAAAATCACAATTCTAGCCAAAATGTGAAATTAGTGCACAAACTATGTACAGACAAGACCTTACTATCTGTTTCTGGTTTTGCACCTAGCAATAGGTGCCTCCCAGCCCCATCACAGCAGGGGACTAAACGCTAAAGAAACAGATAATTTAAAATAAGAATAAAGCCTCTAAACTGAATGTTTTGTGCATTTCTAAAAACAGACAAGTACAGTGAGTGAGTATATTTATTTTAATCCTGATATAATTAATAAGTATATTTAAATGTATGGCGTTTCTGTTTGCTTGATTTGTTTTTTATTTTAGGGTTTTATTTTGTACATCTCTGCTAATGTTATCGACTGCCCATGGATTTTCTCATGTTAGCAGTATGATAAAAGCTAAATCAAATACCTGTTATATGGTTCTGTACTGTAAACGACAGACCATAAAGGTGCTATTGATCAGGAAGACCTTAATTAAAATTTGTATTCTTTAGTCTCTCTCCGTTTTGACATATACTTGGTAATAAAATGTATCATTTACCTTACAGGCAGAATTGTTTTATGGACAACCTGAAGGAGTTAAATCAGGTTTTATATAAGCTCTAAAATTCTTTAGCAGCTTCCAAGGCAAACCATGGTGGACAAAAAAAGGAGCTAAGGTCCCCATTGCCTTGCTCTACCTTTCTGCACCTGGTGTACAATAGTGGAAGATCCCCCTAGACAAAACTTGGCATCTTTTTGTCCAATCTGTCCCACATTTCTCCTGGGAGGAAGTTCAGTGGGGTTCTCACAGTAAAAGTAGATTTGGCAACGTAGAATGGAAACAAATGTCGGACTTTAATTACAGTCTAGAGCAAAAAGTAACCATCCCCTTATCTGCAAACCTATCAAAATGCATGCATCCTATGACAGTTCAGCAACAGCTACTAGAAGCCATCACTGCTGCCTACCAATTATTCCACTCCCCAAAAGTTATAGTCAATTGAAGTGTTTTAAAATAAATGTTATAAATGTGTGCTAAAACTAACTTTAAATGCTGACTATATCATCTTTATTTTTTTATTCATTAAGGGTTAAACACAGAAAAAAACATGCACAATATGCTTGAAACCCATCAGCCAAGGAAAAGCAAGCAAGAAATACAGCTACATGTTAATCTTTTAACTGTACTGGGTTTATGGATTCAGAGTGTTCCGTGTTCTCCTCTCTCTAGACATTATCTTTGGCAGTTAACATGCAAAAACAAACCTTGATAAAACAAAAGGAAGTGGGAAGAAACAAAAAGACCCTAACACAATACGAGAACAAATTGTTCTTCAAGAAAAAATCATATGAACTGAAACACTGCTTTGGAATGGGAAATATTATTATCAGGAATTGCAAATTCAGAAAAGGAATGAGTAAAAAGGGGATTTAGCAATATCCCAACATTAATTTTTCCTGGTGACTAATGAAAAGGAGAAAATAAATAAATACAGAATTAAAAGAATAAATTCCAGCTTGTGGGAGCCACATTTCAGGTGCTGTTCGAGAAGGCTGGAAACAAAAAGGTTTCTCCATCCTTGTCCAATGTCAAAGAGAATCTATGGTGTTTCTAAAATAGAAAGCATTAGCCACAGGAAAAGGCAAAAGCCTTGTATCAAGCTGCAAACAGGAGCGCTTAAGCACAAGGCATTCAGGCGATGGAAAATGCATTCAGAGCATTTAGCACACAGGATTAATCGAATTATAACTTAATCATCTGATCAAACACTAATTAGCATAATCACTTGAGGGGAAAAAGCTGCTAGAGGAACAGGCAAAGGAACACCTTGGGCACCCAGCACATTAATGACACAAGATCATGCACAGATGGATTTTTTTTTAATAAAAAGGAAATTTGAGGCTTGCATGCTGAAGAAGCAATTTAAAGGTCTAATCTAGCTTGCACACTATTTCTTAACAGAGAGATATTGTCAGAATTGGATTTGTGCTAGCTACACTTTCTTAATTTGAAGAAAAATAGTATTCACGTAAACAATTATGCACCGGGTTATCAAATGGAGATTTAATTGTGTGCGTACATTTTATCCCACAGTGCCTCTCATACTCATCCCTGACCACTTTCCCCAGGAGTGCACCACCCAAACTAGCTGATCACCTAGCTGACCTTCAGGGATACAGCAAAGTATTAGTGCCTTGTTACAAACTGTGCGTTTGTAGTAATTAGTCAAAAGCTGATCCTCATTGGCTCAAGGTAAGGGATAAGTGGAGGGAGGAGAGATACTCTGTAATGTAATAGCTATATTTGATTGTAAAACTACTTCAATTTTAAAAAGTAGAAACAGCAGAGCATTTCCTGAAGCAGAAAATGCATAAACACACCCATGATGTTTACTCAGCTAATCAAATAACACTCATTTGTATGGAACGTAAGGCTGGGAAAACAAATCCAGACAGACTGGAACTGGGAAAAATATTTTAAAACGTATTTAAAACATATTTTTTGATTGTTCTTTGTTCTTTTTCTGATTAAATATTATATTTATTTTTAGGGCACCTAAAAAGACTTGCTTAGTCTTTTCAAAGGGAATGTTCTAACAGTTTAGCAAGACTAAAATGTACTAGTGTGAAAGTTTATTATATTTTAATGGTTAAGACCTGCTGGGTAAAATAAATTCCTTGCAGTACAATACAAAGAAAAACAAGTTAGTGCTACCAATATTTAAAGGTTTCAGACCATAAGGGATAAACTGTGAGCTAATTTAAACTGACTTTATCCCTACAAAGGATCTCTACTGATAATCTCTCAGGCTTCTCAGAATAAACTGTACATTAATTAAAACAAACAAACAAACAAAAAGACAATCAAATATAGTACAGACAAATTTGTCCCAATATTTTTTTTTTTTTAATTGGGGAGTGGATTTTAAAATCTATAGCTCAACACACACAGGAAATCAAGAACATCAAAAACATCCCAAGGACTAAAAGCCATTTCAACAGTATACAGTATATTCAGCTTTAGAAAAATCAAAAGCTGAATCTTTGCATTTCCAAATGAAGTTTCCTCTGTACAGGACACTGGTACAGCTCAACTGACTGGTTCTGCCCCTGTACCTACAGCTGAGAAACAATTCTGTTGCAAACATACCTGGTTTTAAGGGAAGGTGGGGTGGGGGGGACGAGAGAGAGGAGGAGGGAAAGAGAGTGTGTTCATGGAACAAAATAGAAGAATCCCACTTAATAATTGCAAGATTTCCCAAATTAAAAGTCTAGAAGATTTTAAAATGTCTTGTTTTGGAGTTCAGCTCTTCAGTTAAAACTGACACTTGCTTTTATTAAACGTTAGTTGGAAACAAACTCTGACTCAGAAGACTTTATGCCATGTCATGGCAATCATAAAATATGGTTGGTGATAAAGAGGGGAAAAGGAAAGAAAATGGGGAAGGAACAGCTGGCAACGCTGTTTGAGACAACTGCCAAGGTCAGAGATAATGTGGGACATAAACAACAAAAATTTAATCTGCTACTGGCTTGTCGATGCATAGCTATTCATAGCCAGGTGACAGCATCCCCTGCTGGCATAAGCAAGGCAGCTCTATGCTCTGCATTCTGCCTTTTATCCAGGAAGAACTGCTCATATGGTGTCAGGTTATTTTATATGATAATCAAGTTATTAATCATTTCCCAGTGCTTATGTATTAATTATATGTGATCTTACCATAGTATTTAAAATATAATATAATATAGTATGTTTTACTTTATTTCCTACACTGTATATATAAGAATACAACGTTAAGGGCATGTATCCATAAGTACTGGAATGATCGACTTAATTATTGTATAATTATTTGCATTTTAAACAACACTATTTTGGCGGCAAGGTCAACTGCTTAAAAGTTAGGAAGTGCCAGATTTAACACTGTTCATGAAAGCTGATTTCTGTCTGTGACATGCTATGTGATGACTAAGCGGGGAGTTTGCAGCAAGATAAATAAATACATTTGCCTGGCAGCACATAAAGGCTCTGCTCTTGGAGGATGGATAGGCTGCAGACACCATATTCCGAGCGTAGAAGATTTCTGGGGAAGAACTCTCTGCTCTCCTTGGGTGTGTCTACATGTTCATGGATGCACACTAATTATGGCACATTAAGTTTAGTACCTGTACTAACTTAATGTGATACTGCAGAGTAGTGCTGGTGCATGCTTTTTTGTGATGCTAGTCAGTAGACTAATTCTACTCAGCATTAGTGCATTAGCATGGTTTTTGCCTGCCACGCTAATGTTCAGTAGAAAGAAATTACTGCACGTTTAGCACCTCGTGTAGACACTCCCCCTGAGTTACGGATCTCCTATCCAAAAGGATGTCACTGGAATGTGGTCTGAATGTGTTCTAGGACTTTGGTTTGGAGACTTTTGGGTGGAATCTCTGTCCAGTTCTCTTTTCTTCTCCTGTCCAATCCATACCTCCAGGTGGCCCCAGGTATTAGTTCAGCATGTGTTATGTTGAAATGGTTACTTTTGCAAGCTTATATCTCAGTAAGAGTTGAACTGAGTTTCATGGAACCAACAAAGGATACTTTCTTTACTCAATGGCTTTGTCCCTGCCCAGTTTCAAAGGCCTGCAGAAAGCAATGGGGCTGCCTTCGGCTCTTCTCACAGAAATGTGACAGCATTGCTATTTTCATTAAGGGTGGATATTAGGTAACACGAACATAGGGATTGCTCCTAGTTCCTGCTGTCATTATTCATTGAGTGAACCAGTTTATGACATTCTTCTCTTCTGTAACAATGCATATTGAGAAAATGTACACATTCTAAAAGCACATGTTTCTCTGATGGACTACTTTCAATTACAAAGTTCACTGACCTTTTACATGGCTACAACATGGAATTCAGATTTAAATTAGTGATCAGGAGCCATAACATAGCCACAACCACTGGTCTCACACATGATTTAGGAAGAAGGCATTCCAAAGCACATCCCATCCCTGATGAAGTAATCACATGCCAAACTCAGAAAATACCTTAACTGTGCATTCAGCCTTCTTCAGAAGTTCTGCTGCTCATTCAAAAAGATAAAAAGATTTAAAAAAATATAAGAACTGCCATTTACTGGATCAGACCATAGCATCCATCTTGCCCAGTATCCTGTGTTACAGTGGCAGAGAGGGGATGCTAAAAGGAAGAGTGAACTGTGTGTGACCAGGGTGTTTTCCACTGTTCCTCTCTCACTTGCAGCCTCCAGCATTTAAGGTCTAGGAACGCCTGATTCATAGGCTGGAGTTCCCATGTTCAAGAGCTACTGATTCCCCTTTCCTCCAAGTATTTGTCCAATCCCTTTTTGAATCTGGCTAAACTGTCACTTTCCGCAACATCTGGTGGCAATGCATCCCACATTTTAATTACACAATGTGTGAAAGAGAAATGTATTTGGTATGGTAGAGTTAAAAAGGGAGAGGAGGAGAAAGATATTAACGTTCTCTCAATAGTCGCTTCAAGTTGTTATGTATTTAAAAGAAAATCCAAACCAGTTTTATAATAGGTTCCATAATATTGGCAGAAGCAAGAAAAAATAAAAATATAATAATGTAATCTATAACATAGAAGAACTTTGCTAATAGATTTTAAAAAACCTACAGTATCTCATCTAGTGAATAAGCTTTTATTTTAAAATGAATAACTCATGCTTTCCTTCTTAGTCATGAAATGCTATATAAAGAAGGGTCTACCAAGAGCCCTTTTTACAACACTATCACATGTATATGGGTACTTTATGAACACGTAGGAAGGCAAAGGTTTCTGCCCCAAAAAACTGAGGTATTTCAGCCTGATCCTCCAAGTTCTTAATCAGGAAAATGTACTCATTTCCACAACTAGTGCACAATAGGATCAACTATTAATCCCAAATATTGGGCCACTTTAATCAGTGCCTGTGGTCCTGTGGTCTGGCCCAGTAAATGGCATTTCTTATATCCTTATAACAGTTCCAGTCTCATCTAGAAAAGTATGAAGCAGCCTTATAATCATAGGGTTGGAAGGGACCTCAAGGGTCATCTGGTCCAACCCCTGTATGAATGCAGGAATGTCACTCATAAATCATCCCTGTCCACCACGTATCCAGACTCCTCTTGAAAGCCTCCAGTGAAAGCAATTCCACAACTTCCCTGGACAATCTATTCTACTGCCTCATTTTTCCAACACTAAAGAAGTCTTTCCTGAAATCTAATCTAAACCCACTCTGCTTCAGTTTAAAGCCAGTCATGGCATGACTTCTCTGACCAAACAAACCAGCTCTCACAAAGCTACCAAGGCTAACAAATCACACAGAATTTGTGCCTTAAACTAGGGGCCTATTAGGAGAAAAAAAAAAAGATCCCAACAACAGTAAATGTAAGTTCTTATGCTAAACTATAAAAATCCCTAAACCCATCACCACCAGCAAATTCACTTCTTGCCCTTATCCAGAAACACTTCCCTAGGGCACTTGGTTCACAGCCTTGCCTTCCCTCCCAATACCAAATGGAAATAGCAGCACAGCTCTCAGAGCCACCTGCCATCAGTCATTCAGCTCTGAAATTTAGCCTCTGATCTTCTCACCCTTCCTCCTACTTCAATTATAATAGCCCCCCCTCCATTCCACCTCTGTCACAAGTGCTGCCATTCCCCCTTCATGTCATCCTTTTCCTTCTGTGGAAGCCCTTTACACTGCCCAACAAGCTTCTTTGGACCTTGGCTGCCCTTTTTGCCTTTCTGCCTTCTCTAACCCCGTTTCCTTCTTTGGCTAGGTATGGATATTCAAAAAGCCCAAGGCAGAATTGATCTAAGTTATGCAGTTTTCTGCAAGTGGCATAGTTTAGATTGGTAGCGAACAGAATACATATTTGTCCATGGTGGGGGAGGCAACTCTTAAGCCAGATTCCACCATTTTTAAACCAGTTGGTGTGTGACGAACTTCTGTTCTGTTATATAGACCAGTTTTGTGAGCCAAGTTTCTGTTTCTGGTCACTTATGCCAGTAAAAATGTAATATTTGTAACCTGACCTTTGTTTCTTCTCTCTTCCTCCATACTACAACAGTGCTTTCCTGACTTCTATGCCATTTCGAATATTTCCCCAAAGCTGTTCAAACCCCTTTCTGTAAAGGAGAAAGCAAGCAAACAAGAAAGAACGAAGTCTACAACATCATCCCTCAGTCACTTGGCTAATAGGTTATATTCCCTTTAGCTCCCCATTCTTTCCCTTATTTTGAGTAGAAAGATTGCTTATATAAGCAGGATGGGGCTATGATCTCAGTAGAAGCTTCTGAGTGTATGTGCAGAGTGCAAATGATAAAGGAAGAAATTGATGTCACTCGGTGCACGCAGCATAACAAAGTATTGCAAGCACACAGAGAGAGTGGGAGGAAGGAGGCAGAGGCTAAGTACAGACATTCAAAAAGCCCCTGGCAAGAGCACTCTAACTATTGCACTTTACTTAAAGTGCTGTAAGCCTGCCTGCACTAGCCACTGGAGGTACTCCCACATGTCTCCCAGGAGCCTGCCAGAGTGGCGCCTTTCCTCAGCCCCCTGCTTCCCCCCACCAGATGACGACTGTCACATCAGATGGGGGCGGGTAGGTACCCTAGACCCTTTCTCCACATCCCCCCTGGCCAGGCAGTAGCAGGCTACAGGACTGGGACTGCTGCAGGAAGAGAAACCCTGAACCCCTTCTCTTGTGGCACTCCTCCCCCAGCTGGGCAGCCCTCCCAGCCAACAGCGAGAGTAGATGAGGAAAGGGAGAGTGAACAGGGTACAACCAGTGTTTTTTCCACTGTTCCTATCTTACTTGCAGCCTCCAATATTTAAGGTCTAGAAAGTTCTAATTCAGAGGCTGTTCTGTGCCCTTAACTCCCATACTCAATAACTAGTGATGCCACTTTCCTCCAAGCATTTGTCCAATCCCTTTTTGAATCTGGCTAAACTGTCAGCTCCCACAACATCTGGCAGCAATGAGTTCCACATTTTAATTACACATGACTTCACAGTATCCTCCCTCTCCAGTCTTTGCTCTTCCTCCTGTGCTCCCAATCTCTCTGTGCTAAGCAAGCCATGTCAGCTCATGAGAAAAAAAGCCAGAGAAAAAAAGGCTACAGGAAACATGGATCCATGGGGAGAAGGAGAGGGTGAGGCCATGGTGGAGGGGCCTCACAGTGCCTCCAGGACGGTTCCCTGAGGTATATGTAGCCAGCTGGCAGGTACTGATTGCTACGGCTGTGTGAAACTTTGGTAGCCAATTCGATACGGTGGAAATTTGACCTGATTCAGCAGCTGAATCTCTGAATCCAAATCAAATCAGGTAACCCATTAAAAGGTCTGAATTGAATCGGAAGCCTCCAAAATCGATTTGGAAATTCGGAAGGCTTGCAACAAACAGAAACTGAGGAGAGAGAGGGGGATGAGGTGATCTTCCATATATGGAAAAGGCTGAGAGGGGCGGAAAGACTGCTCTGATATTGACATCTATAGCTGGCCAATAACTGTGATCTTTCTCTGAGTTCCCTTCCAATCACAGTGCTCTGGGGGAGGGACATAGAAACAACATATAAAGCTGTGTCTGAACAGGTTGAGGAGCAGTCTCCCAGAAACCCCATCACCTATCTCTTTGAAACTTGGCAAGCTTCCTGCCCTGAGAGGAGGCTACCATCCCTGCTGTTTTCATCTGAATCTGCAAACAAATTACAAAGTTATAAGTATTTTAGTGACTCCGAATTATAGTCTATGGCCAAACTTTCAAATCGGCGCCAAATAACCGAATCCGAACTGGCCAAATCAAATTGGGACAGTGATTCGAATCACCAAATCGAATCACTGTCCCTCCAAATCAGCTGAATCTGAATCAAAATTGTATATTGGCTGTTTTGCATAGGCCTACTGGGCACCATTTTGCATCCCATGCAGCAACCTTCCTTGGGCCAAGGGGTGGGGTGGAGGCAGCAAGTAGGGGAACAAACCAACAGATAGTCATATACCTTATACTTAGAGATTTCCACTGACAGTATTTCCCTCCTTCTCATAGTTCTCATCCTTAGTCTGCTTCTGACTCTCATTTAGATGGGATTTAAGAATATTCTCCTGACTTAGGGTCAAATTCAGTAGCCCAACCCTTACTGCTGCTTTACTGAAGTCCATCCTCAAGGCAGGATTTAGAGTGAGAAACTATGGCCTAGAAATTTTAAATAATTTAATATTTTTATTCACGGCAGCTCTTGTGGCAAAATTTCTGTTTTTCTTGCAGGAAAAAAATAACCTCTCAGAAATCATGGCTGATTCTGTTTTCAGCTGTGGAAGATAACATTTAGGAAGAAATCGGAGAGAGAGGACCAGTAATCTCTCATGGCCAAGAAAATCAGGAACAGCAGCTCAGAAAGATCTAGAACTCACACATCCATTTTTATACTTTGCTTTTCCATTGTCTAAAAGGCGCACAATTTACTGTCATTTAAGTGACTGTTAATCTTTATGCTATGCAACTTGAATATTGCAGTGGATATTGTAACAATGTGCAGGATCCTTACAGGTTTCATGTTTCACTTTTATGGCTAACCTGTCAGTTCAGTCTTCAAGACTCAGATGCCTGTGTCCCAAAGACTTCTGTTTGGTATTACAGCATGGTGCCCATAAACTGCAAGTAGCCTCAAGTTGGTTAAAATGATGGTTATGATGAAGAAAATTATGAGGAGAGAGCTGAAGCTGTAAAAAGTACCGTAAGGATGCTAAACCCTTTCATCCAAGGCAACCTATATCAAGTTCATTAAGAGTGCGACAACTATAAAATGAAGCAATAGAATGTGCCCCTTGGACACAGGAAAGACAGAAGTCCTTGTTGTGCAGACTTATCAGAAGTCAGTCATTTGCCAAATGCACTAGAAGGAAGATGACTGTTGTAGACAGGACACTTCTGTCTACTTCACCCTTTATAATCACCATACATGCGAGAAGGATACACATACACCAAATTATTTAAAGCTCCAATGCAACAGTTTAATTCCAGTAAAATTCTAATGGAAAGATAACAGTGTGATAGTCACCGAGTTAAAAAAATACAGGTATAAATGAATGAAAAGAACAACTTTTAATCAGAGCAGCGTGCTACCTCCATAGATCCTGTCTGGCTCTAACTGGATAACCATTAATTTATTAAGGGACCATCTCCCAATTATAAACGTTCTCTAAATTTGGGACAGTTGATAAATTGTAACTTTTATCATTACAAACAGCACTATGCTTTCTAGTCATTTCAAAATGGTTATCTAATAATTCCTAAGAGCTTTATTTATTTTTTATCCTTGGCTAAAATATTTTGTAAAAATCTGCAGTAGTACCGTTTTTCAATATTTGCCAACGGAGTACAAATGAAAATAGCATAATGTAAGACATAAACATCCAGTATGAGATTAACATGTAAATGAGACATCTGTACCTAAATTCAGTTGCTGGAGCCTGTTCTACATACAGTAGTCTCTAAGTAAATATAT
>NW_005842113.1:204435-218572 GCF_000455745.1 Alligator sinensis | reverse complement strand
TGATAATATAGATGTTAGAGTGACAATAGTGTGGTTGGTCTTATTTTAGGTGCCACAGTGCACGTTCAGATGCCTTGAATCATATCTCATTAACATAGACACTCAGCAGCTGCCCTCCCATTTCTTTGCATCTGACTTTGTATCCATCACTAACACATATACGAGTCCAGCTGTAGTCCCATACTCTACAGTGCTCTAGGGTTGCTGAGATCATGTGTGATCTGCCCTTCTCGAACATTCAGCAGATAGCCTAATCAGTAATTCAGTGCCGTTTGCTGTGCTGCTCTCTCTCCCTGAATTACTAGGAAGCTCCAGGGAGGCTGGTGTTTAGTATGGAGGTGACTCTTTCTCAAAGCCTCTGCATTTAAAAATGGCTTTCTATAAATAGGACTGCTGGCTCACTCTTAAATCTTACTCCCTGCCTTCTGAGTAAAAATAACTTAAATAGGGATGCTGGCAAGACTCGTTAATCTCTGTCATTCTGTCTATCCATTCACTGTCTATCCATTCACTGACTCAATGTCTGTCTCCTTAATATCTGTTCTCCCACATCACTATGATATTTATACAGCCAGGTTTTGTTTCTGATTATGATTAATCCAAGGCCTTAAAAAGAGGAAAATATTTATTGAGTAATGAAAAATGAATTGAATGGAACTGCTGAAGGTCAGAGTGAAAAAAAAATCAATGGTAAAAACCACAAGGTAACAAGTACCTGTGGAATATGTGGTTTGCTCTTAAAGAGAATTCTCTTCACTACTGTGGAATATCATGCTGTGAAAGCCTTTTATAAAGTAGCTTACATTTCATTTGTTGAAAATAGCAAGTTTTAAATGTGGTTCACAGAACTGACTTTATGGGTTCAAAGATTAATGAAATGATATGGTTCTGTAAACAAAGTTAAAAAGAGGGGATTTCTTTTGGGGGATAAAAAGAATGGTAATGTAATCAAGGAAATTGTGTTTTCAACAGGTCAGAGGAAAAATATAGCACCAATTTTTAAAAGATTTTATCACATCTTGAAATATCCCAAACTAAACTACATTATGAAACAAGTAGTTTAATTGCCCTAACTCACTTATTCACCTTGCTTATGGCAAATAATCAGGATCTTGTAGCCTACAGTTAACTGCCAAACTTGTATTGCTTAAAAGGGTCTCACTGCTTTAAAAAATGAACAACAAAATTATGATGATGGCAGTGGCAGTGTCTACACAAGACACTGCACAGTAGCTCATTACTGCTGCACAGTAATATTGCATGGCACAAAGCATGATGCAACGCTACTGCGCAGTAGTGACAAGCTACTGCGCAGTCAGCATCACCTAAAATCCATTTGGTAATGCTACTGAGCAATAACTCCAGTTACTGTGCAGTCATTCAGTACTTATTTATACAGTACTAAATGGCTGCACAATACAGACTGTGTAGTTACCTTCTCATGAAGACATGGGCAGTGACTGTTTAAGGAATAAAATTAATATTCTGCAACTTGAAGAGAGAAAATAAGTTATTATATCTTTTTTCATACAGAAGAAAAAGCAATTTAAGGATTTTTCATTTAATTATACCATAGAAAATACTATATAAAATCAGAACTATTTTTTTCCTCTTAGACATGTATTTTATCTTTAAGAATAGTCAGATCCTGAAGCTTCAGAGGAAAATATAAGATCCCCAATAACAGGCTCAACAACCTGTCTTTAGGAAAAGTTCTTTTGTAACCCATGGTAAATAGTTTCTGGCTAATAAAGTGGATTTATATATAAATAAAGTTCATCTTAGCTAGTGCTATTGTGAAGGGTGCATACTATTTTCTAAAATAGAATATGTATATCTCCATCATTGTAGGTTTTGACCATTTATAATATTTAGGCATACATTTCTGATGATCAAGTTCTGTACTCCTGGCCCTGCTATAGACTCATCCTGAACAAAACCAAGGAAAACAAATCAGGTCAATTCCCTTTTTTCCTTCTCTAGCTTTAAAATAAAGCTCCTATTAGTACCGTATCATAGTATGGTACTCAGAGAACCTTAGATAAAGATTTTAATAAATAAGCCCTAAAGTTAGGTACCCAGTTAAAATAAAAAACTACATTTTTTATAGTTTGAGAAGTTGGCCAGTACTTTCAGAAAGGACATCGTTCAGTACTGTGTTCAATTGAAGCACATACAGTTTTTTTTTAAATCACAATCTACACATTAGCTTCCCATCTCACCAGTTCCTACAAATCCTGAGATTTTAAAATTCCCTTTCATACTGATGTAGAACAACAAGACCTTTCAACATTTTTCACAAATAAGAAAGAGAGCTCTTCCCACCTCCGCAAAATAGGGTTGTGGTTAGGGCATTGAATGTCAATTTGGAGACCAAAGTTCAAGTTCAAACCAGGCGGATTAGGAACTTGAAACATGGAAGACTCAGATTTAACTGCCTCAGAAAACTTCAAAAATAAAATTTGCCAAGAAAACCCACTTTTCTTGAAAATATTGAAATTTTGATGAGGAAAAAAATTACTGAAAAAAATATGACCCACCTAGTTCTTTTAGACCAAAAAGACCTAATACTGTACCCCCTGAAATAGCTGGATTCTTACCACTTACGTCAATGAACATAACATTAGAACTCAGGTTCTGCTAACAGTTTACTGTTCTTTGTGGAAACCAAGCTCAGTTCAAACTTGTATACAAATAAACCCTATTGACTTCTTGACATAAATCAGTCTTACTCAGTGGTTAGGGGCAGAAATAAAACTGAATAGTGAGTTCTGCAGATTAAAAGCTCAGTGACCAGACACCAAAGGCACAAGGCAATCTGCATACATAAATCCTTCCTTCAGTCACTATCTATTCCCACTACTCTTCTGAAATGTTGCCAGATTTGTGTGGTTTGCTGCCCACTAGTGTTCTGTGACTCTGACTCACATGCAAGCAGAATGTTAGACTATATCAATTCGTATTTGGTGAAGCCAGTCACAAATTTCCAACATGTAGTAATTGGTATATTCTGTAATTATATTGAAAGTATAAAAGAAAGGGGGGTTATTTTAAAATGGAAACATAGGTGGTCAGCATACCAGGTTACAATTAACTAGGAAGCACTTTGTCTGGCTTTCTAGTTAATGCAAATTTCCTCCTGTTCATTCATCGATCAACTCATCATTAATTACTGCAAAGAAGAAATTATCAACATTGATAGTAACAGGTCAAAATGGACCATCAAAATTGACCTCTTCACAAGTATGTTCAGTAAGCACATATCAGCACTTACAGTCACTTAATGTCCTAAAGCAAAGATTTTGTTGCTCAAATCCTATCTTAATAACATACAGTATGTATCCAAAACCCTTTGGGAGGGGATGGGTTGACGGTCCAATTTATTTTAGCGAAGGTATGAGAAAAAATCTTGGGTTTTTTACAAAATAGACTTTCCACTGCTCTGTAGTAATGCTGGCCACTTATTCTTGTGAAAATTATCTCTACCTTCGTTCTTCTTGCTACAGTTCAGCTACTTTCTCTGCTTCCTCCCCATCCCTTCCCAAATGTATGGTCTGGCTCGTCTTCTATTTACAGTCTTCTGATATACAAGTAAAAACTACACTAATCTATAAAAGGTGGCATATACACCCTAGGTATGAATGCAAAATTAAAATAATTTTAACAGGAATTTATTTTGAGTGTCAGATGAACTGTAGTGGGTACATCCTGGTGTTCCACTGTTGATCTGCTCAAGTCAATGGACCACAAGCACATAAGAGATGTATTGGAAGAGAAGTCTGTAAATGGGTTCAGCCTATCTATGTTACATATTAGACATATTCTAGTATGTAATACATAGATATGCAGACTACCAGATTCTATTAAATATTGTAACAATACCAATATTCAAATGCACAGAGAAGCAGTATTTCTAGTAATTCATGTCAAATAAGCTAATATATAACAACAAAAATGCAGGAATTCTGAAACGGCTATTCTTCTCTTTTTCTTTTCTTTTTCCATGTAGTAATCAATAGTAATATGTCTATACACTTTCTGACATACCTGAAATAGATTTTCTTCATTCACATGATTCCTTTTACTATTTCTTGCTTCTAAAGCAGTTACCCAAAAGAAAAATCCCCAAAGTGTGTTGCTCAGAGGTGTAACTACAGGACTTGCAGTAACAACACTGGGAGTCACACAAGCAAATTCACTTCTTTAAAAGCGTACCCCTATCCTCATACCATGTACTTTGCTTCTGGTTAACATTCTTATCTATATTTAAAGAATTCAATACTTTAAGAATTGAAAGCCTTTTTAAAAAAAGGGGGTTTGAGGGAGGGAATAACGAGGCAGGAACAAACCATTTGTCTCAGGAGTCCTCTTATTGAAGCATGGCAATATTTTATTTAATCAAAAAGTTATTTATTTTACAGGTATTAAGCCTATACAACAACATGGCCATTTATTGTGATGAGACAGATTTGTGTTGAGAGATTGCAGAGAGAGGTGAGGCCCAATCCTGCAGTCTTTATTCAAGTGGCTTCCACTGTCTCCAATAGTTTTGACTGATAGGAAGACTGCAGGATTGACTCCCATGGGATGTGTGCGCGCGTGTGTGTGGATTGACTTCCATGGGAATAGGAATGGGGTGGGGGGAGAGGAGTGTGTGTGCGCGCGCATGATTTTAAGTAGAAAGAAAAGGAAAACCATGAACAATTTAATATGCCAGACAAGACGTGTTTAATTTTAACTTTTTAATATATCTAAACATAATTAGGTACTCCTCTAGCCCCATCACATGTGTATGATTTAAATAGACACAGTCTAGTTCCCAAGGGAGTTCTGAAAGGCAGAAGGTAACAGCAATGACAGAAGTCAAGCTTCAATGGCTATTCTTTATATACACACAGTCATAATGGAGTGCTACATATTGCACAAGAAAACACATTTGGGGGCAAATAAATATTTGGGAAATATTTGTTTATATACACTGTATTTCAAAAATAAATGTATCTGATTCCATTAAAGTTTTAATATTTTCATGTTATCATCAATATCTCACCAAAATCATATAGCAGTATCATATACCATGAGAATAATGTATACTAAAGCAATATATCTAGAAGCACTAAACAATAGCTATTGGAATTTGTGTGTTGTTTTGTTTTATACACAACAAGATACCATCATCAGGGAATAATATATATGTTTTTAAAAATACATTCTTTACTATCTTTTATTTAATGCGGTCATCAAAATATCCAGTTTTTAAGTTTTATGAAGATTCACTGAGGAATCCTTAGAGATTTCTAATATTACAGGCTGAAAAAACTGTGGTTTATATATAAACACTATGTATATTTTAGTTATTTAGATTTGGGTATGTACACACACAATGTATGTATGAAGGTAAAATCTGAAAAGGTGCAAGTATTTCTAGATTTTATAGTGTTAAACTGGAAAGATTCTCAGAATACATATTTATATTTGATTTTTTCCAAATGTATTGCTATTGAAACTGTGAAATTGCTCCTGACTACATAGTTACCAAGAATAAATAAAAGAAACTGGTTTCCAACCTCATAATTTCAATCTCATAAGGAAAACAAGGTGCTACTATTTTTCTTTAGAATCACAGATTTCCCCCTCCCTGCCCCCCCCCCCACCTGCCCTTCAGAAGTCTGTCTTAAAGATACACAGTCTACATTGTCAGTATAGCAGAGGTAAAATGTATGCACCTCTTCTTTTGAAGGCATACAGTTTCTGGACAAAATCTTATTCGTATTTTCTGTGCAAATCCACATTTAAATGAATAGTGCTGATAAAAGAATATACTTTCACAGAGAATCCTCCTATGTAATTAAAAGCAAATCTCTCCCCCAAGGTATCTACCTACAGAGGATACAGAAAAGGTAGAGATGTCTCCAAAATAAATAAATAAATAATTCCTTAATGCCAGAACTTGTTGCAAATGTCTTCATGCTGAGAGGATTTCTAAATTAAGAAAAAAAAGTTTGGATTTTCTTTGTCTTTTTGCATTATGCAGTATATCATACACCGAAACATTTAAGATCACCTTAGATATAGCTTTGTTACTCCTTTTAGGGTTCTTTCCTGAGTACATTAATTCTATGATATACTTTTCTATTCATATTTGACTTACATATTTGACTTCATATTGACAGACATATTTGTCTGTCCATGTATTTTCCTATCCTGCATAAATCTAAGCAGACGTGAAGGTACCATCATCCAGTATTCATTCCTTACCCTCAGCATAGAGCTTCAATTATTTGTATCTTCCAGGAAAATCTCACACTTTTGCCTGTGCTTTTCTCTCATTCTTCCCCAATAGCAACATTTTTCTATTCTGTCTGCTTTGCCTATTTTGAAAATTGTGTTCTTAAATCTTTCCATTTTAACTGTAAGCGTATAATGCATTTAAGGCAGAACTATGTTCTCAATTGAAAATAGGATGGCAATATAATAGAAATAACTGGATTCATGGTACACAGATGAAAAGCAAAAAACAAATTCAGACTCCTATATTTATGTGCATGTTACATAAATGCGTAATTCAGCACACACCTTAACACACAATACATGGTTATTAACTATATATAAGCCCAAATGTTCAAAATATAAAACGTTATCCTCTGTTTAGGAAAACTATCCAAAAACCAATGCAAATGCCTATCTGTTGCAGAACATTTAATATTAAAAGGGAAAAAAAGGATTATCTTTGCTTATTTAGCCCATTCTTATTTCCCCTACGTAACTTTAAAAATTGACTGAGTCTTGAACCTTTTTCAGATGATGTAATGCTTATCAGTGCATATTTTTACATAAATGAGTGTGATGAACACATAGCAGGTAACCTTTCAAGGAAATGATGAAGGAAATAATTATTTGTTTTTCCAACAGTAAGTAAAAATTTCATTATTCTGGTTAAATCAAGTCACAATTTAAGCTGAAAAATAGAAAAAGCAAGAAACAGAATCCAAAAGCTTAAAATACAAGCCCTTTGAATTCACTCAATAGCCTCAAAAAGATTTATGCAGGTTGACAAAACTGTGTACTTTTCTCAGCTATGAGAGAGAAATCAACTCCCTCCCTATTTCATGAAGCACAATTTTATACTGAATGAGGCAGATATATACTAACGTAGTTAGGTTATGGGCTGTCACTTTGCTAGGTAAGCTAGTTTAAATGATTACAGAGCAATTCTTCCTTCTCCCCACAGCTGCTAACAACCAGCGCGATGCTTTAAACACAAAAGATAAAAATTCAGGCAATTCCCCACAACACCCTTCCCAATTAGCAGAAATTAAATGAATCACAAACTACATGATTATATTGCTCACCATTCAAGATGCTCTGGAACAAGATGATAGCCAATATCCACATGCCCCTGCTCCTTTCTATCCTCCTAGCTCTGTGCTTGGCTTTTCCACTCTTTCCCTTGCTTTCTGTTTCCCTATTTGTCAACGGCAAGCTAAGAGAGGAGATCAGTCCAGCTTATTTTGCTGGTAGCTGTGTGGCTGCTTGGAGAATGCGTGCGTGTGTGCGTGTGTGTGTGTCTGATTGTCTTTAAAGCAAGTGATCAGTCTCCCCTTTTGCTTCTGTTCTCCACTGACACTTGCTTACTGGCTTTCTGTTTCAGAAAGATGCAGCTAGAGGAAAAAAGGGAGGCGGGTGCTTGAAGCCCAGGTGTGTCCTTAGCTCAGGGAGACACCAGCAGGTTTGCAGAGGCAGGTCCACAGGTGAAAAAATCCTCCAGTGCAAGCCCAAGATCATCCCTAGTAATATCCAGCCCCAATCTGCAGAAACCAGGCTCCTAATACACCACCCTTCAACCACCACAGCCAGGCAGCAGGCAGGCACATCTCTCCTCTCCTACAGCTGTAATCACATTGATCCCTCTGCTAACCTTCTCTGCCTCTGAGCAGAACACAGGGAAGTATTAACCCTATCACAAGCTTCTGTCAATTGTAGCGCTCTGCAGTCTGAAAGCAGCAGAAAGTATCCATAGTGGAAAAAAACCAAGGCCAACAGAAGAACTGAAATATTATACATTTCAGTAGTTGGCTGAATTACATCCATTTGGTATCAGCCGTTTTTTATGTGACTGAGGTGTTGACAAGTAGTCAGGGGTGGCACTTCTGAAAGGTCATAACCCAGCAAGAGAAACATATGAAATAATTTACTGAGATTCTTCCCAGAACAGCAAACTATATTTCCAGCACTCAAAAAGCTTCAGATACACTTGAGGCTTTGGAGTATTTTTGTACTGTGAGAACTGATTTTTCCTTCCTTTACCAAAACAACAAATTGCAGCCTCGGTAACTAGAAACAATCTGTGCTTCACCCTGTCTTTTGTGATGTGAAGGCCCGTCAAAAAAAAATTAGAAATACGAGATGAAAAGATCCAAAATTAATACTGTGATGTACACAGTAGCATTTAGACCAATTCCAGTTCTGAATTAAATAGCTGCAAACAAACATAGGGTATTGGCCTGTGGAATCTCACGCTGTTCTTAAAGGAACTCTCCTGAGATATAAGCTTAAATAGAGGATCTGCACATGGCATTATTTTTAAAATATGCTTCATAGACTTAAGGATGACCAACACCCAACCCTTTCCCCACTGTAGTGAACCCCAAAAAGGAACCCCCCCAAAACAAGGCAAAGGAATGACTATAGCCAGAAAATACAGTATTGCAGATAAGAAAGAACCACAGTCCAGAAAGTTCTCTGATGCAGAATGAAGGAAAAAACATCAGAAAAGCATATAAGGTTTGCATAGTATAATCCTTACAGCAATGAAAAAAATCTATATGTAATACAGCACATTCCATCAAGGGCAAATGCTGCAACATGTTCTGACTATAGTTATGGACAAGACAGGCTGGAAGCTCAGAGCTTCTCTGCTTAAAGTAGCATAAGTGAGCCTACTAGTGGACAGGGACTAAGTGCATTGCAGCCATATAAAGGATACATGCATGGACATGGGAAGACATGCACATATTGGGCGCTCTACCCAAGACGCCTTAATGCGCAGTGTACTGTTCTACTGCACATTAGCCTGTCACAGCAAAAACCAAGTTAATGTGCTGTAGATTTAATCTACTGCGCATTGTCACAAAAAACGTTCGCCTTTGCTACTACACATTAGCACAGCTACTGCGCCTTTATCTAGTACCTCATAATAGAGGTACTAAACTTAAGGCACAGTAGCAAAGGCACATTCATATGTTGATGCTCACAGTTGGATATACCATACTGCTGTATATAAAACTAAAATAACGAGTAAATAGATGTAAGAATTGCTTTCTTTAGCTTTGGCATTAGATTGGCATTATCATCACATTCTGCTGCAAAGAATGTAGTGGATTAAAGGTTTAGAAAATATTGCTTTTGTTTTTAACTCTTACCCAAACTATTCAACCACTTATCAGCAAAACATTTAAATTAGAAGTGTGACAAAATTAGAGATTTTAAATCATATGTTTTGTAGAAAAGAAATCAAGATAGCTACCATAGTTGCCCTGTTGTCCTACATCAGTACTTCTGTCAGAAAGAAAAGCAAGATGGAGTCTTAGGCTCCATCACAGCAGCTGCCATTCATGCAACATCTTTAAGTGAAATTCATCCTTACAGGAAGCCAGCACAAGGTCTTTCCAACTCATAAATCCATTCCAGGACTCAAAAAAGTGCTTGCCCTTGTGTTGGCCTTCCTCAAAGAATGAATATCATCTTTATGTTCTAAAGAGCCACATGAAAGCTAAAGCTTCAGCTAGTGTAAACTAATATACCTGCATTGATTTAAAAAAAAAAAGATGGTAATATACACAAGCTCTGGATCTGCCCCTTAAGTATCTAAGCCTATGCATTCAAGATGATATTATATACTGTAAAATGTACAGGTAGAAACTGTCCTGTTGGAGAATAACTAAGATCCTGAAGAATTTGGACCAATTGATTCCAACTGAATATCTTGCATAACATTTTCTGACAGTTCTGCCTACACATACTCCAAATATGCTGTATCCTGAGCCACCAACACATCATAAACTGAAAAGATTGCTAACGAGCCCAACAGAAAAAACACAAATCCCACTTTCAGTTTTCTGAATATCAAATACAGTGAGGTTTAAATGGTGAGGTGTATAAACTATTTTTGCATCCTTTATGAGCTGTACTCCTGTGAACAGCACAGGATCGTTATAAGGAACTTGATTTTCATAGTACATCTAAAAATTACTACAGCAGTTAAAGCGGGTGCAAGTCAGTTTCAAAATGAATGCAAAGAAAATTGAGTAGGTTGCTATGATCCAACTGGCTGAACATTTCATGTTCTAATAATAGGAAATCTAAGACCAGATCGGTTTCACAGAGATGATATATCAGATCCTGAAGTAAAATTCCATTGCCTTCAAGAACAAAGATATGATGACCTATCTGCAGTAAGTCAGCATTGAGTTGGGCCTCAAGGACTTCTGCCAAAACCTTTCACAAAGATGGATTGAATTGTAACTAGCAGAGGTAATCAGACATAATCAGATTTAGGGTAGTATCTTGAGCCTAAGGCTTTAGGGAGCTCAACCAAATCTCTTCCACTGGAGAACTCAACAATTCAAATGGAGCACCTCACTGAAATTCAGTATAGTACATATTGATAAATTTAGATACTAAATGAAAGAGAGAACATTTTGGGCATTGTTGGAAGGAGAAGAAAGAAGCAGAGAGGAGAAGACTGAAAGGAAGTTCTTAAAGGTTGGAAGAGTTGAGAAGCTAGAACGGGGAGAGTCAGAGGCTACGTGAGCAACTAGACAAATCTCCAAAGATTCTATATAAATCATTTCCCCCGTGAAAAGTATATTTGCTTGGTCAAGGCCTTTGACAGGTTTCCAAAGCAGTTACTTGTAATATAAAATAATGGTTATCAGTTTCTAGGGGCACATACACACATTTATGGGACCTGATCTATGATCACACAGATTACTTTAACATATGTTTGCACATGTTCACTGGTGTCAGGAGCCATGTTGGAAATGTGATCTAAAAAAGTGGATTTGGGGAAGAAGCAGGCTTAGGAGGGGGATTCATTGGGGGGGGAAGGGTCAGAAGGTTAAGAATAGCCCAGTTGGAGGTGGGGGGGGTAAAAGTACAGCCCTGGAACTGGGGTAAACATCTGCACTTTCCCAGCCCCCAGGTTATGCTCCCAACATGTACACACATTTGGTTAGATTGAACTAAACTGTGCCCAATCTACATAGTGGACCTCCTTATTCTAACTAAGTTATATCAGGCAGGCCTCTTTTGCCCAATCTAAATTCCCTGAATGTACGTATAGTTCAGCACTTAGACAGACAAAAGAGGGATTTGGTCAGTCTAAGTGTGCCATCTATGCATACCTTAGGTTGATACAGTAACCACTATAGACTGCAATCTAGAAAGAGCTATATTTAAGGTAAAATTTACCTGATATTAGTCACATAAAATATCACGCTGCTTTTCAGTGTCACTGAGTCATCATAATCCTTTTAACTAAAAAAAGTTATGTATACTAGTGGTTTGTGAAGCTAAAATATATGGAGAGATCAAATGAAAGATTTATTAATGAATCTGCTTAAATAAATACCAATTCAAAGTTTCACCCAAATCCAAACTGATTTTATTTGAATATTAAAAATAAAATACAAAAAAAAAACTTGTTAATCCCTCTCATTTTCATATTGTCATCAGCTTTGAAGTTTTGACCATAGCTGGAAGAGGATGTGTCCAAAGACTATTAGAATTGGGAGGAGAGAGAGGGGAGGAGCTTTTCTTGCAATAATTTCAGACAGCCAGGAACAAAAGGAACCAAAAATTTTGTGAGAAAACCTGTTCTCACAAGATTTCATGCCTGATTTCAGACCAAAGAGAGTCAGATAAATTTTGAATGCTTGTCAGAACCAATCTCTAAACCTTTTGATATTCACTGACTACTGGTTTAATGCTTATTTTTATAAACTTATGATCAGCCATTTTGATCACAATAAGTCAGTTTAACCAGCATGGACTGAACATTTTCAGTGGCATACCGCAGAAGCTAAATCAAATTCTAGTTCCATAAATATAGCAATTAATTCAGTAGTGAAAGTCCTTGAGTTTCAAAGTTAAAATCATTAAACAAATTGGACAGATAAAACCTAACACTCATATAAATGTAACCATTGGTAAGAATGTTTGGTTTTCCGATGCCGTATTTTTCCCCAAAATGAAGAGATAAGTAAAATTACCTTTCCAGATTACTTTGCAAACTATTAATTATTCCAATCAGACAAAATACAAGAATGATGTCTGGATTAAACTCTGTTCTCTCTTGTAACTTGTCCATGAGACATGTACACTTAGTAGCTCAGTTACTCTATGGGTGAGTCTACACAAGATGCTCTAGTGCGCAGTAGAGTAGTTTACTGCACAGCAAGCTCACGCATTTACACACGTGCATGGTTACTGTATAGTAAACTATGCTAATTGTGCGTAAATTTGCTACCTGCATGAATAATTACTGTGCAGTAACATCCGTGTAGACACCAACCGGGAGCAAACTTGCTCCTGGTCAGTCCTGCCACTAAGGCTGCCGCCTTAGGCTAGCCACAGGGCTATGGGTGGGAGCCTCTCCTGCCCCAGGGCTATGGCAGCCCCAGCCTCAGGCCTTTAAAAGCCTGCAGACATTTTCTGTCCTGGGGTACACGCAGGCAGCCTGAGGCCACTCCAGGTCCCTGTGCCCTGCTGGGCAGGCTACAGGCTAGCCTCACCAGCCTGCCTGCACCCCATCACTGCTGCCTGGTACCAGTGTGCACATGGTTTCTGCCAGGCCTGCCAGCACCTGGACCCAGCTGCAGCCAGCTCCTGGCCACCAGGGCCAGCTGCCTGCAACCCACCCTAGCAACCTGTCCAGAGCCTTCAGGTGCAGTGGGGTATTGCCATGCCACACAGCTGCCAGTTTCATGCCATGCCCCTGTACTGGGTGCTGCAGGCAGCTGCTCAGGTCCAGCAGCACAGGGACAGCTGCATGGAAGTCTAGAGAACTGGTGGGGGGTTGCGATGACCTTAACAATGACACCAGTGCCTGCCACCCTAGACTCCAACTGGTCTCAGGAGACTGGTAACCTCGTGGCACTGTGGGGCAAGGCAGAGGTGCAGTGGCAGTTTGCACAGGGTGGGCGCTCCAACACCCACATGTATGAGGGGCTGTCAGGCCAGATGCGGGAGTGTGGGTGCAACCAGTAGGCATGGCAGTGTTGCATAAAGGTCAAAGCCTTGTGGGCACAGTGGGTTTCCATCACCAAAAGCTCGGGAGTGCACACAATCATCAGTTGGAGAGTGCCCACAAATCCATGCCCTTTATGTGGCAACTGACAGACAGCCTTGTGCCCAGGATCTATGCCACAGCCATGCTGTGTACAGCAGCATGGGCAGCCTTCCCAAGCCCCAGCCTGGCACCCACAGTGATGTGGCACCACGGGAGGGCCCTTCGGGCCTCCAGCAGCTCATCCCACTGAGATCCCTGGCCACAGCCTCCTCCAGCAGCTTGGGAAGCCCAGGCTAGTGCCTGCCGCAACAGTTCCACAACCTCAGCCCCAGCCATGAGGTACAGCCAGCCATGTCATGGCCAACCACCACCAGCACCAGCTCCTCTGTAGGGGTAGGCCCCTCTACACCATGCTCCATCATCCAAGGATACCACCCGGAGCTGCACACCCTTCCTACTAGCCATGACTGTCCTGAGCCACCAGCCACAGTCACATGGTAAGCCCTGCACTGGAGAGGAGGGCCCTCCTTGTCCCTGTCCTCTGCCCCCTCTCCGCACCTGGCCTGGCCACACTCCCCTGGCCCTGGGTTCCCCCACTTCCCCAGCATGCAGGGATGGAGGAGACACTGAGCAGCCTGTGCCTCTACAGTTAAGCAGGTGTGGGCCCCTCACATGCCAAGGAATGCATCAATGCTGGTGCAATGTCCTCAGCAGTTCCTCATCCCAGTTGTCCAGGAGCCCAATGTCCCCTTATCCTGGGCACCATGGACTGAGCAGCAGCACAGGACAGTGGCTGGCCTGCAGCAGGGGGAGAGGGGACAACAAGGTCTGGAGCTATGGCAGGCG
>NW_005842113.1:190224-204425 GCF_000455745.1 Alligator sinensis | reverse complement strand
GCCAGAAGCTTGGGCTGTCCTGGCCTGAGAATGGCACGGGGGAGGCAGACAGCCTCTGGCCAGCACTTAGTGGCCTGCCTGCCCCTGGGGAGTGAGTGGGGATGGGGGCTCAGCCCACCTGGGCCCAGCCCTGCCTGCCTGACTTACCATGGGGATCCTTGCATGCCCAGGGCACTGGTCATCACTGCCAGGGGCAGGGGCTTGAGCAGCCATGGTGCAGGGAGGTAGAGGTGGTGAGGAGACAGCTGCACATGCGGCCCCTATAGGTCTCATGCTGCTTCTGGCCAGGGAGCAGAGAGCAGGGCTGCCGGCTGCTGGTAGTTGCAGTCGGAGCCTCGAGTTCCCCCAGGTGGCAGCACGGGCCCATAGCAGGGCCCCAGGAAGTGGGATCAGCTTGCTGCCATTAACAGAAAATCTGCTTCCGTGCATGTGTAGACACCTACCCTGGAGTGTTTATTCGCAAGTAAACTGATCCCACATCAAATGCATGTATAGATACACCCTATGTCTATGAATTGGCATAATTGCCTCTGAACTAGTACTATGGGTCAGCACGCCAGCTTTTATATTCCACTACTATTGCTGAAAGCACAAAATGGTCACCCTGTAAGTTTCTCTTTTCTTCTCAAATTTATTTTTCTCAAGTTCTATGGATACCTGAACTAAATACAAAAGTTGATGTACAATTAAAATGTAGAAGAATCTTAAACCTGTGGAAATGGTTTTAAAATTATACAGGTGATTCAAATGTTCTTAGGATCTTAACGAGATTTTCTATATAATTATACACACACCCATCTCTATCCAAAGCAACCTATACAAATCTATTGTCTAGGTTCTTAGCAAAACAACACAGTAAACTCCAATGCAACACAAAACATAACACACTCACCTGCCACAGGTAAAGCAGGAAGACCACAGCAGCCAATGCCTTGCTTCTGTAAAAGGTTGTTAAAATATGCTGAGGAGATCCCAGGTAGGGGGCTACACCTCCCCCCAGGCCCTACTACAGAGAAAGACAAATACCCCCAACAGTCCATACCAATTTGATATGGGGTAAAATTCCTTCCTGATCCCAGATATGTTGATTGGTCTGACCCTGATCCAAGAGGCAAGACCCTTTAGTCAGGAACCTCCAGATTTAAGTCCCAGAAGGAGCACTGGCACACTCCAGTTAAAATCCTCCAGTATAGCGACAGCCAGCCCCCAGGGCTTCAGATGGAGGCTAAAAAAGACCCAGACATGTAGCAGCAGGAGTGGAAAAAATTCCTTCCTGGTCCCATGCAGCAACCAGCAAAGCAGAGAAGTGTAGAAAATACCCAAAGTAGAACATAGGCATAGCTACACCCAGATCATCCCTGACCAGTGGCTGTTCAACCTCTTCTTGAACAACTCCAGTGATGGAGGTTCGAAACCTTACCCTAACCAATCTATTTCACTGCCTCACTATTTTAACAGCAAAGAAGATTTTCCTGGTATCCAGTCTAAGCCTACAATCTAAACCTACTGCAACTTTGAACCATTAGTCTGTACCCTCTTCTGCAGCAAGAGACAAAAGTTGTTTTCTCTCTTCACTATGGCAGCCCTTTGGGCATTAGAAGACAGCTATCATGTCCCTTCTTATGCACTATTTCTGCAAGCTGAACATGTCTGTTGCCTTCCAAGCACCTTATCATTTTTGTCACCTGCCTCTGGACCCTCTCTAACTTCTCCACATCCTTTTTAAAATGTGGAACACAAAATTGCACACAGTAGTCTAGATCAGTGGTGCTCAATCTTTTGGCCCCATGGGCAAGATAATGATGCAGGGTCAGTCCACAGGCTAGATCAGGCCCCAAGTTGCCTCCACCCTCACTTGTCTCTGTGCACACAATCTGGTGGGCACAGCTCCTCCTAGGTCCAGAAATCTGACAGCAGGAAACTGGCAATTAGCTGCCACTCCCTCCCCTGCTGCCCAATTTTTAGGCCCACAAGGATCCTCACGGGCTGAATAATATGGCTCAGCAGCTGGATCTGGTCCACAGGCCAGGATTTGAGCACCCCTGCTCTAGATGCAGCCTAACCACTGCTCTGTAGAGGTACTATCAGCTCCTATGCCTTGAACCTAAGGCTTCTATTACTGCAGCCCAAAACCACATTCATCTTCTATGTAACTACAGCTGCAGATTCATACTGAGTCTGTGATCTACCAAGACTCCAAGATCCTTCTCCACAGTGCAGTCATAATATCAACCATTCTGCATTTGTATTTCTGATTATTCTTTCTGAGGTGTAGTACCTTGCATTTGTCAGCACTGAACTTCATCCTGCTTGCTGTAGCTCAGCTTTTCTATCTGTCAAGATCCTTCTGAATTGCACTCTCATCTGCCAGCATGTCTGCAATCCTTCCCAGTTTTGTGTCATCTGCAAACTTGCTCAAGAAGCTTTCTATGCCAGCATTCAAATCATTACTGAACATGTTGAACACCACTGGGCCCAGGACAGACCTTTGTGGTACTTCACATGAAACCTCCCACCATTCTGACATGGATCCGTTCATAATTACCCTTTCCTTATGGCTATTGAGTTGTCTGTTGGCCTTCCAGTAGTTTTGTCTACTAATTATGTTTTCCATAATTCTCTATTAAATGGGGAAAATGATTTTCTGAACAAGATAGAAGCACTCTGCTTTGATTCCTGCTCCACAGTGCAGCAGCTATGGCATTACTATTCAGGCTACTGAAGGAGTCAGTTGACTTAATGACTCATTATTAATACCTGTGAAGTAAAGAGTAATCAACTCTCCTTTTCAATGGTTGTGATGTTTCACTAATCAAGGTAACGATTCCTAGGGCAATTTTGCTGTCTGCTAGTTGTTCCTGGTTTCTTTCTTCCTATTTTACAGGCCCAGACTCTCTGTAGCTCTTTTCAAAAACATAGTCCACCTATGGAAACAAGTCTCCAGTAGCAGCTAGAGTTCCAGGTTTATTTATGTAGGAAAGGGAGGGCAAGGCAGCTGAAGATTAGCTTCTCTCCCTGCTCCATGTAGCTATACCTCTAGAAAGATCTTTTTTTCCCCCCATCATTCTGCCTTTCAAAAAACAAGGTGTATCTTATCTTACAGGACATGTGGTATATGAGAAAATATGATATAATGCTACTGTAAAGGCACATGTAGAACAACCATAAAAAACATGGTCATCTTAGGGGCACAGTGGTGGAATGGTTAAGAGAGATTGCTGCAGCTGTAGAGGCATATACAGGCAACCCCTGCTTAAAGCGGTTTCGCCTACCACAATTTCGCTATAGCGCTCATTTAAAATATGTGCCTGGTTTCACTTAGCGCTTAGAGTGTTTTGTTATAATGCTCAGCATGGGGCTGGGGAGAACAAGCAGTGGCAGCAAGTTCAGAAGTGAGTGACAGCCAGCAGGGGCCCAGGGCAGGGCAGCAGGAGAGCGGGATTTGCTCCTGCGCGTGGTGCTGGAGCCAGCGGTGAGAAGCAGCGGTGGTGAGAAAGTAGGGCGGGGCAGCATGACCACAGAGCCCGGTCTAGTGCCCAGAGCCAGGGCTGGCAGGGCCCAGGGTGGGGTGGCAGGAGCCCGCAGCTGGCAGGCAGGTGCGAAGGAGTGGTGGCAGCAGCAAGAAGGGGCAAGTAGGCAGGGGGTATGAGCATGGGGCCCGGGCTGGAGGGGCAGTGGGAACGTGGGGCCTGGGGTGGCAGGACACACGCATGTTGTCCCCCACTCTAAACCGCAGTGGGGCCAGGCCTGCGGAGCCCCCCTGCCCCCGGGCTGCAGCCCCCCTACCCCCAAGCTGCAGCCCGTGCCCCATTCCAGTCACACACACCTGCAGGGCATGAAAACCGTCCTGAGTCTGCAGCAATCCGGCAGTGGCAGATAGTTCCAGTGTCAGGTGCCCTGAAGGGTACGCCCACATGGGTGCTGATGGGTGGAGTCCTGCTATGTGGGGTCTGGGCCGGCAAGTGTAAAAAGTGTAAAAAGTGGCTGGACATGATGGTACTGATCACTGAAAACTGACAGGCATTAACCACATTGGCCTGATGTGTCATTTGGCTGAGGGAAACCTTCAACTTTATTGGGTCTTAACATTAAAGCAGTATAAAAATAATGAATAACCTGGGTCATTATTAATAATATGTGATTATAACAGATTGTGTATCTAATGATCAAAGCATTTAATTGGGATCTGGGAAGATTCTGGTTTCTAGTTCTTACAGAGTATATGTAATGTGGTATATATAAAAATGGAGCAGGACCTTGTGAAGAAATTCTGAGAAATACTGTCGCTTCCAAGATGCTTTCTTGTAAAATGATTGACACAGAGCTCTTCAGGCCTTCTTTTAATAACGGGTACAGTACAATCTTATATCATAGGGGAGTGTTTATTCCTGGTCCTGAGCCAAAATCCACTCTTATTTATCTTTCTCAAGCTTCATCCACATAAACAGAATTGCATCCACATAAACAAGAGAGAACTAAACCTACATAGAAGCCAATTTTGTTTTGGTCAGAACCAGCATGCACAAGAAACCCAGCAGAGGTCTTTAGGCCTAGGGGATGCAGAATATTCTCAATAATCTTGGGCTTCTCGGATGACTTCTACTCATGTAGAAGTCCCACTGAAAAAAACAGAAATACCAGTTGATAATCAACCAACACACAAGACTGTGCCACTTCCCAACTTGAATATGAATTTGGTTGGGGAGGGGGGCAGGGGCAGAGCAGCTGTGGAAAATAATGAAACAAGGAGATAGACTTACCAGATGTGGCATGTTAAGCTGGAAAAAAGGCAGCAGGCAAAAGTTGCATTTGCACATGTGAAGCAATGCCACCCCTTTTATATGATTTTCCTCCCACCCCACCCCTGCTGCTACTGAGTTATTTGTGTGGATCTTCCAAAGACATCTGACCAAAGTATTTCTCACATCATAAGTATTGATTGGTTTTTGAGAGCGGGGGGGTGCAAACTGGCCAAGAAGAAACTATGTAGAATACCATATTTTATTGCATGCATTGTGCCTTGGAATAAGATATACACCTTGTTTTGAAAAGGCAAAATAAAGAAAAAAAAATCTTTCCTTTGTAGTAAGTACCTGAGTAGCAGCAGCTAGGGGTTGAGCTTGCTCATTGTTCTCCTCCCTGTGGATAACACACAGGGTTCTTTAGATTTTGTCCAGTAAACAGCAGAAATTAGTCCTACCATATTTTCTCATATATAATATAGTTTCTAGCAGCTGGTTTTTGGGGAAAGGTATATGTTATACGTGAGAAAATATAGTATTTTCTTTGTCAACTTGATTTCCTAGAGATGCAACAAGAACAGAAGTAATCTACCATATTTCTTTGGACAGTCTGATTTCTTTGTAAATACCAAGAGGAAAGAATGAAGTATAGAAAAAAACAAAGCAAGTTTACATCAGCTGCTATTCTTTCTGGAAAAAGATGACAATCATTTGATTTAGAAAGAAGTGTGAATGATACATTGGTGGTTTAATCTTTTCTTAATATCATAAGGACTATTTTGTGACAACAGGAGGTTGACTTCAAGAGCTATCATCTTCCTACTAATCATTTTCACTTTAAGCTTTTTCTCTTTGTTTTTGACATGACATCCATTTGTGATGCCACAAACATTTTATAGCACCGACTCATGACATCAGAAGATATGCTTTTCATGCAAGAAACAGGCAGATCAAGTGAACTCAGTAAAAAAAAAAAAAAAAAAAGCTTCCACAAAAACATCCTCAGCAATCCATGAGAAGGCGAATGCAGAAAATGCACACACAAACCTGGGGTTACATGACTTAGAGGAACATGCCAGCACTGTATCCCAACTCCCACCTCTGCCACCAAAATATCCTGTCAACGGTGACTTATTATCAGCCACACCTCTTTGTCTTTTGGCATGATATTGCAGCTTTTAAACTCCTCTAACATCCTTTTGCCAACTGCTACTCCATTCTTTGCATTGGTGTTGCTTCTTTATGACTCAGTTCCCTGCCTCCAGCAGCTACCCTGGAGGCTAAATGAGTGCCTAAGATCCTATTAATTCTTTCTCTGTCAGTGTAGGTTTCATAAAATCCATGAAAACCCCTATAATACTGTGTTCTTTTATGGCACTTGGCGGACACATTTAGACCCTACAGGTGCACTTTCTTAATAAATTATCATTATTCTCATTTACAAATAAAGGGAACCAAAGCCTAAAGAGATCCACTTCTACATTTACAGGAGCATCCATAACCTTTGTGTAACAAATGCAAGATCCTGCCCCCTTCATCCCCACCCACCCCAGTTTGATTAGAAATACCAGGACCCCTTTCCATTTAGAAAGATGAGAAAGACATGTTGGCCATTTTCCTGCATTTTCTATAATGTTA
Organism: Alligator sinensis; assembly: GCF_000455745.1. NCBI lineage: Eukaryota > Metazoa > Chordata > Crocodylia > Alligatoridae > Alligator > Alligator sinensis. Next base: position 198,045 of record NW_005842113.1, on the reverse strand, counting down.
TTATTTATTAACTGTATTACCATATAACCTAGGAACACCAATCCAGGAACAGGACTCCACTGTACTAAGCACTGTACATAAAACAAAGAAACAGTCCCTACTCAGAGACCTTAGAATCTAAGATAACAGATGCAGACAGACAAGGGATCACAAACTAAAAATGAGCCAATATTACTCAGTGCGATAGGCAGCAGTCAGGCAGTAAGGTACCAAACCATTGTGGTAGGAGTTTCTAAGCAAGCAACAATGAAGGATCTTAAGGGGCACTTAGAGAAAGCTAATGAGGTCACTCAGTTCATCTTTATGGGGATCTCTGCCTAGCTGTAAAAGACAGTATAGGAAAGGTAAGAGAAGTCATTGACTCCAGCAGGATTTTCCCTTGGAGGCTGCCAGTGTACAGCAGCTCATCAACTTTGTTCTAAAGTGACCAGGGTTCTTGACACACACATTGTTAATTTTGTGATTTTTTTTTTCAAATCTAGCCTCCCATCTGCTATCCTTCTAGCAATTCCTATTTTTTATCCATTTTATTTATTATTGGCTTTATTAAAAAGCCAATATTTCCCAACAGTTGCTGTAGGTGTTTCTTTTTGTGAGGATAAGTACAATCAGTTAATGATTTACTTTCAGTGGTGGCCATCTTAAGTATTATAAATACAGTTTTACAGGAGAGGCAACAGATCATCTTAGTTTTCTTGAAAAATATTGCGGTCTAGCCTATTGGGAACAGGTCACAACTTTTCCTGCTGGTCTTGATGAGCTGATGGAAAGGACTAGATTCTTTTACACCAGCTGTAGAATAGCACACCATGCCCTTTTCTTGTTTTATGAGGGGTAAGAAGTGCCTGATTTACACACTATGTATAGTAGGACCTTAGTTTTTCATATCACAGTAGTTCATAACCCACTTAGTTCACAGTAGACTGCTGGATTAAAGATGAGCTACTCAGGGTGCCTATGCACATGCAGTAAGGCTGCTCCGATGCACTGTAACTACAGCACATCACAGCAGACTTGACTAATCAGGTAATTATCACACTCCAGCAGACTCCAGTACCATGGGTATTAGCATCCCTGCACTGACAAATGCTGGTGAAAGTGCTTTTAACTAAAGCTTGTTCAACAAGCTTTAGTTAAAGCACCCCCACCGCCATTTTTCAGCACAAAGATGCTGATACATGCGATGTTCCAGGCACTTTAATTAGAGCTGCTCTAATTAAAGCACCCCCACTCCCCACATTCCCAGAGCACGTGTATAAATACCTTCAGCTACTTACTACAGATTTTAGTTCAAAGGGTGCAACTTCTCTGATCAGTGGAGTTTATCAGTGGTTCCATGCCACCAAGAGAAGCAGCATCCCTTAAAATAAAAGCCATAGCAAAAAGCAGGAACACCTGAAGGTCCATTAAGATATTTACTACAGTTACATATAACCCCGGGCTGACTTTCAAACCCTTACCTTGTGAGGGGTGGGAGGAACAAGGGAAATAATTTAACCTGCTAAGGGATCTGAGTTCTTCTGTAGTGTCTCTTATCTTATATGCCACTGTCATGTCCCATATTGCAGTCGTTCTTATATTTTTTCCCACCTTTTCCTTGTATTGTATTGTATCCCTTTCATTGCCTATTTCTGGACCCTTCTATTTCTAGTTTGTTTGTTTGTTTGTTTGTTTGTTTGGGTGGGGAGAGAGGGGGGTTGGAGCTGGTATGACCAAAACTGAATAGTTTTCAAGATTGTTTTAATCAAGAATCAATTCAGGATCAATTCTTCAATTCAGAATCAGCAAGAACAGGATCATGTGATTTCTGGTACTTGTCATTTTAGCCATTCAATACCATCATAATTTTTGTAGTTTTCATATCACTACTGTAGTTTGAAACAGAAAGGTAGAGCTGGAAGGGACACCAGGAGATCATCTAGTTCGGCTTCCTGCCCAAGACATGATCATACTCATCTGAACCATCATACACAAATGTTGATCTACCCTGTTCTTAAAACTAGATAAACAACCCTGTTGTACAAGTACCAGGGCCATTGCCCAAAAGACCAACACCCTAACCTGTCACAAATAAAGCAGGGGGATAAGGTCACTATCAATGTCCTACTGCTGCAAGAACATGAAGTGGTCATTATATTACACTTAAGAAATCCAAGCAAGAGGACCATGTCCCTGCTACAGAGGAAGGCAACCGCACTTCTCTCAATGCCATTCTGACTGTGGGGTCAAATTCTTTCATGATCCCAAATATGTCCTTTTTGCTTAGGATCAGACCAATTGACAAGATCCTCTAACTAGAAATGAGGAGACATAAAGAAAAATTATGCATCATTGATAACAACACAACAGTTTCAATAACAAGATTTGATTTTATAGATACAGAATTCTGATTTCATTTCAGACATTATCTGAAGGATAACTTATAGTGTAGGGGAAGAAGATCCTGCCTAATAGGTACATGCATAGCAATTTATTATTATGCTATGCATATGCTTATTACTTTACATATTACACCATTGGTGCCTGGACACACTGGTTATTTTTATTTTATCACACAAAAGAATTCTGCTATGATAGTCCATGTTCAGAGACTACTGTGGAGGTATTCACAAACTTATCATAGTCTTTGTACTCAAGGTTAATATTAAAACAGGTCAAAAACTTTCCAGAGAAACCGTTTTCACTGCTGGAAAATGCTGACTCGGCAAAACATTTTTTTGTAGGAAGTATTAGTAGTATTAAAACATTTTTATGCATAATTACTAAAATGCTTCATTTCAAATGTATCCTATAAAATACCATATGTTCTTGCATACAAACCCTCCCCAAAATATAATATATGTACCTTCTTTTTGAAAGGCAAAACGAAGGGGGAGAAAGATTTTTCCAGAAACATAGCTACATAAAACAGATACAGAGCCTAATCTTCAGCTGACTCGTCCTCCCTTTCCTACTTAACTATAGCTGAAACTCTAACTGCTGCTGAAGACTTGTCTGAAAACAGCTAAATAGAATCTTAATCTATGAAACAGAAACTCAGCTTCCCTACTTAATAAGCACACCCCAATTTGGGGTGTCTGATTTTAGGGGGAAAGCTATGTGTTTGTTGTATGTAAGAAATTATGGTATTGTGACTTTGTATAAAAATGAAAAGTCCAGACAAAGCACTTTGATGTGGATGCTTTGATTTATCCAAAACAGATTTTGAATATTGTTTATTGGAAATGTCAAACCCGCCCCCATGCTGGATGAAAAGAATTTTCAAAATTTGTGGAAAACTCTCACAAAATACAAATTATACATTTCTACCATTCCAGCTAGCATACTAAGGTTACAATCCTGCAAGCTCAGGAATACAGGTAGACTCTTGCCCACACAAAAAATTCTGCGCTCTATATTTGAGTTTGCAGCACTGAGGCCTAAACTAGAATCTAAAAGTCATTAACAAGGAGCTAATCCTTAAAGCTAGAATTCAAATTAAAAAGTAAAAGTTTAGCCACCCACCTCACACCATAGAGGATAATTATCAAAACCCACAATATAATCAACTATCACGTCTGTTCAGAAAATAATCAGCAACTGTTTCAACTCATGATTGATGAACATTGACAAAAGCTTGTGGGAAAATGGCAAAGCATTTGCATGGACTATGTCCAAATGAAGTGCAATCAGTTCTTCGTTTTAAAGTATCAAATTCACCTATACAATAAATCTTAAACTAGAAAAAAATCCACATTGATAATCCATGGATAAGAGCCAATATTAAATATTATTAATGATAATAAACTTGGATAATTTATTAATTGAACATTTCCTCCAAATTTCAAAACTGACTACATTTTGTGATTAACTTATATACTGATAAAGGCAGAAGGATAAAATACAAAAGGATAAAAAAAAAATACTGTCTCAAATGTCAGTTTCTTAGAAGTCACATTTGAAATATTTTCCCTACCTTAAAATAAGTTACATATAACCATAAGAGTCAAAACTTTAAACCTAACAAATCCAAATCAAAATGCACATAATTTACTTTAGAATCACTCCACATATTATTAAATGATAGACAGTTAGCTGCATCCGCTGTTTCAGATAATTTTGTACTTCTACAAATTAAAGCAAAACATATTACACCCTAATTCAAACAACAGCCTCTAATTTTAATTGTAGCAAATATTCTGTTAAGTTATAGGCTGTCACTTTACTAGGTAAGCTAGTTTAAATGATTACAGAGCAATTCTTCCTTCTCCCCACAGCTGCTAACAACCAGCGCGATGCTTTAAACACAAAAGATAAAAATTCAGGCAATTCCCCACAACACCCTTCCCAATTAGCAGAAATTAAATGAATCATAAACTACATGATTATATTGCTCACCATTCAAGATGCTCTGGAACAAGATGATAGCCAATATCCACATGCCCCTGCTCTTTTCTATCCTCCTAGCTCCGTGCTTAGCTTTCCACTCTTACCCTTGCTTTCTGTTTCCCTATTTGTCAACGGCAAGCTAAGAGAGGAGATCAGTCCAGCTTATTTTGCCGGTAACTGTGTGGCTGCTTGGAGAATGCGTGCATGTGTGTGCGTGTCTGATTGTCCTTAAAGCAAGTGATCAGTCTCTCCTTTTGCTTCTGTTCTCCACTGACACTTGCTTACTGGCTTTCTGTTTCAGAAAGATGCAGCTAGAGGAAAAAAGGGAGGCGGGTGCTTGAAGCCCAGGTGTGTCCTTAGCTCAGGGAGACACCAGCAGGTTTGCAGAGGCAGGTCCACAGGTGAAAAAATCCTCCAATGCAAGCCCAAGATCATCCCTAGTAATATCCAGCCCCAATCTGCAGAAACCAGGCTCCTAATACACCACCCTTCAACCACCACAGCCAGGCAGCAGGCAGGCACATCTCTCCTCTCCTACAGCTGTAATCACATTGATCCCTCTGCTAACCTTCTCTGCCTCTGAGCAGAACACAGGAAAGTATTAACCCTATCACAAGCCTTTGTCAGTTATAGCTCTCTGTTGTCTTAAGACAGTAGACAGTGGTGACAAAACCCCCCCAAATATCATAGTAGATTTTAGTATATATATTTTTTGCTACATTTTGGTCTTGATGGTATGAACTCAACAAGTACTGATAGATTTAATTTACTGTTGTTAGCTGGGCAATAATGGATAGCACTCTAGAGTGACTGTCAAGGAAATATAGTGAACCAAGTTATATGGAGTGTATTGTCCAACAATATTGTTTAAGATAACCCAACTAATGTGCAATTTTATTTCTTTAGCTAAACTGTCTCACGCTGCAGGGTTTGTGGTTTTGTTTCAGTTGTAATTTGAAGTTTGAAATGGTTATTGAATGAAATACAAGGATTTAAAATTTTAGAGTAAAGAGGAAAATACTTTATGGTTCTCCAAACAACCGTTGTTTACACCAGAACAGCTGAAAATATCAGTGTTGTATAAGCTACAATCTGGGCTATAAAGTCAGACCCTACAAACAGTTATAAGCAGATTTACCTTTATAAACAAGTACACCTTCTGCCCTAATAAGTTGAGAGAGGGGCAGAGGCATGGGGAAGGGAAATGATTTTTGTACAAGTTAGTAATCATGAGAATGAAGTGTCTAAGCATTCATGGCACTTACAGAAGCCATTAGACTGAGCAGAGAACCATGTGAGTTAGTAAGAAATCCGATTTGGGGGCAGGGGTGTAAGACTAAAGGGGTGGCCAAGCCACAACAACCTGCTGCAAGTAGCATAGACAGCTTTTGTGTGTGGTATGTAGCAGATCAGGGAGGGAGCAGGGAACTCAGCAGCACATAGGTGCAGGGAACACAAAGAAAAGAAGTGTATCAGGTAAGGGAACGGGATGAAGTGGCACCTGGGTAAGATGGGCAGGCTTACCTTGTGCATGTCTGCCATTAAGAGTGGTCCCCACTGGGTTAAAGCATTACTCTTCACAGGGAGCCTAATTATGAGCCAGAGGGAGGCATTTCCTTGTGAACCCTCTCCCTGAGTTAGGACTTATTTGGCTTAGGGGCCTTCCTTGCAAGAGACAGAGGAGGAGGTGGTGCTACTGCTACCCTACGTTTCCACAGCCCAGTTTTTAAACCGCTTGGTGGAATGTGAAACATTCAGTTTCAACCTTTACCTCAAATCTTTTCAGATTCGGAACCGAGATGGAACCCCAGCCTCCCATCTCCCATATGAATGCTTCAACCAGTAAGGACACAGGGACATGCTGGGGTAGATCTTTTCCAAACTGTACTATTGCAACCGTTCTGTATTGCATAAACTGCTACATCAGTGCAGTGACCAGAACCCACATCTCTCATATGAATGTCCTCACAGTGATATTATAGAGCCGTTTTCATTCTCCCACTGGTGCAATGTATTTTGAAATCTATGTACATTTATGTAAAGTTAGTGTATGTTAAGAAGTGTTTTTTATACAAAATGCAACAACTTCAACAGGAGAGATTTACCTCCAAATCCTGTACAACCTACTGGTTAGAGCACACGTCTCGAGGATGGGAGAGCTGAGAACTGAGTTCGTCTCTGTTCTAAGTCAAGCAAAGAGGGGGATTTGAACCTGAGGCTCCCACATCCCTGATGAGAACCCCAGCCATGGGACTAGTGAATATAAGGGGATAGGTATTAGGGCTATCCGAAGCTTTGGGTGCTGGTTCAATTTGGAGGAGATTTGGCCCGATTTGGTGGCCGAATCTCTGAATCCAAATAGAATCAGGGGACCAGTTAAAAGGTTTGAATCGATTTGAAGCTCTCCAAATTGATTTGGAAAAGATTTGCGGAGCTTTGGTGCTTCGGGCAGTCCCCGCTGGCTGCAGCTGGGAGCTGGACCCGGACTCCCTGCCAGTAAGTAGGTGTGGGGGAGAGGGGGCTGGAGGAAGGGGGAGGGGACCATGGGGGGACCCCTGCCAGGCCCCATCCCTTGCCTGCTCCCCCAGCCCCTCCAAGCGCCCTGCTCTCCCAGCCCTCTCCATGGCTGCCCTGCCCACCCCAGTTGTTTAAAAAAAGTCCCTACTAACCAGGTCCAGCCGGGCAGGGGGTGCAATCCCTGCTGCCTCATGCCATGTGGGGGGGCTCTTCACGAGCCTCCCAACCCCCCCTGCTCTCCCAGCCCCCATGGCTGCCCTGTCTGCTCCAGCTCCCAGCCCTTTAAAAAAACAAAACAACCCAAAGCCCCAAACTCGCTGCTGCAGCAGCCTTGGAGCTTCTGGGGGCTCATGGCAGAGCCCCCCGCACAGCGCAGGGAAGTGGGGATCTTCCGCCCCCTGGCAGCAGCCAGTGAATGCAGGCTTTTTTTTTCTTTCTCAGAGCCAGGAGCTGGGGCAGGCGGGGCAGCCATTGAGAGTGGGTAGGGAATGGGCCTGTGTGATTCAGAGATTCAGTTGAATCGATTCAGGACAGTGATTCGAATCACTGAATTGAATCACTGTCCCCCAAATCAGCCGAATCCGAAGCGAATACTAGCCACTTTGCCTAGCCACAGGCCTAATAGGTATGCCTCCTCCCATCTTCCATGTGGTCAGTCTTGCTCTGAGAACTACTGGATTGAGCCCCACCAGGGAACTATGGAGGGACAACCTGGTTTGTGAATCCTACTGGAACTTAACTGTGAGCAAGGCACTGATAAGCTAAGTATATTTAGGCAGTTTTACATGTGCTCACAGGCAGCAACAGGTGCCTCAGCTCAGCAAGGGTTTTGAAGGTTTCAGTGGCACCTAAATGCTGAACTTAAGTACTTAAGTCATTTTGTGGACTTCACTTTAGCTGACTTGAATAACATCATCCCAATGGCTTGGGGAACAG
>NW_005842113.1:173911-190193 GCF_000455745.1 Alligator sinensis | reverse complement strand
GCAGGAATTTGGACCCAGGTGTCTCAAGTCCTAAAGTACTACCTAGCCTCCAAACCATACTTACTCCTGGTGAAGGTGTTGCGATATCCTTTTATGACAGCTGCTCCTTGAAAGTTTTCTTCCAGATAACTCTAAAGTAATTTTTATCTTCTGCTTCTTGCAGGGACTCTGTTTGTTCACTGTCAAAACCTTCTGTCAACCTGAGAGTGCTTTCTACACAGCAAGGAAAGGAATGCACCAGATGGAGCTACTCCCCACTGTTCTCCCATGCTGTTTGGGCCAAATGCAGTCAATTCAGGGCAATAGTATAGCTATGGGTGGGCAAGAAGGCCCAAATTAGGAGGGTCTCCAGAATTGCCCCCCCACCCTCAAAGAGTCCATATTTCAGTAGGGAGAGCAGCCCCACGGATTACCCATACTAAAAACTCCAAAATAGTCCCTATCTGATGCTGGTGTTTTAAGAGCAACAGCTGGGACAAGTGGAGCACATGGTGCCAGTGGCAGTGGTGGCAGCAACAACAGCACAGGTAAAGACTGTTTAGGAGTTCATGACATGGGTTAGGCTGCCCCAACCCCACTCCCATTCTCAGATTTGATGCCACCCCCCTCCCCACCCCACGTGCTCTCAGAACAATGCCCAACCTCCCCTGCTTGTCTGCAGGGTTTGCTCAGGGCATCAACTCTGCTTCAGGGGTTGGATACAACCTATGAGCCATAAATTGAGCACCAGTGGTCTAAGCAACTGAAAGTATTAGTAATTATATATCTTTATCAATCTGAATGTTTGTTGTTATAGTGATAGGTCCGGGATGCAACTGTAATAGGGAGCCAGAGGCTCCTGTTATTTTAAGGGGAAAGTACAGCAGGGTAGCCTTCCTGTGTTAGGGTTGCCAACTTTGACTGAAGCTATTCTGGGAGATGTTTTTCCCCCAACATGATGTAATATAACATCCTATTAAAATCTCCTGGATTGCTTTCAATAGTCACTAGGAGATAGATGCCAATTCCGGTAGACTCCCAGCCAATCCAGTAGAGTTGACAACCCTATCCTGTGTAGGCAGGCAACTGAGCAAAAGTCAGCTGTGCTGCAACAAGCTTACTATGTGGGGCAGATTCCCAGGCAGCCTGAAAGTAAAAGATACAAGCAGAGAGGGGCAGGCTGACATTAGGCACAAGGGGAAACCCCTGTGCTTGACTATGAAGTCACCTGACTGGAAGGGGCAGTACTCCAGGGCAAATCAGCCCAGCACCTGAAGCAAGGCAGGTAGTCTGGCCATACATGCTGCAGGGAGCAGAGCTCTGGGGAGGGAGGGGCTGAAAGAGAGAGCCTGGCAAGCATCCAAGTCACTCATGAAACTGGGAGGTGAGAGCTCAAAGGAAAGTAGAGCTTGCAGGATGGCATAAACCCTGATTGGGGGAGACACTTTGTTTGGGAGCAGTTGCCTGTATTTGCCCTGTGTTAAAGCTGATACCAGACGACCAGATGTGACTGAAAGGGTTGTATAGGAGACCACAGGAGGCACATGAGAGGCACCCATTTAGAGGCTAGGGTTAGCAGCCCTGCAGAGCCAGGGACTCAGGGGGTTGAGCCCAGTTAAAGGGGCCAGGGACCAGTAAAGTATGAGCAGCCCTGCTTTGGACAAGGAATGCCAGGGACTGAGTTAACCTGGTAACAGCCTTGCCTGGTCCAGGCGCAGCAGGGAGCGGGGCTGGGTCAGACAACAAGAAGCCTAGTTTGGTTCAAGGATGCCGGGGGACTGGAATGAACCTCAAAATAGGAGCCAGAGGCCCAGACACCAAGATACAGAGAGAGCTGAGGCAAAGAAAGCTGGGCAAGAACAAGTGGACCAGGGCTGGAGGCCTGCAGTCAGTGTAAGAGTAGGCTAAAACCAAAAAGGAAGAGGCCCCTACAGGAAGGTCTAGAACATTGTCAGAATAACATCCCTGGGCAGGACAGAAGCCCTGAATACAGCCCATATGGCAGCTGGTGCCCCAAGGCACTGATAAGTCCAAGAGGGCCACAGTTTAGTGCCCTAGGGAACAAGACTGAGATTGGCTGATTGAGGACTTGGGGCTCACTGTGAGACCCTGGGACAGACTCCCTACACTCCATAAGAAACATCAAGGCATGGCACATGAGATTAAAAAGGGAGGCTACTCCAGAGTGGGGCCACATCACCACCAGGGAGAATTGTGGCCACCTCTGGAGGGGCTGGGCACTGCCACAGTAACATTACCAAAGATCTTACCTTTACAGTATCACAATTTTCAGTCCTTGTATATGGAGGTGATAATGGGGATGTTCCCTCTGTAAATATGCAAAAACACATCAGTGTTCTGCTTGAGGAACACAAAATATTTTTTACAAATCAGACCTGCAATCTTGTTGCTTGGGACAACTAATGTTGAAAATAGCAAACTGTATATGGAAAAAAATGCCAGAGCCTGTGAAGATGAAGGTAGGTTGTGTGCCCTTAACTCTTCCCCACTACATCCATGTACTACAGTGCAGTTTAGTTGTGTATTTGTACATACTGCTTGCTCCCAAGGGATATTGCCATAATTCTTTGTCACTGTTTCACATTAAAAGAAGAGGACCATCGCAAATTTCCCCAATCCATAGGCCAGACATAGGTTCTGTACAGCAGAGGTGAAAAGTTCCAGCTTCCCCTAAATAAGAATGTCCTTAGCAGCCCTACTCGCAGTCAAGGCTGGCATGTTCCCATCTTCTCCCAGCATATTGGGTTTGGCTAACCACTCCTCAATCTGTGGTCAGCCAGGTCAGAAACTGAACTGTCATGCCGCAACTATAGCTCCAAATTGTGTTAATGTTTAGCCCTAGAGACAAGCATCCAACCAAAAGGTTTGTATCCTTGTTCCTGAGCACAAGTAATAAAACACAGTCTTGCCAACCGCTGCTAATTAATCATACATGGGGAGCAGGTGTAATTATAGGAGAACCTCTGAGTTCTGGAGCCAAATAACACGTGCCTGGTGTACCCCCTTTAACAAGGATGCTGACATAATTTCTGCCAGTTTCATAGTTGTAGGTTCGGAAGGGACCTGAGCGGATCATCAAGTCCGACCCCCTGCCATGGCAGGAAAAGGTACTGGGGTCAAACAACCCCAGCAAGGTGTTCATCTAATCTCCTCTTAAAGACCCCCAGGGTAGGAGCCAGCACCACTTCGATTGGAAGTTGATTCCAGATCCTAGCCGCCCTGACAGCGAAGTAGCACCTCCTGATGTATAGTCTGAATCTACCCTCTGCCAGCTTGTGACCATTATTTCTTGTCACTCCTAGTAGTGCTCAGGGGAACAGGAACTCCCCCAATGCTGCTGGTCCCCTCTGACTAGTTTGTAAATGGCCACTAGATCCCCCCTCAGCCTTCTCTTGTGGAGGCTGAACAGATTCAGGTCCTTAGCCTCTCCTGCTGCCCCCTGATCATGAGTGGCCCTCCTCTGGACCTGCTCCAAATTGTATCACATCCCTCCTGAAGTGTGACACCCAGAACTGGATTCAGTACTCCAACTGCGTCCTGACCAGTGCCGCATAGAGGGGGAGGATCACCTCCTTGGACCTGCTTGAGATGCACCTGTGGATGCATGACAAGGTGTGGTTGGCCTTCCTGACCATGTCCCCACACTGTCAGCCCATGTTCATTTTGGCATCAATAATGACTCCAAGATCCTTTTCTGCCTCCGCACTGACAAGAAGGGAGTTCCCCAGCCTGTAGGTATGCTGCTGGTTCCTTCTCCCTAGGTGCAGTACCTTGCACTTGACAGTGTTGAAACCCATTCTGTTCTCATCTGCCCACCCCTGTAACCTGTCTAGGTCCGATTGCAGCCTATTTCTCCCTTCTAGCGTGCCCATTTCCCCCCACATCTTAGTGTCATCTGTGAATTTGAACAGGTTGCTTTTAACACTCCCGTCCAAGTCACTGATGAAGATGTTGAACAGCGCAGGTCCGAGGACCGAGCCCTGCAGAACCCCACTGGTCGAAAATGACCCGTCCACCACCACTCTCTGGGTGCGGCCCTCCAGCCAGTTAGCAACCCATTTGACTGTGTAGGTGTCGACGCCACAGTCCCCTAGTTTTTTAATGAGAATGGGGTGAGAGAGTGTGTCAAAGGCCTTACTAAAGTCCAGAATGACTACGTCCACCACAACACCTGCATCTAAGGATTTTGTGACCTGATCATAGAAGGCCACCAGGTTGGTCTGACAGGACCTGCCTCTAATGAACCCATGTTGGTTGCCCCTAAGCATCACCTCCCCTGCTGGCCCCTCGTGGACATACGCCAGGATAATTCTCTCAAAAAGCTTACCCAGGATCAAGGTAAGACTAACTGGTTCTTCCAGTTGTTTTCTTCAAGCTGAGCACCACCCAAACTGACCTTCATCCAAAGCCCAGTGTCATTCTGGCTCTGACCAAATCACTCATCTCCAGTATCTGAATCTGATGAGATGAAGCATAAAGCCGGACACAGCCTGTCTCCAGCTGTTTCACATACACATTGAACAATATAGGGGAGAGAATTTGGGGCCTGCACATTTTATACAGCAGAGTCTTAAGGCAATGGACGATTGGTTCAGTATTATTCTCTGGCCTCCCTTCTGATGAGAAGAGAAGCCACTTCAAAGCAGCTCCTTTGTTAGTACTTATCAGAAATCTCACAACCAGTTGTATCAAAGGTAGTCAATAGATCAATAAAGAATTGGAACAAAAAGATGATCCCCAAATTAGCATAAATAGCTGCATGTCAGCCACTGGTCTGGATCCAGTGAAGACACTGAGCACAGATTCTGTGGTGAAACCAGGATGACTGGGGTCCCTGAACAGACTAAGAACTTCCCATACTGCAGGAGCTATGTTTCTCTTCAAGATTTAAGATCACTTTTCTAAAAAGAGACAAATTCAGAATTGATCGCTATTGATTGACTATTCATATAAAAAGATGGCTCCTTAAACAGATTATTGTTAAAGGAAAACAAATTATTGTTAAAGGAAAACAGAACCCTCCTACTATGAAATGCTGACAGGTCTTAACTAAGTGTCATTTCCATATTGGTCTTCTGCAACCAGAAAGACTAGGCAGTCTGGATGCAAAGGAAGTTTACTGAGTTTTCTTTAGTTTCTCATTAAATTATTCGATATAGGGAAGCACAATCAGTGGTAGCAATGAATTCCTCTTTGGAGACTATAACTTTTTGTCTTCCAGATTCAGGTGCATAATACAAAAAAAATATGGCTTACACAATAATAGTTAACAGATAAACCTCAGTGGTGCAATGGACTCATGAATGATGTAGTGTATTCCTTTATCAGCATTGCCTCCTCACACTGATGTCATTCAGGGACCAAGATGTACAAGTGACTGTGAATTGCTTTGGTCTATATCATAGAAAGTGTTTTCTTATGAAAAAAAATTACTCCTGGACTGCTATGTTTGGTATACATTAAAATACAGAGTTCACCGACTCATGCAGGCACACAGCAGGTGCCTCTTCCTCTGTCCTGCCAGTAGAATCCCACAAGTGATGGAAGTATAGGCAAGCAGATGCAAGTCCCGGCAATACAAGTCTGGTAGTTCTTTAAAATCTTAATAGGTTGGAAGGCAGGAGTATTGGCATTGACACTAATGCTAGTCAGAAAAATTCAAAATTACCAAAAAAGATAAGAGAAAATGTCATAGCTATTGTTCATGACACTTCTTTTCCCATTTTCCATCCAGTTCTGTAGCTAAGCATGTCTGAAATCCTTCTTTATACCTTTTAGCTACAGCTTTACGTATCAAATGTAGTGTGCTTATATGACTCCAAAGCCTTTATTTTAAAGTCCTTCCAATGAGTTTTTACTTTCCTTTTGCTAATAGACTTCTTGATACTGATAAATCCAGAACCACCTACCATGGTCAAAACAGCTCAGGCAGGAACCAGGCAAAATAAATACCAAATATTCTTTTTTACCTATAAATACGAAAATCGTTTTAATCATATTATCTGTTGCCTATTGTGATAGGAGTCAAAACGGGAGATCAGTTTTACTATCATATTCAAATATCCATATCACCTAGGATTCCAGTTTAAATTATGCCAGATAATAGTCTATTTTATTACTTTTGTTTCAATATAACTCATCTTTTTGTAGTTTTCATCATCATAAATTTGGATGGAAAGTGAAATTTGGCAGGAAAGTCTTTCATGTCGTTGACTCAATAAAGCACCAAAAGACCCTGCAAGCAGAAAAATGTTTAATGGTTTGGTCGGATTATAGTTTTTGTGCAAATGTATATTTGACTTTAACAAAAAAATCAGTAAAATTGCATCAAAATCACTAACTTGCATGGGCATAGGAACAAACTGCCCAATAAAATCTAGAAAAATGGGGAAAATGTTTAGAAACAAAAAAAGTTTAAAATGCACCTGAATGTATTTTTAAAGGTAACAACAGCCTCAAAATAAAATTATTGATTTCACCTAGAAATGGAAGTGGTTGTTGTTGTTATAGTATTTTTTTTATTTTGGTGAGAAAACAAAGGTAAAAAATGTGGATCTCTCTGAATTGATTTTTACTACTACTACTACTACTATTATTGTTATTATTATTGGCATTATTATTATTTGGCTCAGGGAACTAACTTACCCAATTATTTGTGCAGTTCTAGTTCTAACTATAGTTTTACTATAAACCATAACTATTACTATAACAAGTGTCAGTTGAAGTAAGTGTGTCACTGACTGGATAAAGCTGTATATTGGAACTCAGAAAACCTGGGTTCGATCTTCTATCACTGGCCTACTGAGTGACCTTGGGAAAATAATTTTGCTTCTCACACCTCTGTTCATTCCTTTTTTAGCTTTTCATGCAAGTAAAGTTTGATTTATCTGAAGGAAAGATGAAATTTCATCGTTTCCATGGAAAAAGAATATTCTGAGGATTCCTCCCAAGGTTCCAGGATGAGGAGTGTAATCAGGATCTTCATTTTTCCAGCCCAGTGAGACTTCCAACTTCTCCAGGGCAGAACATTGAGCTTTCTTGAGATCCAGCCAAAGACTATGGAATTAACTCTCCCAGGAACTACAGATCATCAGAAACACCACCACTCTTCACTCCAACCTCAGGATTCATTGCTTTGACTTAACAAGCTCTAATATGAAAGCAAAGTAGCACGGTTGTGTACAGTTGTTTTGGTGTGCACATCATAATACTCTATTGGTTACACTTCTCTCTTTAGGGAAAGAATAAGGGATAAGGGAATAAACAACGTGTGAGAAATGTTAGTCATGTCACTTAACGAAGTTGCAGAGGGCATTCACATAATATAATAATGAGCTCAGTGCAACAGCCTACATAGAACCGAATGGTTTTGAAGAAGTCAGCAGAGTTAAGGACCTTTACAAGTTCTTCTCCTTCTGATCATTCTTTTTTCCATTTGTTATGAAAATATGTACACTAACTTCAGCACATTCTCCTAATGACAGAAATGACCATGAAAATCAGTGTCTTCAAGAAAAAGCATCAAACCCACTGCTTCATGTGGTATGTCAACACAGCACTGAACAATGTTTGAGTGTGTCAATGTGAAAACAGTGGTGTAACTAGGGTGGGGTGACTGATGCAACTGCCCCAAACACCAACTTGGATCGAGCCAGCAGTGCAGTGTCAGCCAGAAATCTCTGCTGCCCCTGTACCCCAGGGGCCTGGTTGCATCACTACCTTACTGTTTGAAAACATGCCCCACTCAGTCACTCCAGCTCTGTAAATCCTGCACATTAAAAAATGTTAAGGAACCACTTTTGTAAGCATGTCTAACACTGAGAAGCTAAGAGTGATGCTGGATATGCACTGGGAGCATACCAAAAAGTAGTTATATGACACATGGCATGTAGAGTGTGGGAGGAACTAGTCAGGGCATCTGTTCGTGGCAGCTCTCACACGTACCACCCCACCCAGCATCAACGTGTCCACAGAGGCTTTTTACTGTTCTGGAGTATACAAGACAGCACCAGCGCATGCTCAAATTAGAACCACTAAACTGGTGCCCAAAAGAAATGCCTGATAGGCAAGGAAAAGTGATTATTAACCCACATGGAATTATTGATTTCCCAGTGCTGCCACTTCAGTGCATGCTCCTTGCTCTAGGTAGAAAATAAGACCTTAAAAATGCATTGGTTAATAAATCAATGTCAGATTTTAATATTAATAATCCCTTTGAAACCAGTTCCTACCAAATATCACAGTTAGTGGTTGCTTTGCTAGAGTGTTAATGGGTCATTAACTAAAACCAGCCATTAGCTGCTGCTGTAACAGCTTCCATAAGGATTTATTAAGGTAACCTCATGTATTATTAAAGAGAAACTTCATGGATTTAATTTTTTAAAAGTTTATTTCCCTCAGGCTTCCACTGCTATTGCTTCAAAGGTGGAAATGTTTGCATATCAGATGATAGGATAGTCCACTTCCCTCCTTTTTTAAAAATTAATTACTTTATTTCTAAAGTATCCTTCTTCCCATGTCCTCCCTTCCCTTCTCAAGCACAAGAGGACACTGTATACCATTTAAAAACCAAGTGTAATAAATTCATTACCTTTTTAAAAAATATCTTTTTAACATTCAAATTTAATGAAGCAGACTAAAGGTCTGGCAAAAGAAAAAAGGGAAGGAAGATTAAATGGTTTTATCCAGGCTTGTTATCAAAGCCAGTAGGAGGAAATACTTTTTCACACATTTCATTACAGTGTAGAACTCATTGCTACTGAACCAAGAATTTAACAAGATCCAATACTAGATTGAACCTGTTTACAGATGTCAAGAATATATCCACATTCATGATGTAGAAGAAAACATTTGGAAGAAATAGTTGATCTGGGCTTATTTTGTGAAAATAATTCACTTTACAATGTGTTTCATTGAAAGGTGTAATCATTGGGATCCCTACAGCTCGGACAGTATGTGAGCACAGACTATCAACATCTAGACATGCTGAACATTCAGTCTTCTTCAAAAAAATATATTTTAAAAATTATATTGTCACAAAATTGGCAGATCTTATTCACAGTCATCTAATATGAACCTAAACAAATCAAACCATCAAGCCACTGTAATTTATATCACTGCAAAAATAAAACTGTGATTTACAGGCTGTTAAAGATTAGTAACTTGGTACTAAATGGTTCAAATTACATCCTGTATTGTAATCTGTAGATGAGCTAAAATTATTTATGAATGCCATATTTTTTCAAAATGACCTTGTTTTATTTCATCTCTACAAGGCAATGCTACAGAGATTCATCTAAGAATGATAATGTCTTAATTTATACCTCTTGGGGAAAAACACAAAAACACAAGCCTTGTGAATGATATTTGAGGATAAAACTTCATGATTTCCTGTTTTTGAGAAATCATCTGTGAAATGTCCTTGTATATTAAGAAAACTTTCAACACTATCCCTTAAGCACCCAGTCTCACTAAGGTTCCCACAACTGAACACAAAATCATGAAAAAAAAAATCTTTCCATGTTTGTGCCTTATTAATCATAACATTTATAGATAGAGCTGCATTGTTTTTTTTAGCAGCAATTGCTCCGCAAATTGTTATCTCTGTAATTGGTTGCTCTCCCTATTTACTATACCTTTGTAAAGTAAGAATTCATCTTCTGTTGGGAAGCCAAGAGTGCTGTGTCATGATATGTATATGCAAGTACTTTTAAACTACTGTCTTCTGGGTTATAGAATCATTATCCACCAGATCCATCCAAATAATATAAACAACAACGACTAACATTTCCTTGTAGTGGCATTTTGTAGCATGGCAAGGTGCATAGCATTTTTCTTACTAGCAAAGGTTAGAGGCAGCCCTGAACCAAGACTCTGAATGCAAGAAGAAACTCAAAAAATTCAGGTTCAAATCTCAATTTGGTCACTCAGGGCCCCTCTTTATGTGCAGATAAAGGCACAACAGGATCTAATGTGCTATCCACAGAATTGTGCTTCCTGTCATGTCACACATGCATGGCAGAACATGTGATTGTAGGATTGTGAGTCAGATCCCATCAAGACTTATTGCTGGTGCAGAGGGAGCCCAATCCTGGACTCTCCCTGCACCAGCAAGAAGTAAGTTCCCATAGCTGGGAGCCCCTTCAGCAGATGGGGCTCCCAGCCATGGGAGCACCCCATGCACCCCCATGGCTAGGAGACCAGTTGCTGCAACTCCCAGCCATGTGGGTGCACCACACAGCTGGGAGCCCTTTCAGCTAAGTGGACTCCCAGCTGTGAGGACATGTTCTCCCACAGCTGGAAGCCAGTTTCAGCTAGCTCAGGAGTGCATATGGGCCTCCCAGCTGGGAGCTCCAATCAGCTGACAAATCTCCTGTTGGCACTGCATTTATAACCCAGATACCCTGTTCCAGGCAGACCCAAACCCTCAGACCAACCACAACCTCTCCATTTGATAAGAGATTAATTTTATTCATATACAGTGATAGCAGATAAGAATAATGCAAACAATTCTATAGCTACCTGTGGCAGCACACCGCACTTTAAGAGCCTGAGCAGGCTATGAGGCAGCCTGCAATTGACTGCAGAGCCAATCAGGTGGTCACATGACAGCCAGCAGGCCACCTGATTGGAGCTGGGCTGCAGTGTATCAGTATAAGAGCAGGCCCTAAGGAGCAGAGCCAACAGTAGTTGTTGTTGGGATGCTGCCAGAATAACATCTGCTGTTCCGAGGAACATCCTGGAGGTTCAGGGTAGAAATTATGGGGATGGAGGAGGTTCCTAGGGACCCAGTGGGGTCTCAAGCCCTGGGAGAAGGCTTTGGGACTAGGGAAGAGTGAGGCCCACCTGACTAAAGGGGCTTAGAGTTGTAGGCCTACACAGGGCCCCTGATTGGAACTGTCAGGGGTGAGGTCAGGGGCTCAGGGGAGTCCAGCTGAGGAATGGGCTTCATGTAAGATCTCTGGGGCTCTAGGCCAGCCTGGCTTGGGACAACTGTATAGTACAGTGATGACTGTATGGGGCCCACGGGGGACCCCTTTGGAGTATGGAGGTCAGTGGCTACCAGGCTGGCTTCCTGTCCCCTTGACTGGTCAATGCAAGGGGGCCAGGGCTGAAAGGCCAAAGAGCAATGGACCCTATGGCCTGGAGGCAGGGCCAGAGCCTAGAAGAGGCTGAAGTTCCTCTGTGGGGGTGGGGGGGCAGAGGGGACATTAAAGCTGAAAGGAGGTAGGGGTCAGCCAGCATGCAGGCTGCAATGATGGAGGCTGAGGCCCAGTCTCCTGGGGGGAGGCATCCTATAAGGGAGTCTGAGAAAGATGGGCCGGTGACAGAGAACAATCTGAGATGGAGGCTGCAACAGTGCTAGAGTGAGTAGCCCAGGGACAAGACCCAGGAGCCTATAGGGGTGAAGAAAGACTAGGGTAGGTAGGCCTGCAGTGGTCCTGGGGAATGACCTAAAACTACACCCTGCTGGGGAGGATTGTGTGATGGGGCTACCGGTGGCAGGGCAGTCCCCAGGAAATGGCACATCAGTGCCTCCCTAGTGAATGGTTTGTCTGGGGTGCCAGAAAGCTTCAGCCCCTGCTGCCTTGTGGGTGACTGTGTGGAGAGAAGAGGCTAAGGAAGCACACTCTGACAGAAAAGCAACAGGCTTGGGCAACAACATGGAGGCCAGGAGGGCCTGAGACTCAGAGCCTGAGAGTGAGGCTTGGGCATCAGCGCAGGGGACAGGAGGGCCTAAGGCCCAGCACCTGAACAACTGAGGCCTAGTGAAAGACCTGAAGGAGAGGGAGGTCTAGGTATGTCTGAAGACATCTAGGTATGTCTGAGGCCTAAGTGGGCCATAGGCCAAGAGTGAGGTCTAGGTAGGTTGGCAGACACCTGAGGCTTAAGGGACATGACGCCCCGCAATCACAGTGAGGGGGTGGGGTAGTAACCACAGAGAGGGGATAATGAGGAGGGCTAGGAGCCTAATGAGTTGAGGCCACAGCGAGGGGGAAAGTGGCTAAGGTAAGTCTCCGGATGCCTGAGAGCAAGTGTGGCTCAGCAACGGGGCTGGGGGAGTTGGAGTACTTTGGAGGCCATCTGCAAGTCATGAGTCACAGTGTAAGGGGCAGTCAGAGCCATGTATAATGCCCTAGGCATCAGGGCATTAAATGAGCAACCTCCCATATTTTCCATCTGGTATTATTACATCAAAGCATGGCAGGTGAATTGGGGCAGACTGCCCTAGACAGATGGGTGGGCCAGTACTGTGGCAAAGGGCCATCCCCCAGACATAATGGGCCTTGAAGGAAACCTTTATCACAAACAGACTTTTAGAAATCAGTTGACCCTTGTCGTTGCCATTGACCACTGTTCTAATACATATCTACTTTACCTACAAGCCAATTCCCAAAAGCAAAACTCTAAATATCATTTTCTAGCCATCACCTCCCACTTCAGGGGGCACAGGTTTTATGTGAAAATTTAAAAGCTGGATAGAAACTAGATAGAAAAGTTATTTAACATTTTCCAGTAGTAACTTTATACTTTAGACCTTTTTAAGGTCTAGACTTCAGGAGGGCCAGCTTCGGTGAGATGAGGAGATTGGTGGGAGAGGAACTGGGGTCCTTGAGGGCGGAGGAACTCAGCGTCCAGGAGGAGTGGTCGTTCCTTGAGGAGGCGATACTCGGGGCCCAAGGGGTGTCCATCCCGACGGGAGGCAGGGCGGGCAGGAGTGTCCAGAAGCCCCCCTGGCTCACCAAGGGTGTCCCAAGGCGGGCAGGAGTGTCCAAAAGCCCCCCTGGCTCACCAAGGGTGTCCGGGAATGCCTGCTTGCCAAAAGGGTGGCGTACGCCCGGTGGAAGGGGGGTGTAATCTCCAAAGAGGAGTATACCTCCTCTGCTCGGGCCTGCAGGCGGGCTGTTAGGAAGGCCAAGGCGGAGATAGAGCTCGGATTAGCGTCCAGGATTAAGGATAACAAAAAGTCCTTTTTCAAATATATTGGGAGGATGAAGAAGGCGCCGGGTAATGTGGGGCCCCTGCAGGATATGCGGGGCAATCTGGTGGTTGCGTCAGAGGATAAAGCGGACCTCTTTAACCAATTCTTCACCTCCGTTTTCTTGTGCAGGGACCGGGACTTCCCTGCTGTGATAGAAGCCGGACGCGAGGGGATCGCCTTCAGACCTCAGGTTGGGGAGGCCCGGGTTAGAGAGCTTCTGGAGGGGCTGGACGCGTTCAAGTCAGCGGGTCCGGATGCTCTCCACCCCAGGGTGCTGAGGGAGCTGGCTGGGGTTATTGCAGGGCCCCTGGCACGGCTCTACGAGCGATCGTGGTGCTTGGGCCAGGTGCCAGACGATTGGAAGGTAGCTAATGTGGTCCCCATCTTCAAAAAAGGGAAAAGGGAGGACCCGGGCAATTATAGGCCCGTCAGTCTTACCTCAATCCTGGGGAAGCTCTTTGAGAAGATCATCAAGGAGCACATTTGTGATGGGCCGGCATCCGAGATGATGCTCAGGGGCAATCAGCATGGATTTATTAGGGGGAGATCATGTCAGACCAACCTGATTGCCTTTTATGATCAGGTCACAAAGGCCATGGATGCAGGTGTCGCGGTGGATGTAGTCTTTCTGGACTTCAGCAAGGCCTTTGACACCGTCTCTCACCCCATCCTAATTAGTAAACTAGGCGACTGTGGCATAGATGCCTACACGGTCAGATGGATTGCAGATTGGCTGAAGGGTCGCACTCAGAGGGTGGTGGTGGATGGATCATATTCGACTTGGGGGGAGGTGGGTAGTGGAGTCCCCCAGGGCTCGGTCCTGGGGCCTGCGCTGTTCAATTTCTTCATCAGCGATCTTGATGTTGGGGTGGAGAGCAACCTGTTTAAATTCGCTGATGACACCAAAATTTGGGGGGAGGTGAGCACGCTAGCAGGGAGAGAGAGATTGCAGAAGGATCTGGATAGGTTACAGGGGTGGGCAGACAGGAACAGGATGCGTTTCAATACGGACAAGTGCAGGGTGCTGCACTTGGGTAGTAGGAACCAGCAGCACACTTATAAGATGGGGAGCTCCCTACTTGAGAGCACGGAGGCGGAAAGGGATCTTGGTGTCATTATTGACTCCAAGATGAACATGGGCCGACAATGCGAGGTCATGGTTGGCAGGGCTAACCGGACCTTGTCGTGCATCCACAGGTGCATCTCGAGTAGAGCCAGGGAGGTGATCCTCCCCCTCTATGCGACGCTGGTCAGGCCGCAGCTGGAGTATTGTGTCCAGTTCTGTGCGCCCCATTTCAGGAGGGATGTGGACAACATGGAGAGGGTCCAGAGGAGGGCCACCCGCATGATCCGGGGACAACAGGGCAGACCCTACAGTGAGAGACTGCGGGACTTGAACCTATTCAGCCTCCACAAGAGAAGGCTGAGGGGGGACCTGGTGACCGTCTATAAACTCACTAGGGGGAACCAGAAGGGTTTGGGGGAGACGCTGTTTCCCCTAGCCCCTGCTGGCATAACAAGGAGTAATGGGCACAAGTTGATGGAGAGGAGGTACAGATTGGACATCCGAAAAAACTACTTCACAGTTAGGGCGGCTAGGAGCTGGAACCAACTTCCAAGGGAGGTGGTGCTGGCCCCTACCCTGGGGATCTTTAAGAAGAGGCTGGATACTTACCTGGCTGGACTCATTTGAGTCCCGTTTTTGTTTTTAGGGTGAGTGGTTTTGTTTGTGTTTTTGGGTTGTTCTCCCGCCCTGGCGGGGGGTCGGGCTAGAAGATCTATTAGGTCCCTTCCGACCCTGAAACTATGAAACTATGAAACTATAAGGTGCCATAATTAATTGCGTAATTAGCCCTGTAATTGCATAATACATGTAATATGTAGAAGGGGCCTCAATACCATCTCCAATAAAGATAGAATTTAGTAGCTACTTTAAAATGCTCATTAGAAAAGAAATTCTGACGGACACGTAACTTTTCACTCCACCCAAATCTGCTGGCCAACACTGGAACACCTCAGTCCCACTCACTAGCAGCAATCTTGCCTACCTGGGAAGCTTTCCTGGGCATTGGGACACAAGGCTGAGCCTCCCAATAACTTGCCCCTCCCTTTGTAGTTCCCTGCTGATCAAAAATAAGTTCCTTTTTTTTTGTCTTTATGGCTGTTCAATATGGGGCTCCACCTTATTAGCAATATTTAGTTATCAAGTCATCCACCCCTGACCTTTGCTCTACCAGTGATTTCAGACTTGACCAATCACCTATTATCTTCACATTGTGTACCTCCTCACTTTCTTTTCATTACAAGTAAATAAAAACTCTGAAGACTATGTGACTAAATACAGTATGTATATTGAAATGTGCTGCTTTACATTCTTATGAAAGACACTGGGTGAATGATTTAAAAGGTGAACTTACACAACATTACTTATAACAAGAGTGCACTTCAAACAAATTAGGGCTGAATCCAATGTCTATTTAAAACAATAGGAGGTGCTGACTTTGGTGGATGCTGAAATAAGTCCTTGTGGAAATCTCCTTGCTGTCAGGAGATGACATTGACTATGTGCATGTGTTAGGGGAGCAAAATGTGGCCCAATATTAAGCATTAAAGAATATGGGACTGGTTCTTTGCTGTACAATCCCCTCCAAAGCCCCTTCTACAATCTTAGATGCCACTACGCAGTGGGTGTAGGACTCAGCCATATTAAGCATTTTAAATGGGGAAAAAGGGGAAAGGGGCTAAGAGGCTTCCTTGGCTGACCAGAGAAATCCAGAGCAGCCTACGGGCTAAAAGGGGGGCATATAAAAAGTGGAAACGGGGAGAGATTACTAAAGAGGAGTATACCTCCTCTGCTCGCGCTTGTAGGGAGGCAGTTAGACAGGCCAAAGCTACCATGGAGCTGAGGATGGCATCCCAAGTTAAGGATAACAAAAAATTGTTTTTTAGATATATAGGGAGTAAAAGGAAGGCCCAGGGAGGAATAGGACCTCTACTAAATGGGCATAAGCAATTGGTGACAGACAGGGGGGACAAGGCTGAACTCCTCAATGAATTTTTTGCCTCAGTGTTCCTAAACAAGGGGCAAGACAAGTCTCTCACTGGGATTGTAGAGAGGCGGCAGCCGGGCACCAGACTACCAAGCATAGACCCTGAGATGGTGCAGAGGCACTTGGAGGAACTGGATGCATTTAAGTCAGCAGGCCCAGATGAGCTCCGTCCGATGGTACTGAAGGCACTGGCTGACGTCATTGGACAGCCACTGGCCGGAAAATATTGACAACCAACGGCAACCAGGAC
>NW_005842113.1:90863-172791 GCF_000455745.1 Alligator sinensis | reverse complement strand
GTGCTCTCCCCTACCCTGGGGGTCTTCAAGAGGAGGTTAGATAGGCATCTAGCTGGGGTCATCTAAACCCAGCACCCTTTCCTGCCCATGCAGGGGGTCGGACTCGATGATCTATTGAGGTCCCTTCCGACCCTAACATCTACGAATCTATGAAATTGTAGAGAAGCAAACAACAGCAGGAAGTATAAAAGCAGGGGAAAATCAGCTACTATTTACTAACCATCTCTCAAAAGCATATACAGTAAAGGAAGAGCAAGCCAGCAATGAGAATATTAAGACACATTATTGCATGTAAACCATAACAGAAGTACAGTAGAAAAATTTACCATCTAGGTATAAGGGGAGATCTAGGATTTTGAAAAATGGGGTATTGATAGTATGGTGCATCACCACACAACACAACACATTTTTCTCTAGTGAGAGGAAAAACTACTAATATGCTTAGGATTCAGCACTATATTATTCTATTTAAGATCAAAACAAAAATATAACTTTACTGGAATGTGCATTAATTTGCTAGATTATATTTGAAATTTAAACTACAACAAACCAGGCAAACATAGTCAAAAGATATTGTTTCACTGGTTCTGTAGTTATTACTGTTAAATGTACATATCTTATTCAGATTCATAAAACAAAGTATGACCTTCTTGAGCTTCTTGACTATGCCTCCAGTACTTCAGTGTCAGTCATTTTATTAACTCATTTTCATATTAACTCATTAACCTGAATTAATATTACTACACCTGAGTTAACATTTTAGCTAGTTAGTCTGCACAGTTGTGAAATAGAAGACAGACATTATCAGGAATGGCTAACAAACAGGAAAACTGCAGAAGAAAGGATTAGTTTGGATAATGGTTTAACCAAGACCATTAAAAAGAAAAGGGGGTTGTTAACACCTGTGGAGTGAAAAGAGATGCATAGGAATCCGGCAGTTGATAGTGAGCCTTGAATTCAATTGAATGCCTCAGCGCTGCCCGAATAGAAATGTCATTGCCCAGCTCAGGCAGTTGGGTGAAATTTGGGTGAAGCAGCAAACAAAAGGTGAAGCAGGGGCAAGTGCAACTGCACCACTGTGCTCCCCTAGATTCACCTCTGTCTCAGTATGCAATACTGAGAAATAAAAGAACTCATCAAAACACTTAATGAAATTCAATCCAAAATTTTAAGGGACAAAATATAGTGGGAATGTGAGCATGGGTATTAGTCCTATACTTATTATTTATTATAAGTAATAACATTATTATGTTATCACCAAGAGGTCCCCACCAAAATGCCAGACCACTTTATGTAATACTAGTAAACAATAACTCCTGCAATCTAAATGGAGAACACAGAGAAAAGACATTATTATTTTTACTAGAGAAACATATTGCTCTGACTAGAGCTAGTCCAACTTTTTTGTCTGAAATATTTCAGAAGAAAAATGGC
Source organism: Alligator sinensis (assembly GCF_000455745.1). Lineage (NCBI taxonomy): Eukaryota > Metazoa > Chordata > Crocodylia > Alligatoridae > Alligator > Alligator sinensis. Next base: position 171,357 of record NW_005842113.1, on the reverse strand, counting down.
ACTTTTCTCAAAATGAAACTTTTTATACAAAATGTTCGGTCTTGACATCTGAAGAAATTTCTGGTTCTAGAGTTTTGAGTACCTTCACAAAACTTCAATGTTTTCATAGAAAAAATTATAATTGTCTCAATTTGTTATGGGCTCAAAATTAATTTCTTGACTGCGCCTAATTATCACCTAATTGCTGCATGGATCAGAAACTGAAGCATGCAGAGAGCAAATGACTTTCTCAAGGTCATGCAGAAAGTCTGTAGCATAGCCAAGAATTGCACTGAAACTGTCATAATGCTATTCCAATAGCTAAAAGAAAAGTTCACTACGTTCTTCCTACCTGCAAAGTCCCTGTCATATATTAGCATACTATATAAAATGCTTATTCAGTGACAGTGGAACCAACAGAGTGGATAACATAAGCTTAAGCCAGCAGCCTGCTTTTGAAAAGCATCCCCAGCCTGTCATGGAAAGCAAGAAAAGGAAAAGATCAGCGAGATCACCTTGAAAGATTCTTAACAGTAAACTCCTTGCTGCCTGCCAGTAGAAAATATATGGCGTTATATCCACTAGCATGAACAGTCACTCAGAGAAAGAACAAAAAATCTCCTATCACTATAACCCATCTATAGAGGTACCTGTGTGTACATGATCATATTAAGCTTTTTTATTCGTTTCTGGTTGTTAAAGTAATATGATAAGTTCCTCTGGTTTCAGACATGGAAATGAAAGGCAACCTAACTTTCCTTAACGTGCTGTGCAATTTAGTGCCAAAGGCAACAGCTTTTTAATCCAAAGCAAAAGTTATAAAATGAAATACATTTACTAGGATAAAAGATGGACCCTTCTCACCCGCCTGTGTATAACTGTGAGAGCTAAATTAAAAACATACTTTGTCAGCTGGAAGCTCATTTGTGTGAAGAACTGTTAGTAGTTTTTGACGGTGTACAGGCAGAGCAGGGTTTTAGAACTGAGCATCTCTCCCTTCCTCTTGGTTGATCAGCAGTGCATAGGTTGGGGGGAGAAGGGCGCAATATTCCCCAAAGGCCAAGGCAGCTTTTATGAAGGCGAGTCACAGTATTCAAAGGCTGGAATACAAGGGAGTGCCTATTCTGACTTTCCATTTGTAGCACAGAGAGGAACAAAACTAGCTGTGGAAATGGAAACATATGACTGCGTCTCAGGAGCATGCAGTACAATGAGGAATAGCCAATTTTCTGATGCGCCAACGTACTCATCCCCTGTAAGTTTATTAAACTGAAAGAAGTAAAATAAGGTTTGACTATTTCTGATTGCTTCCAGCATTACCTGAAACAAACAGTTATATAGCTTCAGTGTAAGTGAATTAAAATCATGCTAACAGCCAATGTTCAATATAGCTTAATCCTACACCACTGAAGTTAATGGGATTTTTACCACTGACCTCCATGGAAGCAGATTTACAAGCTTAAGTGATAGTGCTTTGGGCCTTATTTTTGACAAATATCTCTAAAGAACATAATAAGGGTTTAGCCATAACCATAGTCCTTAATTCACAGTCGACTTGATCTCACTGATTACAGAATACTTTCAGTCTCCTCTCACAGGTGATGCAGCACCTGTATCCAGCTGTTATTGAGACACTCCAGAGATCAGAAGCTCACTACACTGAGTGCCGGCAGTGGATGACATGGTGGTTTTCTCCTAGTTGATTTCTACTTTTTACAAATTAGTTAGAGAAACAGGTAGCACATCACCTGTCATGGTAGTAGACTACTGAGAATAAATTATTCTGGAAAAATAAGTCTGGTTGCTGCTACCACTGGTGGCCCTGGAAAATGAAACGCTGTGTAAAACAAGCAGCAATAGCTGTTAACCCAGAGGATGATGCAATCCTTACCCTGTGCATTTCCATGTTTGCAGCATCTACCACAGTAGAGAGGCTCTTGTGCTGCTTCTTACAGGGTGCAAACAGAAATGACGTTTGTGGTGGGATCAGCCCCTTGAAATCACACTAAAGCCATGCCCAAACAGAAGAGCAGAGCTGCAGATCCCTCCAATCGTGAGATAAATTAACCCTCATTGTATGAGGATTCAAATGAAGCCACTCCCCAGTAGAGCAACTTGATTAATTTCTGTCTGCTCCGGCAGCAACTGCAGCCAAGCTTGAGCTGCTGTCTCTGAATGGGAGGGGGGTTAGGCAGGAGAGGGAGGTCCCTTCTGCAGTTTTCTCAGCCCTGCTGGAATGGAGGGGGGCTGGTGGACTGAAGCCCTTCACCTTGGGAGGGGGAGGTGAGAGGGGGAGAGGGCTCCAATCTACCCCCTCCCCCTCAGCAGGGATGAGAAAAATCTCAGAATGATTTCCCTCCCCTACCTTCTCCCTCCTCCCATCCAGAAACAGCTGAAATGGAGGGGGTGGGGGGGAAGCCAAGAGACACAGCCTCTCTCCCTGGATTGACTCCAAATTGAAGCTGATCCTCCACCCTCCTGATCCAACATCTAATGTCTGTTGGATTGGGAGGATCAGTCTAAATAATAGTGATCAGGAGTTGCACTTCTGTCCATACCTACAGACACCTGGGGTATTGTAGGGAGGCTAATAATTCTCTCTCTCTCTCCTTATCTCGTCCTTCTTTTGTTGCTCACTTTTCCCAATTTCTTTTTCTGTTGTGGTTTCTAAGGAAAGCTGTAAAATCAGAACAAATATTGGCTGCTCATTTGCCATGCAGTATTTTTAGACTAAAATTCAGGGAACCTTAATTCTGTTTTTTCTATATCTGAATTAATTAATCTCCCTGTATATGTTGCTCAAGCTGTTAATTTAAATTGTGCATTGCTCATTATTTGCAAGTCATTATCAACCCAGTAAAGTAAGGAGGAAAAACCTGTTAGCTGTTGCACATGTTTAGGGATCGTGTAGGGGGCTACTGAGATTTCATTTAAAGTTACTTTAAAGGAGTTTCTTAATTCTTTTAATTTTGGAGGGTTTATGTTAGAAGTTTGGGGCCTTGAGCCAAAACCACTAGACTATAATTTTTTTTTTCCTTGGGACTACACCATAGCTCATGTTACTGAATCTTTTAGTTCTTTTTATATTTCACTGTTTCATTTAAAATATAAATTAAGTAGAAATTAATATCTCTATGTCTGCTGTGATGTGGTCAAAAGATGGAATGGAGGGAAAGACTGAGATCATATAAATAATGACTGATTGAAGTAGCTCTATTTCCATTAAGTGAAATTTATAAATTCACCTTTTGTTTTTTGTGTTTTTTGGTGAAGCGCTAAAAGCAATCAACTTGCAAGAAGCAAAATCTAAGATGGAGTCCACAGCTGTTTACAGACATTATGTTTTTCTAGGTTTAATCCAGACTACACCCGTTGCTACATACACATGAACATCTGTAGTCTGAATTAAAATTGGCACCAGGCTGAATTAACTAATCCTCATTAAAAGAGGATTAAAGTTAATGCAAACTAGGGCAGTCCAAACTAGGCAATTTAAACTGTATTAACTAATATGTATATACAGCAGGTATCTAAGGCTTGCTGTTGCTCATGCCCACCACCAGGTGTAGCAAGTGATTACAATTTTGTGGCCTTGGTTGTGAGTGGTGGGCAGGGGGGGATTTGCAAGAAGTGTTATTAATATCAAAATAAAAGAATGTTGTTATTTTTATATACAATATTGCTTACGGTGTTTTCTTTTCATGGGTGGGTGAGCTGGTGGGGATAGGCCCTTCTGGTGAGGAGGACAAGAGGGGGATTTCCCAGAGTGAAACCAACCCTCCAGCCCAGTCCAGTTGTTTCCCCCGCCCCCATGCTGACAAGCAGATGTGGTATTTCTGGATCCCAGACTGCTTGCTGCCCCGCTGGGATCCAGGACATGGGCGCTTACATAAGTGTCCAACAACTGCTGCCATCTCTACTGCAGAAGTGCAGAAATGAACAAAAACCTCTTGATGGTCAACGATCACCTATTAACCCTTCATTTGAATTGAAACTTGATTTGAACTGTGTGATGTGAATCAGTTACCATGGTTTAGAAAATGGTGACCATGTCTACAAGATACTAAACAGATCTCTGAAACTGGAAGTAATTTATACCAATTCTGGTCCTGTTTTATAGCTGCCACAGGAGCTACAGATGGCTAATTAACTCTTCTAAAACACAGCTATGCTGCCGCCTGCTGGAATAACTCTAATTAGTACAGCCATGTTCACATAGCACTCAGAGGTGTTGTGAATCAGAGCAGCCACCGGCAGCCGCCTGACTCACACACCGGAGTGTTTAGATTTAGAGCTTGGCAGGCGGGTAATTGATGGATGGAGTGGAGTTAACCAGGCACAGACACGTGTAGGTTACAGGAGTTTGTTTACTTACGTCGCCTAGATAGTGATGGACGACGCAGGCGAGCCTTTGTTCCGTTACAGCTTTGGTTACAGAGTTGAGTATACGCATATAACTTCGGTTACAGAGTCGAGTACACGCACGCAGTCAGGTTACAACGGGATAATGACGGATGTGGCGCCGGAACTAACGGTCGAGCTTCCAAGACTTTCTATGTCAATATTTTACGCTGACGGGGTGATTGATTGGGAATTGATCAATTTCCCAATTCTCTGGTGACAAGCACAGGTGTTTCCTGTGAGATCCCCAGAGCTCTCCGACTTGGGCGGAAACCGTTAAACTATTTATAGGCAGAGGTGTTTGACATAGACATCCAATGACGGGCCGTTATGTGGAATCTTTAATTTTTGGCAGGTGGCAGCTCTTTGTCTCCTCAAGTTACAAGGTAGTGGGTTAGGTTTCTCTACCTGTTACGTGTGTGCTACGTGTGAGGAGCTTATGCTTATTTTTGGACCAATTATATATAGTTTCCCCTACCATTTTTTTTCAGCTGACCAATTATCTACAGTACTCCGGCCGCGTTTTGTTTCAAGGAATTTTTGGCAGGGATGTCTTTTAACCCTTAATCGTCAAAATGAGGATGATTTGAATGGTATCTCTTGCTCAGTGGCATGGGCACAATTTAATTGGGTTGTGACAAGAGGCAAAACTTACCATACAAGATACATCTCTCCTCAAAAAAATACAACTTGGGGAAAGTGGGGTGTACATTACAAGCAAAGAAATACAGTAACAGCAGTTTCTACCATTTAAGCTTCTGCCAGGCAAAAGTAACTCTGCATGCAATCCACAGGAAACAGAACAATGAACAGGCTCTGCTCCCTAGCTACTGCTGCTCAGTTACTTACTACAATGAAAGATTGTTTTTCTTCATTCTGCCTTGAAAACAAGGTGCATATCATATTTTAAGGTGTGTTTATGCAATAGAATAGAGTATAAGCTGGCTTGGTTGCTACACTATTTGACTATGCCTATTCTGCTTTTAGGGTGGGGGGAAGGCCTATAACTCATAGAATCAGAGGGTTAGAAGGAATCTCAAGAGTCATCTAGACCAGTCCCATATAGAGAAACAGGACATTCTAGTCCCAGACCCTCCCTGAGTGATTCCTGGAGCACCAAACTATGTCCTCTCATAGATGCAGCAGGACCACACATGGCACTGATACCGTTTTTCAAATTCAGAACAGAAGTCCCATTTCAGAGATTAATTCAAGGCACCAGGACATAGTCTTGTATTTAGAATTGTCCTAGAAAATGCAATTTGTTACTGTAAATTCAAATAGGAATAGCTTGTAATGTTTTAGGCAGCGAGACTACTTATTCTGTTGGACCATTGTTAAATGTTACTTCAGAAAAGATTAAAATGGCAACACTAATTTTAATGTAATTTATCTGTCATTATATATATAGTAGCCAATTGACCGTAAAGAATGATGGAGGGAGGGGGCTGGGATGGAGTGCCACCACATAATGCCCCATGCTGCCACTGTTCTGCCTCTTTCAGGGAGTGAGGTGGGGGGCTCCCCACCCCCTGTCCAGTCCTTGGTGCCACTTGCAGGGAGCAGTGTGGGAGAGCTGAGGCCAGAGCTGCTGGCCCCTACTCCCCCACCCTCTGTCTTGTCCTTGGTGCGGCTTTGGAATCATGGCAGTGCTTCCCCCATGCTTGGAGCACTCTGATTGGCTGTTTCCATCAACTAATCAGATTGCAAATAAAGTGTTATGGACAGACAGACAGACGTAGGCTTTTATAATATTAGAATATATGTGTGTGTGTGTGCATGTGTGTATTCCAGATGTCTGTAAATAGACTCCCTTTGAAAGTGAACTCATTTGCTATGGTATTTTTATCTTACAAAGCCTCTTCTTTACTTGTAGTTAAAGATATTAAGTGTTTCCACCTCCTTTGTAAAATAGATGAAGTGCTACATAAGAGCTAGGCACTATTAGTATCATTATTTCTACTTTTATGGGTTTTGTTCACATAAAAGGGGGAAAGATGGATTAGGAGTGCATTATGTAGATCACTAAAAGAGGAATACTGTATTATCTTGAAGCCAGCACATTTCATCCAGAAATGACCTCCCCTCCCTCATTCTGTACCTTCAACCCACTAAGTAATTGGTCACCTTCTGAAAAGGTCAGTATGAATTTTAGGGATATACTGTTCTCAAGCATACATACCTTCTCCAGCAGTGCTCAAAACAGTTTAGCATAAGTATACCATTAAGATGGGGAGGAAAGGCTGAACTGCGGCTGGCAGCTGCAACTGTTAGTTTACTGCGCACACCATTAATTAGTTTCCAGAAAATTCAAGTCAGTATTTGTGACTTGAATATTTATTGGCAATGGCTGAGTAAGAAACCATCCTCCCACAACCTCTGTGTTGCATACACACACTACAACATCCCTGTTGGCATTGTCTTGTCACATTTTTTATTATATGGCATGACAAAGGTAAGAGAGAACAAACTAAAAGCATACTGCAGCAAACAGCTAAAGGGGAACAAAAAGCACCTTTCCATTTTTAAAAGGTTCAGCATCTTTCATTTTAAAACTCTCAAAATGAACTAGCAACAGCAGTGATGTGTTATGAGCTATGTCCGTCCTGCCCCCTTATCCCCATGCTTCTGACATTATTTATGTACCTATCCAGACCTCAAACTTGAGATGTTCATGGGATTTTCCATTGTGGAACTTGGATTTACCCCACTGGTCAACAACAGTTGAGTCCGATCTTAGTTTGATTTTGAAAGAGTTGTCAACCAAAGGAGGGTTTGTGCTGTACTTATAAAATTAGTCTAAAAGTTGACTAAGGCCAACATCATTTGTGCAAATACTATAAATCAGCCATAGCAGATGCTTTGGGGCCTTGAAACACACGGATAAAAGTCTGTTCCAAACAAACAAAGATTCTGAGTTTATGAGACAACCACCATTTTGACCACTTAAGCTGAGAGCTGCAACAGATTCACGTCTTCTTTGAGCCGGGCATAAAGTGAGAAATAACGCACGCTGACAAGCAGGCTACATACTTCCTTTAGAAAAGGGAAGCTTGCCCTCAGTGACTGAATTCTGATGTACTCTCACATATATGTTATGGATACTGTATTTTAATTATGCACTGTTAGTTAACTGGTGCAATGTCCCTGTAAAAGAGGCATAAGAAAATGGCTTTCAGGGCCCGTCTATACTGCAGATTAAATTACCTTGAGTGTTAATGCAGCTATACTGCTTCCAGGACCTAAGACAACTTGTTTAGACCTAGCTTGGATATCATACACCAGGGGTTTTCAAACTTTTTAAGGAGTTTACCCATTTTGGGAATGCTTCTAGCAGTGGGGGCAGGAGGTGGCAGGAGGGGAGGGTAGCAGCGGCCGGACATGAAGCAGGGGGTCTTGCACACAGCGGCAGCAACGTGGGGTGATGGATGGCAGCAGCGAGCTCCTCCCCACCACGTCTGGCCAGCCAGGCAGCACCTGTGTGGCCCGCAGAGGGGAGCCCTGCTCCTGGGAGGTGTCAATGTGGGGTGGTAGGTGGTGGCGCCCCATCCCTGCCTGCCCACGTATACCCCCTAGCCTTTTTCCAAGTACCCCCAGAGCTACACATACCCCTGGTTGACAACCCCTGTCATAGAATATAAAAGTTAGAAAGGAACTTTAGGATGTAGTCCACCTCCTGCACAAATATAGAATTTCTAAACCAGACATGCTTATCCAGCTTCTTCTTGAAACTTTCCAATGAAAATTTCCATAGCTCCCCTAGGCATTGGAAACTACACAGAGGTGATTTGTGCCATGAGGCACAGAGGTGCCTCTACACGGTGGTGCTGTGTGCTGCACTGCTGGAAGCAGGGGATGCTTAAAAAATCTGTTAATAATCTTGTTTCAGCTCCCCTAGCCTTTGTTGGTTGTCATTTCTATAAGCAGGCTAAGCAAAGATAATCGAGCCATCTTCTTGGTCAGTTCACAGAGGACTGAATCAGGGGAATCCAGAGCTGAGGAAGTTAGCCCCTAGAATTTGAGCTCGAGAACCAGCTCCCTGGTCTGCTCTCTCAAAAACAGCACAAGCTCATGGAGCAAGCTTTTCACAGAATCAAATCCAAGTTAACTGACCTACGGATCTCTTTTAGAGACTTTCCCCCCCATATTGTTTAAGGGATAGTGGATCCTCACAGAAAATATTTTAATTGTTTTGGGGTTTTTTTACCTTGAAAGATTTGCATAGGCTAAGCATGGGAATCTTTAATTTTCTGAAACAATGCAAAGCCACCAAGTTGGGTGTTTCATCCCAAAATTAAATTTCAATCTGTAATAGTCAAAGTTTCATAAATCAACTAAGCACTAAAAAAACACAGTTTCAAGAGAACCTGGAGTAACATATGGTTCCATATGAAAATCCTGAAGCACTTATTATTGTCCATGGTTTAGACTTCAGCGAACAAGTGAAACAGCTGGTTTGATAATGTTCCACTTCGAGTTTGAGGCTTTGTTTGATCCTGAAACTGTTTGTGAAATTCTTGAATAGAGATTGCTGTGCTTACATGGATAATAAAAAGAACCACTATTGTTTCTATTGTAAATCAACTCCCTTAAAACCGGAAAACAAACCATTTGAGCTAGCCTTCTATTTTGTTGAATATGTTTACAAAATGCAAATTATTTTATCTATAAGCATGACATATAAATATATATTTAATATTTTATAATATTTCAAATCAGGAATGAGGGCTTTTGTGACCAACACACTAAAATAACAAAACATTATATGTGTGGTACATATTTTTGAGTAAATATGTATTATATAACATTACATTACATATATAAATGTATGAAATGTTTAGGGGGGGGTGTCATTTCAGATTTTTTTTATTTGATATTTAATGCCATATTTTTATTCATGGTATATAATTATGCTCCACGGTCTCCAAAATTGAGTTTTATAATGCAAGTGCTACCAAACCCTAAACTCCAGCTATGCTCTGTGAAGCTAATCACTCATTCTAGCTTTGTAGTGTTCTAGCTCTATCTAGCTATGACAGTATAGCTCTTGTCTACCTCTAAGAGGGATGTTGCTGTTGTTTACCTCACCCAAAGTGACTGGGTCTATAAGACTCAGCACACACATCATAAGTTGGATCTGTTGTCCATGCATTCATGCAGTTGTCTCTTAGTGGAGTTCAGAAAATACCATCTGATTGGATTTACCAAACCTGCCAGTGTTACTTGAAACTTAGCACATAAAATGTGAGAGAGTAAATTCCATCAGAAATTGTCAGTGGACCTAAATATGGTCCCACCACTGCTCTTAGTGCAGCAGTTCAGAGTGAAAACCTTGCTCCCGATCCTAGAATTTCTCATATGAACCTATTGGAACTACTAAATAAATGTTATGTCTCCCCCAAAACCTGATAGAGTCTCTCTATAAATTTGCTCTCCTAAACAAGTAAGGAGGTCCCACACACATTTATTCCTGAGTGGGTACAAGTCATTAGAAATTATTCTGCCTTTATATGTCCTAATATTTGAGAGCAGGCTGACTGCAAGAAAGGTCCTAAGCCCTAGTGACAGAAAATTGATGACCAGCTTTATTTATGGATCTACTTCTACCCTAAAATGAATGGGTCTGGTCTGGGGGTGGGAGGACATTAGAGGAGTTGAGAGTCTTGTGTTCTCACCCAACCAGGGGTGTTGTTAGATGTAATTTGTTTAGCACTAAGCAAAATGTTCCAATTCTGTTACAGATCCTTCAATGACCGACCTTCCTCACAAGAGTTAAAATGCAGAAATTGTCTTGCTTTTACTACAATTAAGGATGAGAACAGCACTTTACAGAACAGATAAGCAAAGTCCCTATCCTAAAAACCTTCAGGCTCTGTAAAGCTGAATATGAACAGCCAAAATGATCAGTATTGTTCTTTAGGTTATAGACAGGGTTGGGAACCTGAGCCTCCAGTACCCTAAAGAAATACGGTTATGTCTACATCCTCTTTCAAAAGGTTGTTTTTGTCACTGAAGTCTTGATCTTCACTAGCTAGAGAGAAATACAGCCTAGAATGAAGGCCTTTCCTGACATTAGCATAGACAGGATTTCAGGAATATGCATTTCACAGATGCATCAGCAGTCTGCTGGTTCGCTTGGCTATATGATGCAGCCTGATGCACTACGGGATAGTCAAGATTTTTATTATCCAATGGCACCACCATGGCAACCAAGCAGCAGCCCATTCTGAGGTTGAGTGTCTTGCCCTCGAAGCAAATAAGAGACAGAAGAGGAAGGGAAAGGAGAGGAATCCCAGCCTACAGCCTACTTTCCTTCACGGAAAGACCTGCAACTTCTGTGGACAAAACTGTGGCTCAGGGATTGGGCTACTTCAGTCACCTGTGTCATGACCCAAAGGGTATGATTGTGTGTGTGCTTCGGCACTGCAGAATTATTTCCTGCCATGAGGAGCTTTCTTTGCACAGTGCAATTCTCAGTTGCATAGAGAAAAGTCCGGTGCAAAGGAGTTCCCACCATTCGTATGTAAACTTGTGTCCCACTATTGGCTGTTTCTAAATTATTCCCACGTGGCGGCTAGCGATTGGCTTGCTAGCCGTATAAGAGGCTTGAGCGGTTTCCGCCCAAGTTGGAGGAGGAGAACTTCACATCCATCTCGTGAAGAACTCTAAGCGCTGTGGAGCTTAACAAACCCAGCGTGTGCCTTAAGGAGGATACAGGGGCCTGATCAACCTCTAGCCTCTCCCCGTTGCCCCCTGATCCCTCGATGTACCCTTCCCTGCACGCTCAGTCCACGGAGCCTAGCAAACTTCGTGTGTGTGTGTATCCAGAGCTCTTTCCGGGTTTAAGAGGCTCGAGTTTTCTACGGGTCTTGTTCGTGCGAGTTTTCTTTTCGTTTGTAACTGCAACTTAAGCGAAGTTTCTCCTGCCTGCACTGCGAGCATCTACAGTGTAAGTAAAATAATCTTTAATCAACCGCTACGCGTCCGTGCCTAATTCTAGTCTGCCGTGCCGAATTCCCCGACCCACGTGCCAGGGCTGCTGGCCACAGCCTGCCGCGCACCCCCGAAAGCCTCGGACTGCTCCCGGCCCGCACAACCTGAAGACCCATTAATATGCTGTGGTAGAGATAGATCATCCTCAAATAGAGGGACCGCAATGACAGGAATCCTAGTTTTCTCTGTTTGAAAATCCCAAATTCTCTGATTAAAGAACCCAAAATTATCCTTTTCTTTTTTTTTTGCAATTAAAATGAAATGCTAATATATCAGTTGAACACAATGTTTTATTGATATATTTACAATTTCTAAGCAATTTGAAAGCCTACCAGTACCTCAATCATTATAAAATTAATTTTAAATACCTAAATATTTTGGCATTTGATTTTTTTTTATCATAGAAAATCAGAGCTCCCCCTGCCCCCTTTGTTCACCAGGATGCGGGTCCAGCTCAAGCTGTCCCTCCTGCTACTTTGTGGCACTGAGGAGCCCTGATATGCCAGTGCCCTGCCCATGCTCACTCCCAAGCCACAGCCTGCCCACTCAGTCCCAAGCCTGCCAGTGCCCCTCATTCCCTATCCAAAGCCCTCTAGCCCTGCCAGTGCCCCTCACTCCTGACCCACAGACCCCTGTTCCTGCCAGTGCTCCTCACTCCTGACCTGCAGCACCCTGGCCCTGCTGGTGCCCCTCACTCCCAATCCACAGCCCCCTACCTCCCCAGCTGTCCTGGTGCCCCTCACTCCCAATCCACAGCTCCCATCCCTGCTGCACCCCTGCTGGTCTCCCTAACTCCCAAAGCACTGCTCACCACCTCCCCAGCCCTGCTAGTGTCCCTCACTCCTGAACCACTGCCCCCACAGCTGTGCCTGGAGAGGCCCCAGCTGCCAGGCTACAGGACCCTGCTCTTTGCTTCACAGGAACCAGCTGCAGCCAGCCAGCAGTGCTCGAGCCCCAGTGGCCATGTGCGCAGGATGGTCCCTCCCCTCTCCCTCCCCCCACGGCAGCACAGCCAGAGCAGAGCTGAGTGGAGACTGTGGGAAATGGGGGTGAATACAGGATGTCTGCTGCAGGGCTTAGGGAACCCTGCCCTGTTGCTCTCCCCCTGGAAACCTCCATGGTCTTACAGGTGGGACCTGGCATGGGAGGGTGGAGCAGAGTGGGGAGGCTCAGCACTGTTGCCACCACTACCAGCAGCCCTGTGCCAACCACACTGCCATGGGAAGGCACCCCCTGCTCACCTGGCAGCAGTGAGTTGCACACCTCTGCATCACTGCCACCCCTGCTGCTGCTATGGTGTCTTGCCATGGCAGCATGGCTGGCACAAGGGTTCTGATGACAGTGACAATGGCAGCACTGAGCATCCCTACCCCACTCTGCCATCCCATACTGGGTCCTGCCTGCCTGGCCATGGATGCCCCTCAGAGGAGGTAAGCACAATGGGGAGCTCTGAGCCCACAGCAGGCAGCCAGCATCCTTCCCCATCCCGTGCATAAATCTGGGGGGGGGGGACACACCCCCCCATGCCATCTCCCCAGGAGTGCACACAGTAACGGGGAGACAGCCCCTTTCCCACCCCCCAGATGAGCCACCTGAGGTCCATCCCACTCCCTGGCTGGGCCCCGTGGCCATGCATTCCCAGCTGGGCAATGCCCCCAGCCCCAGCCACAACTACCTCCCCTTCCCTACTCCCTCCCTCACCATGGCCACCTCAATCTGCACTCCCTGCCCCACCCACATCACCTATACCCTCTCCCTGCCCCCTACAGATTTACCTGCAGGTAGCTGGGGGAGCTGCCCTCCACCACTGCCTGGCTGTATTGCTGGCCGCATTCATGTGTGCACACACATGTACATGGCGCCCCCTGCATCCTGCCCCCCACCCCAGCCCCAAGCGGCCCCTTGCAGACTGGAACTTTGCCAGCCTGCAAGAGGAAATCTGTTGTTTCCCATGAGTTTCTCTGTTAAAGAAGAAAATCCATGTTTTTCCACGTTTTTCTGCAGCAAATGCAAAACCTGGATCCCTGCCGATGAGTCAAGATCATTTAATAGTAGTATAGCTCCTCTAGCAAGTTTAATGATTGTAATGATTAAAAATCTTCATCTTCAAAGAAATTTACAAACATTATCTAATTAATTCCCACAATATGAGACAAGCATTTCACTATGTACTGGAATCTGTTTTACAGATTTTCTCATTTGTTGATCAAATGACTGAGAACATCTCCCATCCATAACAGCCTGGTTGCCTCTGGGGTAATGTGCTTTCACAAGACTCAGTCAGAGGATATACCCTAAGATATTAAGCAATTACAGGGAGGTAATGTATTGTTATAGCATTTCTTCATATCATTCACAGGAGCAATACAAAAAGAAATAAGAAAAGAGCAAAATAAATAAGAAATACAAAGGTCTTTATAATTACCAATTTACTAAAATTATCTTGTGAGTACTGTTCATTTGATTGAAAAGAGACAGATGCAAGAGAAACAGATAAAGATGCATGCCTGGAGTTACTCCAGAAAAGTTAATGCAATTACATCAGGCATCAATATAGCCAAAAAAACACTTTCAGATATACAGTGACCCTGCTTACCTTACTTTCTTAAGGACCAATTGCTACACCCATAATTTGGAGCATTACATTTGGTTTGAGCCTTATTTTTATGACACATTTTCCCTCCACTATCCTTCCTACACAAAACTGAGAGAAGTTTGCTGTGTTTCTGCCTTGCTGTCTGATTGCATTATTTAAAATGACCTTATTTTCATTCTCATTATGCATGATAGATGGATCAACAGCCTCCCTGACCATAAGCCAAATTCTGCTCACAGTTACACAGGCACTACATCTGTTGAGTTAAATGGGATTTACATCCATGTAAATGAGGAGAATACAGCTCCATGTTCACCAGTCAGTTTCATAAAAAGGTAGAAGGACCTCTTCCTTAAGCCAAAATGTATAACAGATTGCAAGTATGGCCATTGGACTTTGGTTCACATCAGGTCATCCATGATTTTTTTTTTTGTCCTTCAGTTGATATAATTACAAATCAAATTACTCCCTATCCTGTCTCTTGAAAGGGCCCATTAGAGACACCAGCCTCCCACACAAGCCAGATTCTCTGTGTGAATCATTATTTCACATACAGATTTAGTAAACTTTGACTTGATTAATTTTCACGGGATCAAAAAGAAAAACATTATGAAAAAAATCATATCACAGTGCTGAAAAGCCCCAAATGTTTTATAGCATCAATTATTAAGTTTATTGCTTAAGAACCTTAGCATTTTCACATAGTAGATTTATGTTCCAATCTACTGATCTAGTCTTCACTGAACACAAGACATCTGAAACCTTGATTCAGGTTTATCTATAGAACATCTCTTGATTAATTTCCAGTTTATTTTTAGACTTTCCTCCCTATTTCCTCCTCATTGTAGCTTAAATGAATTTCATAAGCATTTGAAGATAATGACCTGTATCCTTCCCTTGATCAGCTGAGTCTTAGGTCAGATAAGGCATTGGATGATGCATGTAAGTGTTATTTATGACATTCTTTAGTGTTATTTTATGGCCTTCGGTATTTTATTGTTGTATTTGACAGTGTGATTATATATAATTGATGGTTTCCTTGGAATTGCATGGAAAGATCTTGTGAAGTGATACACATAACCCCAGGCATGTTTATTATTAATATACATATGGGTACATCTCATCAGCCAGCTTTGCTAAGTCACTGTTACAAAGAAGAATTTGTTCTCAGTGGATTTAAATGGTTAAAAACATGATATGATTGATTTATTATGGAAATAAATTTTCCAATAAAACAGATCCTATGCTTGACAATGCAGATTAATTTCTTTAGCTAGTATTTTCTACTGTAGCATGATGAAACAAGGCATAAGATATCCATCTTTCTATATATAGCTTCATGCTTATAGCACTCAGAAATACTATGACCCCAGGGCTCAAGAGCTGCTGCAAAACTAGCATTTCCTAAAACCTTTACTGCACAGTACAGCAGGTTCTCTCATCCAATATGATTCAGAACTAGTTTTGAAATGGGGATATCCAAGGGAAAGGGCTTCTTTTCAGATTATCTGCCTTCCAAACCCAGTCCCACCCTTGTGCATCCTGGAACATTTGTGTTACTAGCAGAAACTCAACCTGAATTTTTCTTGGTCATCACATTCAACTTCTTATCTTAAAAGGAGGTATTCATCTTATTTTATATACAAAAAAATACTCCCTGCATAACTTCTGTCTGCAAATTCTCTTACCTGTAGTCCCTACTGCAGAAGTGCATGCCTCAAGAATTTAGCCTGGGTTGTCTCTTTTTTTCCAAAGCAAACAATTCAGCCATGAGCAGAAGAGGGGAAAGAAAAAGCGAATCAACCTCTGACTTCATCATGCAGATCAACCCTTAATTATATTATCTGCTTGATGACAATTTCAGATCTTGACCCTGAGACAATTCCACTGAGAGTTAAAATGTATTTTCCTCTAATACACACAATAAAATAGTTAGTAGTTTGTATTCAATATGCATGAAATACATACATGCTTTAAAATGGCATGGTTGCTAAGATTTGGACTGGCAAGTGACATTTTTTTTTCAAAACTATTAAGTTAGCAAATGTCATCCTTTTTAATATATTTCGATTTTTTCTTTTTTTTTGTGGACTCTCTGAAAAATGCATCCATAGCTGTTGGGGAGGATGTGAAAAACTATTTTATTTATCAGATTGCTTTTATGGTCTCATAAGAAATGTTCTTTTGAAGCCTTGAAATCAGCTAATGCTCATTCAGCACTTGAATCTATGAAGTTGTGTGTCATTGCTACAGAAAATCTGATTCATTTGTGTTACTGAACAACTTTTCAATTCTTAGACAATTCTAGTGCCTCTTTAACATATTTCAGATAGAGGCAGTCTATTAACAGTATATTACATTACCACACCAGGAGCCAAGTTTCAGTCTGAAACTGTTCTTCATAACAGGAACAAGAAGGGCTGAGAGTACTGTGGGCATCACATATTTAAGCTTACAGAAGAGAAAATGGACTGGATACTGACCTGTCTTGCAGTTCAATTAATCTTGAATAACTATATTCAAGCCACTGGAGTTATATTATCATGTAAAACCAGCATAAGCAAAATCAGGATCCTGCCCCATGGGCATTGTCCAATCATCAGCCTAGAAAGAAAGTGAAGCCCAGTGTGGGTCACTGGAGGGCAGGACTCAAAGGAGAGATCATTAAAACTATGATATTCTTGAAGGATCGTATGGCATTAAACACCAGAGACAATGATATTATACACAGCAGTGATTATCAGATCTTTATGCCACTGTATTATCCTTCTAGGCACTATTTCTTCTTGAGAGTCCTTTAAATTTGAGGTGTTTCCGTGATTCTATTGGTGAATAAGATCATAATTGCTCGGTTCCAGGCTCTTAGGTGTAATAGCAATGCATGTTTTATTATTATAAATCATTAGTCACAGAGCTACTATAGTATACTAATAAAAAGTCTGATTTGGTAGGATGCATTGTTTATACCTTTTCTCTTCCAACCTGAATTAGCTTGCATTAAAATATATAACAGCTGTAACATTTTAAAAGATAAGGAATGCAACTAAACCTGTTAGCTAAGCTCTGGCACAGTACCTGGCCAATAGCCAGGGGACCTCAGTAAAACCTTCCACAGTTGGTGGTATAACTGTCTCCTTGCCTCAGGGAACCTTAGCATTAAAGTTATTAAATAAAGCAGTCAGCTTGGCAGTTGGCTATGAGAAGCAATTTATACCATTGTAAATGGATTAGCAAAATGTAATTTCTTTTAACGTTTCAGTTTCAATTATTTCAAATGGATGTGCAGTTATAAATGTTAAGGAATTGTTTAAATGCTTCTTGTAATGTAAAAAGTAAATATATTTTATAGCTTCTGTTTCTCAGGTGTATTTCCCATGTTTTTTGCTCACTGTTTGCATTACTGCTTTTGTGCATTGCTGTAAAAGTTACCCATTTGGAGACTAGGAAAAAAAATATTTGTGTTCTTGACAAAACAGGGTATTATACTACTCAGGAAAGTATAGATTTGACATGTCTTGAGGACCAGAGAAAAGCCTGTGGCTGTTTTTATCCTACATTCTCAGCTGGTATATTTTGACATGAAGAGCCTGAAGCTGTGCGTGAGATACCAAGAGAGAGAGACTATAGCTCTATAGTACGTGTGTGAGGGAGGGGGCAAAAACTGTTGTCTTTTGGAAGTGTGCTTCTGTGGATTTCCTTTAAGAAGGGTTGATTAACATACATAGCTACCAGCTCAGAAACTATCTGTCTGGAAGTGGCTTCAATGATATATCACCTGATCCTGTTTCTGTTCTTTTTTTTCTTTTCTTTTTTAAGATGCTGCAATTAAGTAATAAGATATAACAAGGAATATGACTACTGCCATGGGATAATCACATCCTTGGGGTGCAATAGCAAATGAGATGATTGCTTCCAGCCCCTAAGGGGGTGATTACCTCATGATGGCTGTACCCACTGGAGAGACCACATTGATATTATGAATTGCTTTGCTTTTATATACAAATATATTATCTAACTGAATTACTATGTTCACTGCAAACTGCCATTTTGCATCATGTTGCTTAGAAGCAGGAGGTTAAACTAGTTATAACTGGCCACTACTAAATACTTGCATGTTACAGATTAGGGCTAGGAAAATTCCACCAGAAATCCTAGCTGGTGTACAAACTTCCCACTTATTCAAAAAAAGAGTGTTGAGAAGAGCTACACTCATGAACATTGAGTTTCTGGAGAATTTAAAAGAGGAACTGGAAAAGCACAAAACTAGGGCAGCAAGAAATAATAGAAAAAACTAGCTCAGTTGAAAGCAGTTGTGGGGAAGCCCGAGGGCTGTGATGGCAGTCATCATTGATTCAAGGGAATGGATGTGTCAAGGACAGGGAATGTCATGTGGAAATGGCAAAGAGACAACACAAGGGTACCATTCTTCTAGCAGCAGAACAAATAGACCCAATGCACTACTGTAACTATCTATATGCTGCTTGATAATATGAGGAAAAAATGTCAAAAGTACTGCATTTACAATATACCTCAGTCTTCTTTCTCTTTACTTCTTACTGATACCTAATTAAAAATATTTCTCTACCAGAATGAACTTAAAATCATCTTCATAAGCTAGGTTAGCAATATGTGAATGCTTTATGTGGAACCAAATGTGTCAGTGCATAGCAGGAATATATTTGGATAATTATACACCAAAAGAAAAGCTATAGAAAAGTAGGTGCAGCCTAATTTTCCCCAGGCTGCCATGTCCAAATCTCTATGCATGCACCCCTGGTGCATTCATGAATTCCTGTGCTTGCAAGTGTTATCATTTTCATAGCAACACCTCACATATCCACCAGGTTTTGTCCATTCAGGATATTGTACTCTTGTGATAGAACTATTTTTTTGGATGTCATGATGTAGTACACCAAAAACTGCATTGCTCTTGTACATGTGCATTTACATACACAGGCATACATAGGTGTGTATGCATGGGCACATACATACATATGCACTAGGAGAGTGCAGAGTGAGCCCTATTCGATTCAGATTCAGCCTGAATCAGGGAAAGTGATTCAATTCATTCATTTGGATCATTGTCCCTGATTTGATTTGGCCAAATCTAAATCTGAAGGTTTGATGCTGATTTAGAGAATCAGCGATTTGGACATAGACACAACTTTAATAGTTTTTTCTACATACCTTGAGGTAGCAGGCACAGCTGCAATGCTGGGGCGCATGGAGCATCCCACAGGAGTGCAGGGGGGGCCCTCTACATGCTTAGCGGCAAACTCAGAAGTGGAACAGAAGTACTTCCAGTCCACTTCCGGGTCTGCTGGAGAGCACGCTGGGGTGGGGGCCCACATCTCCCCAGCTCAGCAATCAACCACAGGGGAACCCCAGGTGCCCCCCATCTCAGGAGGCACCAGCACCAAGCTGGGGGGGCATAGGGAGGCCCTCCGCATGCTCCCCACCAGGCCCGGAAGTGCTTTTGGTCCATTTTCGGGTCTGCTGCCAAGCGTGCTGGGGAACCCCCCCGTGCTTCTGTGGGACACTCCACGTGCCCCAGCATCGCAGCACTCATGAGCTGCCTGCTACCTAGAGGTATGTATGTGAGCAGGGCTCCTGAATCAATCACAAAATGAAATGTTAAGTTTTGTTCCCCCATCCCAATGTCTGTCTTCCCTGCCACGACTTGATGGGAGTTAATAAGGTGATACCAAACAGTGGGGAGGCTTACTGATTTTAATGAGAACTACAACACATTGAGTCCCACTCAACTGCAGCTGCTCATGGCTGCTGTGGGCTCAGGTTCCTGTAAGGGAGAACAGAAATCAGTTCATCTAACTCGAGTCCTATTGTGTGAGATCTGAACCACTGTGCACTGCAACTCCATGCCCCACATCCGCCCGAGCAATCAAATGACAGCTGTCTGCCAGTTCCCTGCCACGTACAGCTGTTGGCTATTTTCATTCTTTTCATTCTTGCCTCTCCTCTCCCGGGCCTGGGTTAAGTTGTCAAGTGGGAGGCAATTACTCAGGCGTTGCATCTGCAACCTGCCCCTTTCCTACAACATCAAAGAAAAAGTCTCTTACTTTGCTGTCCGGCACTGACCTCAATCCACTGCAACACTTGCTCACTCTCGGCGTTCCTGTGGCACCACTGTTCACTGTCCGGGGAAGGGACTTCTCCTTTTTCTGCCTTCCAGCCTGCACCTCCGTGCAGGGAAACTGTTCATTGCTCTGGCTTGTTACTCACCTCAGCTCCGGTTCCCCTTCCAGGGGAAGTCTTCACTCAGACCATTGCTTCTTTATACAATATCTCTACCAAGCAATTAACACCTTCCCTGTGGTTCACCGCCATGAAGGGAAGTCCTGAATTGGCAACTAACAAGTCTGTAGCTCGGCTCCTGCACCGAACCATGGGTTCTAAATGAACGGTTAGCTTCTCTTAGGCAACTCCCTAACAGGGTCATTGCCTCCCTGTTACAATGTAGAAAAAACATTTAAAGCTGTCTCTAAGGAGGAAAAGCAAGGGCAACATTGGACCCCTGATAAACCAGATGGGACAAATGACAACCAACACCCAGGAAAAAGCCAACCTATTAAATGGGTACTTTGCGTCGGTCTTTCATCAGTCCCACAGGACGCCCCTGCTGATTATGGGACAGGGAGGCCTGGGTGAGGGAGATCCCCTGCCCTCCATCAATGCTGACCTCGTGAAGGAACACCTTGAGAGGCTGAACACCTTCAAGTCAGCTGGCCCTGACAATCTACACCCCAGGGTACTCAAGGAGCTGGCTAGCAACATAGCCTAGCCCCTGGAATGGATCTTTGAGAACTCCTGGCACTCTGGTGAAGTGCCTGAAGATTGGAAGAAGGCCAATGTGGTGCCTGTCTTCAAGAAAGGGAGGATAGTGGATCTGGCAAACTACAGGCCCATCAGCCTGACCTCTATCCCAGGGAAGGTCTTAGAAAAGATTATAAAAGAGACTATTCTAAACAGCCTGGCCAATAGCAACATCCTGAGGGACAGCCAGCACGGGTTTGTTGTGAGTAGGTCTTGCTTGACCAATCTTATTTCCTTTTAAGACCAGGTGACCTATCGCCTGGACAAGGGAGAAGAGATGGATGTCATATATCTTGACTTCAAAAAAGCCTTTGATCTTGTATCCTATGATTACCTCAACTGCAGCCTCAGGTCCACCATGACCCACTGGCTGGAGAATTGGCTCCATGGTCAGACCCAGAGGGTGGTGGTTGATGAAAGTCAATAGTCCCATGTTTAGTCACTGGTGCCCTGTGACCAGTGGGGTTCCCCAAGGCTCTGTCCTTGGACCTATATTGTTCAACATCTTCATTAATGATGTGGACGTTGGAGTCAGAAGCAGACTGGCCAAGTTCGCCAATGATACCAAACTCTGGGGTAAAGCATCCACACCTGAGGACAGGAGGGAGATCCAGGCTGACCTTGACAGGCTCAGGAAATGGGCAGATGAGAACCTGATGGTGTTTAACACCAAAAAAATGCAAGTTTCTCCACCTTGGGAGGAAAAACCTGCAGCATCCTTAAAGGCTTGGCAGTGCTGTGCTAGTTAGCACTACAGATGAAAGGGACTTGGGGGTCATGATTGACCACAGGATGAATAAGAGCCTTCAATGTGATGCTGTGGCTAGTAAAGCGAACAAAACGCTGGTTTGCATCCATAGATGCTTCTCAAGCAAATCCCTAGACGTCATTTTCCCATTGTACTTGGCCTTGGTGAGGCTGCAGCTGGAGTACTGCTTCCAGTTTTGGGCCCCACAATTCAAAAAGGATGTGGAGAAGCTTGAGAGAGTCCAGAGAAGAGCCACATGCATGATCAGAGGTCAGGAAAACAGACCTTACAATGACAGGCTGAGTGCTATGGGGCTCTTTAGCCTGGAAAAGTGCAGGCTCAGGGGTGATCTGATGGCCACCTATAAGTTTATCAGGCATGTTCACCAGTATCTGGGAGAACAAATGTTAACCAGAGTGTCCCAAGGGATGACAAGGTCAAACATCTATAAACTCCTGCAAGACTGTTTCAGGCTGGACATAAGGAAGAATTTATTCACTGTCTGAGCCCCCAAGGTCTGGAACAGCCTGCCATCAGAGGTGGTTCCAACACCTACACTGAAAGCCTTCAAGAGAAATTTGGATGCTTATCTTGCTGGGATCCTATGAAACCCAGATGACTTCCTGCCACTCAGGCAGGGGGCTGGACTCAATGATCTTCCGAGGTCCTTCCAGCCCTAATGCCTATGAAATCTATGTCTGAATCTTTCCAAATCTCTCCAAATCAATTTGGTTCCAATTCGATTCAGAGAGATTAAAGGGTCTTCTTATTCAATTCAGATTTGGAGATTCAGCCACCGAATCAGGCCGAATCTCCTCCGAATCGAATCAGACACCGAAGCTTCGCACAGCCCTAATATGCACAGACCTGAAGGTTAGGTTCAGGGTCTACTGAAGGTCAAATCTATAAAGTATTTGTTAACTGAACCATAACCTCTATTGCTAAAGGGCAGAGCTGTGTGAATAAAAGTAAAGCTGAGCTTTGAGGAGAAATTCTGTATTTCAAATTTCAATTTTGTTCCAATCTGGAATGAAAACTAAAAAGCCTGAAAAACTTAATGTAAAGGAATGTAAACTCAGTCCTGGTGGGCAGTTCCAAAGCCACAGACTATGGAAGCACTGGGAGCTTTGGCTCATGAGAAGGCAAAAATCCTGGGATCTAAGAAACAGAATTCCCAGAGTTTCCTCATTCCCAGCTCTTTACCCAGTGGGTTGCAGGGAACCCAGGATCTTGGAAGCCCTGGGATCCCTTATATTTTGCTAGGTGGGCTAATTAATACCTGAGTGGTGGAAATGGCTGGAACCCAAGCACATTTCAAATCCTCTGAGAATTTCCTTTTAACTTCACTGAAATTGCACCATCTCTATGACACATTTTGATTTCAAGTAATCAATATTCTCAAAGGGAAAACCATTTCACTGGAGAATTTCCAACCAGTCCTACTAACAAACTTATTTTTTAGCCTCTAACCCTATACAACGACCTTGGCATGCTGTGCCAATGCTATTAGACAGAAAAAATACTAATAAAGCTGTAGTTTTGTGGTGCACAAGTTTTATTTTAGAACATGGTGGGAGAGAGGGAAGGAAAGCAGGAAGGGAGGGAAGGCAGGCATCAAAGTGGGAAGGCAAGCAGGAAGGAAGGCAGGCAGATGGGAAGGCAGGCAGGAAGAATGGAAAGAATTTTGGGCTGGGGGATTTTTGTTATAGCAGATTTCTTGAATTGTAGAGCCCTAGGGAATATCTTCTATAAAATCTAGACCTAAAAACTACCACACACAGCACTTACCACATTTTGCTCCAAGTGATCAATGCACTTCTTACAACTTTTTTTGTTTAACAAATACAGAAGAGCAAGGACAATTTAAAAAAATTAGTTTTGATCCACGTCAAAATCTGGGACAATCAGGACTGCCTCAAACAAGACATCTGTTTACAGCCAAGGAGATTATCCAAGTCATAAAAGGCAATTAGGCACCATTTTCTCATAGAAAGTAAATAGCAGGTGGATGCCAAATCCACCTTCTGCTATTGCCTTCTGTGGCTTTTAAAGCCCCTTCCACTATACACATGTATACACATATGCCATGACACTTTAGGGGGTGACTAGTGTTCCATACTGTCACTTATTAACCTATTCATTCCTGAAGCTTGTTCTCTCCATGGGTTTAATTGTATGGAATAGCTGAAGAATGAACTTTATGTAGAAGTGAGGGATCAGTCTGTACAAGGATATGCAGTGAAGGACAGATGTCCCTTTATATGGCAAAAATATGGTCATTTTTATGTGTGTTTTGTTCATCTTTTACCTAAATGTATACCTTGGGTAGAAAAACTTGTCTGTGAATTTAACAAAAACCACATTGTGTATGCACACAGACACACACACAAGTTTGCCCCACCCCCTTTATAATATGGTCATTATATACACTTTGTTCATATATTTTATATATATTTAAATAACTAATTATTTAAGCCAGGATCTACCAGAAAACTGCTGAACAATGGTTTTCTAAACCAAAGATGGAAGACAATGGATGGATCTTTTATAAAAAATAAAAATATAGTACTTGTTTTATAAAGTTCTCTCTAGCATTGATCATTTATATAGAACATTTCTCAGAAAGACCATAGGAAAGTAGAGCTGGAAGGGTTGTCTAATCCAGCTTCCTGCTCAAGGCAGGGTCTTCCCTGACTGAACTATTCCAGTCAATCATCTGTCTAACCTAATCTTGATGGAGGGATGGAGATTCCATAAATTTTCTATGTAGCCTGTTCCAGTGCCTGACCACCTGCACAGGCAGAAAGTTCTTCCTAATCTCCAACCTACATTTCCTCTGCTGTAGTTTGAAACCACTGGCCATTTTTACATGTGCTCCAGGGGTGAGGGGGCAGTGCTTTAACTAGAGTGCCGTTCTAGTTTCCTATATTAAAGTGCTGCTGTGTCTCATGTATCAGTATCCCCATGCTTAAAGATGGTGATGGGGGCACATGAACTAAAGCTTGTTCAAGCACCCCACCACCATTTTTTTTAAACATGGGCACACTGATGCACAAGATACAGGAGACTGATGGAGTATAGTAATAGCCATGCTCCAGCAGACTCGATTAATTGAGTCTGCTCCAACACTGTGTAATTACAGCACATTGGAGCAGCCTCCATGCTCATGTACGGATATCCATTGCATCTAGTACTGTTCACTATAGGCAGAGAAATAAGTTTACTTTCATCCTCTCTGTAATCGCCCTTCAGTTACTTGAAGACAGTTATCAAACCCACCTCATTCTTTTCTTCTGCAGACTAAAGAGTCCTAGTTCTTTCAGCTTTCTTCATAAGTCATTTTTCCTAGGCCTTTAAACATTTTTATCCTGCTTCACTGGACTCTTTCCAATCTGTCCACATCTTTCTTGAAGTGTGGGGCTGAAAACTAGACAAGTACTCCAGGTACAGTACAGCCTTATCAAAATAGAGTGAAATAGCTGAACAGAGTAGAGGAATCATTTGCCTTGATTTGCAAGAGACACTCCTGTTAATGCAACCCAATAATCCGTTGGCTTTTTTTTTCCAACAAGAGCTGTAGGCTTATATTCAGCTTACAGTCCACTAAAGCCTCCAGGTCCTTCTCTACAGTACTGCAGCCTAGCTAACCAATTCCCAGTCTGTGTTTATGCATACAATTATTCAATTTCAACCTTAGAATTTTGCACTTCTCTTGTTGTTTTTTATTTGATAGATTTCAACCATGTCTCCAGTTTATCTAGGTCATTCTAAATCCTAGCTCTACCCTGAGCATCTGCAACTTCACCGAATTTCATGTCATCTGTAAATTTGCTAAGCATGCTTTCGATACCATCATCCAAGACATTTAACTTCTTTTCAAAAGAAGTGAATGTAGATTAATTTTTGTAGCAGGCACTTGATAGTAGCTGATTTGTTTTGTTCGGTTTGGATAAAATTCACTCTACTTCCACACAAAACCATAATAATTGGCGGTATGGAAGAATCTCCAGAGCTAGAAGGATGTGACTGATTCTACAAATAAAATAAAGGATGTGAAGCAGCAGCAAGACTGCTCTTCTTATTTTCATACCTGCTAGTCTGTCCGAAGTGGATAGCAGCTAGATCTATAAATATGGCTCTAGTAACATCATACTGGTCAATACTAAATGACCTTATGCTACTTTGTGGGGTTACATAGCATCCTTTTCTCACAAATACCTACCATGGGCCTAAAGGAAACACAGGTCACAGGAAAATAGGACCAGAAAGGACTCCAGAGCAGTCTTTCTAAAACTCCACAAGTAACCTCCTCCCAGCCTAATACTTCCCCTTCAACACACGTCATTTTTGTTTCCCTTTTATCTGGCTTCTTTCCTACCTTACAATTCTTGTACTACTCATATTTTCCAGGGTATGTATTCATTTTCTAAATGGCACCATACCACATGCTTTACTGAAGACTAGATAGATTAGATCTACTACATCATCTTTCTCTAGAAAATCTGTTATCAAAGAAAGATATCTGATTAGTTTGGCTTGATCTAGATTTGGTGAACTCATGTTACACTTAAATCCATTTATTTTGTACCTCCATGTCTTTAATTATAATTTCCTTCAAATCTGTTCTAAAAATTTGCATATTATTGAAGTCAGACTAATAGGCTAAAATTGCCTATATTAGTGGTTTTCAATCTTTTTTCATTTGCAGACCCCTAAAAATTTTGAATGGGGGTGCAGGCCCCTTTGGAAATTTCAAATGGAGATGCAGACACTTTTGAATTATAAGTGTGGGTATTCACATACTTCTGATTGATCACAGTCATCTTTCACAGACCTCTTAGACATAATCTGTAGACACCCAGGGGTCCATGGATCACAGGTTGAAAACTGCTGGCCCAGATCACTTTTTCTCCTTTCTTAAATATTGGTACAATCTTTGCTATTTTCCAGTCATATGGTACCAACCCCAACTTGATAGATTTATAAAAAAACCCTTGCTACCATACTTGCAGTTACATATGCCTGTTCTTTCAGACTTCTGGGATAGAGATTATGCAGTCCACAGCACTCTCATTCTGATTCACCATCCTGCCTTTGCCCTAATGTTCAATATCACCATTATTACTAAAAAATTAGGCAAAAGAGTCATTTAGTTTTTGGGCGACATATAGTTTATCTTTAATCTCCACCTCATCCTCACTGAATAGCAACCCCCTTCTTTTTGTTTATAATTTCGTTTACACATTTACCTTTTGCTATTTGTTTTAGTTTCCTTTGCAAGATCCACCTCACCATGACCTTTGGTCCTTATCAGTTTAATCCCAAGAAACACTTTTCTTTGCTGATTAGTTCCTCCAGTCCTTATTCCTAAGGACCTTGTGAGGTGTCATTAGTCTAGTGAAAATGTCTTCCCTACAAGTACATTCTCCTTGTTTGGGATAAATTCCAGATAGTTTTTGCCATTTTTACTGACAGAAATTCCAAGCATCCTCCACATTCAAGTCCTTGAGCTCGTCAGTCGAGTTGACTTTATTAGCTAATTCCCTTAGGATGTACCTACATGAGATGCTAAATGCGCAGTAGACTAATTCTACTGTGCATTAGTGTGTCACAGCAAAAGCCATGCTAATGCACTAATATGCAGTAGAATTAGTCTTTTGCGCATTAGCATCACTAAAAGACCATGTGCTGGTGCTACTGCGCAGTAGTGCTGGTTACTGCGCATTTAGTACCAGTTATTACAGGTACTAACTTAATGTGCTGTAACAATGGTGCATAATGCACATGTAGACATGCCTTCAATGTCTTAAAGTTTGTCCTTTTCATAGTTTCATAGTTTCATAGTTGGTAGGCTCGGAAGGGACCTGAGCAGATCATCAAGTCCGACCCCCTGCCCAGGCAGGAAAGAGTACTGGGGTCAAACGACCCTAGCAAGGTGTTTGTCTAACCTCCTCTTAAAGACCCCCAGGGTAGGAGCCAGCACCACTTCTCTTGGTAGTTGGTTCCAGGTCCTAGCCACCCTGACTGTGAAGTAGCACCTCCTGATGTCTAGTCTGAATCTACCCTCTGCCAGCTTGTGACCGTTATTTCTAGTCACTCCTGGTAGTGCTCGGGGGAACAGGGACTCCCCCAATGCCTGCTGGTCCCCTCTGACTAGTTTGCAACAGACCACTAGATCCCCCCTCAGCCTTCTCTTGTTGAGGCTGAACAGGTTCAGGTCCCTTAGCCTCTCCTCGTAGGGCCTGCCCTGCTGGCCCCTGATCATGCGGGTAGCCCTCCTCTGGACCCTCTCCATGCTGTCCACATCCCTCCTGAAGTGCAGCGCCCAGAACTGGAAGCAGTACTCCAGCTGCGGCCTAACCAGTGCCGCATAGAGGGGCAGGATCACCTCCTTGGACCTGCTTGAGATGTATCTGTGGATGCATGACAAGGTGTGGTTGGCCTTCCTGACCGTGTCCCCACACTGTCGGCACGTGTTCATTTTGGCATCAATAATGACTCCAAGATCCTTTTCTGCCCCCGCACTGACAAGAAGGGAGTTCCCCAGCCTGTAGGTATGCTGCTGGTTCTTCCTCCCCAGGTGCAGCACCTTGCACTTGTCAGTGTTGAAACCCATCCTGTTCTCATCTGCCCACCCCTGTAACCTGTCTAGGTCTGATTGCAGTCTATTCCTCCCTTCTAGCATGCCCACTTCCCCCCACATCTTAGTATGCGAATTTGAACAGGGTGCTTTTTACCCCCTCGTCCAAGTCACTGATGAAGATGTTGAACAGCGCGGGTCTGAGGACCAAGCCCTGGGGGACCCCACTGCCCACATCCTTCCAGGTTGAAAATGACCCGTCCACCACCATTTTGAAATGAAGAACTTTGGTTACAGACCTATCTTGTTTATCCTTTCATTTAACTTAACCAAAATCAGTTCATGATCCATTAATCCAAAGTTAAACCTATGAGTAGGGATTTTTTTCTTAATAATATCCTCAGTACTATCCAAACCAAGTCTAAAACAGTATATTATCTTCTTTGTTTACTCTTTGGTGAAGAAATCCAGTCATACGTGTCTCTCTAAAACAGAGATCCCTATTAAATACTCGTACTCAAATCTGACATGAGAAACCAGTAGACAGAAAGCCAGTGAAGAGACAGATGCAAGTAGGAGAGTTTGTGTGAAATTATCCCTGGTGAGGAAGGAGCAATCTTGCTCCTTGGGAGAAGTGAATTAATTTCTTTCTGTGCTGCTTGAGGTTTTGTTTGCTTGCAGTTTGTAGTTTGCTGGGTAACTGATTTAGCTGTTTTTGTAGTTTGTGAAGTCCATCTGCAAGTTGCATGATGGGTAGGACAGTGGTGTTGTAGCTGAGAAGATGGGAAGGACTTCCTGCCTTTGATCAGAGCTGATGGTTGGTTAACTCCCAAGTCTAAATGAGGAGCCAACTAGGCAACAGTTTTAAAAGGCAGAGGAAGAAAAGCCTAGTGGAGGAGAAAGACAGCTGAGGAACAGGCTTGCTGTTATACTCTGGAAGCTCTCCGTGCTGGGGTGTATTTGACTTTTAATTTTAATTTCTATTTGAGGGCCAAAATCTCTCTTTATAAAGTCACGATATATATCACTGAAGACATAAATTAAGCTATAGAGTTTAAATTATACCTCTAGGTCAGTTTGATTTCCTTTCAATGAAAGTGTATATTGTACTTTCCTTTTTTCCTTTTTGTGTGCTATTTCAATGTATTTCCACATCTCATCTTTTTTCCTATTCTACAATGTGGCTTTCAAGCTATATCAGATGAATTCCTTGCTCTCCAGTTGCCTGTTCCCAAGAGATGTTCAGCACTCTTATTTTTCTCTGACTACACTGAGAGTTGAAGACACTCAGCATCAGGCCCCTGATTCCCAGTGGGTTCCATTAACTTCTTATCTTAACTATAGCTTTCTGCTTCTGAAAGTATTCATGTATTTTGCTAAAATTCAGCAGGTGGAAGACTCCGTGGGGTTGGCATATCTGGAGGCTGTTTGTCTTTTCTATCCTGCTGCTGACAAATTTTGATACAGTTTCAGCATTTGCTCTCACCGAAATTTCTCTTTGATAAAACCTCATTTTACATAATACTGCTGTTAGATCTAAATGCACCATCTAATCCACAGGAGATCCCTGTGTGCACCATTACTGCTGGTGGAATGGGGGATAATTGCTTTTGCTTATTCTAATTTGGAATTTCCTAACCAGGTTTTAACTTTGCTGTTATTAAAATGGGTTTTTTATGTTGTATTTTGGGCTGCAATTAGATTCTTGGCTGAAGATATTTATTAAGTTGAAACACAGATGCTAGACATCATTTCCAAATTACTGTATTTACAAGAACACAAGATGACCCTGAACATAAGATGACCCCCTCCTCAATAATTAGGTTCTATATATGGAAAATTTATATATTTGTTATAATTTTCCAGATGTAGGAGAAATGACAAATCAGAGTTGCCTTACATTCATCCCCTTCCCACTGCTACAGCAGGGAAAATAGTAGCTGGAGGGGTCAGACGGCCCCTCTGTCCTTTGCCCATCCCAATTTCTTCCCCCTCCAGCATTCCTGCCCCCCTTCCCCCACATACTGTCAGATTCTGCTCTGGCTCTGTTCCCTCTCAAAGCACAACGTGGAAGTGAGCTGCATGAGAAAGAGGAGACATCTACACTTGCAGTTTATTGTGGAGTTGACTAATTAACTCCACAGTAAAGTATCACAGTCTACACATGTGCTGGTATTAGGCCACAGTAAACTAATTAACTCTGTTATAGGAGTACTGTTGGAGACAGTACTATCTTATAGTGGAGCATTTACCTGCATTATATGTATATGTAGACAGTGACCAGGCAGGAGCCAGACTTCTGCTTGCCATCTAGCCACACAGCTCCACTGGGTCAGCATCCTTGTGCCCTAGACAATACCTCCACCACCCAACGCCACCATCTAGAGCCCAGGGCTGACTCCCTGTGCCCTTTTCCACCCCAGATGCTACACCCTGGCTTAAACTGCTGCTGTCCCAGACATATGTAAAGATGTTGCAGCCAGAAGTTTTTTCTGGCTGAAACAGCCCCAGAGCTTATTGCATCCAATTAATTTCACATGTAGATGCACCCAGTGAGAAGGGAATAGGGACAGAAAAGAGGACAAAAACTGCAGAGAAGAGACTGCTATGGGTCTGACTCTGGGCCAAGCCTGACTGCTACAAATTTCAGCACAGGTATTCTATAAGTGTACTTCTGAGCACTCCTTGTGTACCTACTTATATATATGTACCAGGTCAAATTAGCCAGATCAGTTCTGAATCGTTCAAAAGCCATAGATGGTGCTACCACCAACAAGTATCCTCCACCTCAGACTTTTCAGCCTAGGGCTTCAGATACTTCCAAATCCTTTGGCAGGCATCCCACGTTCAACCCCAGAGGCTTGGGGTTTAGATGCCCCTGAGTTTTGCTTGCCCTCAGCTGTACGGATGTAGGAGCAAGCTAGGGAGGAGTCTACCATTTGCATAAAGTCAGAATGTAGCCAAGATCCTCCCACTAGATGCTGGCCAATGGGAAGCTAACTATGGGGCTCTCATAGGACATCCTATCTGCATGCAGACAAGGGTGCACCCTCCACTACACAGTGCCATTTTAATTGCATTTTGGCTCAGGTATCAGACCAGTGCAATGACTATGCTTGATCTTATCCCACAAGAGGCCAACCTACTTATACATAGTACAAACTGTGCATGATATTAGTCCAGAGCCAAAAGGCTCATGACTTATCATATATTTCGCTAGTCTAAACCCCAGCAGAGTCAACAGCATTTCCAGCCATGGTGACCCTACAACCCTGCATTGCTCAGTATGTGTGTGTAATCCAGATACTCCCCATAAAGGATCCACATGCTAATTCACCTCCTGCTCATGACCAAGTGTTCTTGTCACAAGTCCTGGGACCCTCCGTAAATGTATATGCAGATGAGGTGCACAGCTGCCTGGTCTGTCTCCACCTCAGAGAGTGCAGAACCACGCTAATCATATGTGATAGACTGAAAGACTGGGTGACAAAGCCTGTCAGTGACATAGAAGTTTGGTGATGTTAACCAGACATTTAAGGCTTGTGATGAACCAGGAATCAATGGAAATAGGGAAAAAAAGCACTGCTCAGCTGTGGGAGGTTAGTGAAAGTCAAAGTGTACTTGATGTACTGGTTCACCATGACTTGAAAGAGTTGGCACTGGGGGCGAATGAGCACTATATCTTATTTTGATGGGCTGCACTAACCTATCCTTGACTAAGATCAAATGTAGCATTTTTGACACCAAGGGGAAGGTGTCAGGGCTGTCTCTGGCCCTCCCGGTGCTAGTGTCATATTGCAGTACCTTACGGCCTGGTGCCAGTTCCCTGCAGAGGGAACACCTGCCCATTTCTTCTAAGCCCCCCGGCGCCCCCACCAAAAAAAAAGGTTTCCTGTTAGTGTTTACTCAATATGGTCCATTTGTTTTGTAGGCATGCTTAGCAGGGGTTGCATTCAATCAGCTTCATAGCTGGTTTCCACAACTGAGCACATGCTGCTTCTAGTAGCAGTTTAATGAAAGCCAATGTATTTAATGGGGGGGAGGGGTTGCTACTATGCAAATATAAAATGAGGGAATTTTTACCCATGCTGATTTGGAGGGAAAACTCCGTCTTATATTTGAGTAAATACAGTATTATGTGAATTTTGTGGTTGGAGAAAGGTGACAGGTAGGACAACCCTGAAGACAGAAGGCTTATTAAGCTATAAAAGACAAACCTCAGGAAACATGACTGAAGAATCTCAGTCCCAACTTGAAATAATAATATCTAGAAGTGGTATCCAGTTTCCATATCCCTTCAATGCCCATTCCTGCAAGCTACTGAGCTCCCTGAAGAATCAAGATTGTATTCTCCATACTGAGACTACCAACATATGTTCTAATTAATGATTGCTACTTTTGTGACCTAGAAATCTTTGCACTGGAAATTAGGAAAATTGCCAAACAAACATTGTATGGTAACAACTTTCAGTCACTTCTGAACCTGGATTAAATTTGTGTTAGTGACAGCCTCTCCCTCTCTCCTTCCATTACTACTGCACCTCTGAGAAATCCAGTAAACTAATCTGATGAAAACCTTGAAAAATGTAACCTAACTTTAATTAAAAATGAAGTTTGTTTTGCAGTAGAATTTCTGTGTTAACTAGGGCTTTTGGCAACCTCTTTTTCATACAGTGTTAGCTTTCAAAGTTGTATTACCAAAGCTTCTTAATTATTAAATTGTTTGCTACAACTATTTTCTTCTGACAAGTATACCATAACAGCTATACTTTAATCACGATATGCCATAAGGACATCTTTACCTCAGCTACCCCCAAGTTTCCCAAATTCTAGAGGTTTTAACACAGAACTCCAATTAGAAGTTATCATCATGCTACTAAGCATAAGGGTTTTCTGATCTTTTCCTCTTGCAACATCAAAGGCCTGATCATTTTTAGACTACTGGCATTCATTTTGGCAACAATCTTGACATCTGAATGTATTATGCCAGTTTGGCAGCAGCTTGGTGCCTCACTGAGGCAGAGAGCGATTGAGGAAAGAAAGAAATGAACCTGGCTGCCGAAAAGCTATTTATGATAACTAAGTCAAAAACTAGAGGTCACAGGCAGTGACTGAGGAGAGTGATGAACCCATAAGCAGGGTGAGACTGATTTGTTTTCCACAAAGTGGCAGCTTATATTTCAGCCAACAATGCCAAAGGAAGTAAGAAGTGTTAATTAGTTCAAGAGGGATTTAGACAAATTTTGCAGAAAGACAGGAGCAGGCAGTTGTTAGCTAGGTTTTTAAGGTTATATGCTGATTCCATGAAGTGATTTAACATCGAAACAAATATGCACTCATGAGATGAAAAGAAGCCAACCTAAAATAAGGTTAATAGGGTCCGGTCCCAGTAGATGTCTTTTATCCCTGTAAGGTTGTTCTGTAGCCTTCAAATGTTCTTTTGTTTCTATGTAAATATGCTGCTTACAAAATACAATCCTTTCAAGTTAGTTCTAAGCACTGCTGTATGCGCTCACTTTACAATAAGCTTGTTTTTGTTGCCCAGTGATGTATTCCTTTTAGTAGACTTTGGTGAATGCTGACAAAAAATGTTTCCGTGACTATTCGTTTACATATTCAAACAGATTGGTTTCATCTGTCTTCAGGCCTATTTTGTATTCACTCTCTGTGAACACATGCGATTGAGATTTACTAGCACAAATGTGCACAGGAAGCAAACTGCAGATTCCTTTTCAATAAGCATTCTCACCAGAAATCTGATTGTAAGAGCAGCATCAATCCAAATAATGGAACAGAAACACTACATGAATTGTGACCAATTGCAACAACGACTGAACTTGCAGAAGCCAAGAAGGCATCACCAATCTTCATCTCCATAATATTCAACAATTATGTGAAACTGTTGAAGAAGGTGATGAGATGACAGGGCTGATTTGCAGACAACGATCAGCCAATGTAAACAAAACCATCTCCCATCTTTTTCAATGTGTACACAAACTTAGTACCCAAAAGATGAACAACTGACTAAAATTGAAATCAGGCAAGGTTGAGATGATGCAGACAAGATGACACATGCATTTGAAAAAACTTACCTCTTCTATAAAACCATTATTATCAAGGACATGTTCCTATAGATTGTTTCTTGTCTCACTGTTGCTATTGAAATTATCATCTCCAGCCCATGGGTCTAGTGACAAGCCAGAAGATTTCATAGGCAAAATGGCTCAACAACTGTAGCTTGCCAAGGTCATGCCAAGACATGAGTACTGTGAGTCCAGTAGAACAATACATCTAAATGGCTGGCAAGTTGCACTGATCAGTTTGCAGCACCTTGTAGTACCTAAAAAATCATTTTGACAATAGAACATACAATTAAAATAGTCTTTCAATGGGCAGAGAGGAAGTAGTTGCATTGAAAATAGCCAGATTGATAGTATCTACACTTCTATTTAACAGAGTGAAACCTAGGGGTGCTTGTAAATGTAACTCCATTAACATGTACACGTGATGAAAATGTCACTTTGTGTGGCTTCATGGTGTCACAGTGTACACATGCAAGACTTTTGGGGGTTTTAAATGACTTTGCATCATTGAAACTCTGCAAATTGCAATGATGCAGCTGTCAGCTCACTCCCGGCTGCAGGAGAGGTGGGAAGGTTCTGCAGAAAAAAAAGGATCAGGCCCCTTGCCATGATGTGACAGAAAAATGTGAACTGCTTACTCCTCGGGGTTTTATTCTATGCCCAACCATTTCAACTTAGGGGGCAGAGAATGGAACCTTGGGGATTAAACCCCCATCACATGTATAAGCACCCAAGAGTACCAGGATATTGCCCATAAACCGCAGTCCCTTTCAGATGAACTCTAGATGTTACAACCTGAGCTTATCATATTTTTTCCTGTATCCTGACTTAGATGTCCTTACTACCACATTAATCTCTGCTACTTTCAAGGAGAGAAATAAACCATTGTCAGGGAGAATGGGTAAAGCCTTAACGACATTGGAATTGCTTCAAAGGCAAGGAAGAAAGGACTTTTTTTTTTCTTCCACCACATTTTCTTTGCTTAAATTTCTGGTTTGATACTTTGGTTTGTTATATTATGGAAATAATATATTGATAATATTGGGTAATGAGAGATAAAGTGCCAAAGGCCACAAGATTAACCCCAAAACAGGTACCTTACAGCAACCTTTTATACATCTCTAAAAATTGATTAAGTCAACCTTTTCTATCCCAAGATGAATAAGTCCATGAAAAGTAGCTTGGAGCACAAAGGGAGAGGTCAAATATAATGCTAATCAATTAGGAGGGGGCCATAAACATCATTGTTGCTGAAAATAAGCAGAAATTCAAATTTATTTGGGAGAAAGCTTTTTTCTGTCTCAGATAAATCAGACAATCTGGGGGCAGCCCTATAATTTAAAATAGAGTAAGCTAAACAAAAGTTTTTCTTTGAGAATTCCTGGGTTTTAAGACTTGGAAAGTACATATACATTTCTGGGCATTCTAGAACCAAAACCATGACAGTCAAATAAAAATGTGAAAAAAAATACAAACTATGAATGGAAGAATTCTAGGAAAAGGTCTGACGTGTAAAAAAATATTTTTTCTGAAGCTTGGATGCCACATACTGGATGGGTAGGAAACATGTAATGACACCTGACCTGTCTGCTTCTGAAACCAAGAATGAGTTTCTCCCTAAGGTTTATGATGTCCCCCAGGGCTCGGTCCTCGGGCCCATACCGTTCAATTTTTTTATTAGCAACTTGGATGAGGGGGTGAAAAGCACCCTGTTCAAATTTGCTGATGACACCAAGATCTGGGGCGAAGTGGGCACGCTAGAAGGGAGGGACAGGATACAACTGGACCTGGACAGGTTACAGGAGTGGGTGAATATGAATAGGATGGGATTCAGTACTAACAAGTGCAGGGTACTGCACTGGGTCAGGAAGAACCAGCAGCATACCTACAGGCTGGGGAACTCCCTTCTTGAAAGCACAGTGACAGAAAGAGATCTTGGAGTCATTATCAATTCTAAAA
This sequence comes from Alligator sinensis, assembly GCF_000455745.1. Lineage (NCBI taxonomy): Eukaryota > Metazoa > Chordata > Crocodylia > Alligatoridae > Alligator > Alligator sinensis. The sequence goes on along the minus strand of NW_005842113.1, from coordinate 135,184 downwards.
TGAACATGGGCTGCCAATGTGAGGATGTGGTCAGGAAGGCTAACCTTGTCATGTATCCACAGATGCATCACGAGCAGGTCCAAGGAGGTGATCCTCCCCTTCTATGCGACACTGGTCAGGCCGCAGTTGGAGTACTGCGTCCAGTTCTGGGCGCCGCACTTCAGGAGGGATGTGGATAGCATTGAGAGGGTCCAGAGGGCCACTCACATGATCAGGGGACAGCAGGGCAGGCCCTACGAGGAGAAGCTATGGGACCAGAACCTGTTCAGTCTTCACAAGAGAAGGCTGAGAGGGGATCTAGTGGCCATCTATAAACTTACCAGGGGGGGACCAGAGAGGAATGGGTGAGACCCTGTTCCTCCAAGCACCTCTCAGAGTAACAAGGAATACCGGTCACAAGTTGATTGAGAGTAGGTTCAGGCTAGACATCAGGAGGCACTACTTCACAGTCAGGGTGGCCAGGATCTGGAACCAGCTTCCAAGGGAAGTGGTGCTGGCTTCTATCTCAGGGGTCTTTAAAAGGAGGATTAATAACTATCTAGCTGGGGTCATATGAGCTTAAATTTACCAGGGGTCATACGAGCCCAGTATTCATTCCTGCCCAGGCAGGGGGTCAGACTTGATGATCTGCTCAGGTCCCTTCCAACCCTACATCTATGAATCTATGAACCTATGTCCAATAAGAAAGTGACAATGTTAAAAAATAGACCCTCTCTGAATGGAACAGTGACATAGGAAAAGGGATATCCACACCAAGATAGAACCAACAACAACAGGAAAAGAACTAGGGACAGCTAAGTGAGTTTGGTTCAATCTACTTAAAAAGTGTAGAGATACAAGGAAACCAATATTTATTACCAAAAGATCCATAAGAAATTTCTGTGCTTCAAAAATAGTCAACATTTGTTCTTGGAGAGTGAAAATATTGCTTTTCTAGAGTGCTGAATAAATTCATATTTAGATCTTTGTTCCATAAATCCAGGTTTTTTCAGGGTATAGTCTTAGGAGATACACATACTCAGTAAAACAACTTCCATAATACAAGTGACAGATCCTAATTTCATATGGTATCAGGGACTGGGAACCGAGAAAAAAGATACAGCACCGAAGTAACCTTAAGATTTCTCTCTCTTGGGATTTATTGCCAGTATAGGCATAGAGAATCCTGTAACTGCAAAGTAGCATTGTTTATATTTTGTACATAAAGGCAGATTGAACCATGCATGACTTTGCTTGCTAGAGTTTGTTTGGTGCTTGAAAGAACTAACATTGTGCTCATAATGTTCTTGTTCTGTATGTCTGGAAACCTCAAAACTGTATTTATTGTGTCATCATACCTTTATGAGAGTTCGTTATTCAATTTTACTTTTGTTTTATTATCCATCTAAAAATCAATCCCTTATTTAAGTTGCACTAAGAATTTACTGGTGCTGTCCACATCACTAGCCTGATAGTGACTGTGATAGTGACAGTGACTCCAGTTAGCCCACTTTTTGTGGGCTGTGTTAGTGGGTACATCTACCTGCAAAATACAGTGCCAAGCAGAAACCTGAGCTTGCTTGGGAATCAAAACAAGTATACGCATGCTTTCAAAGCATTCTGCCTAGACTGAGAATCAGGGTATATTAGCCCAGAAGTACTTCCATGCAAACATGTCTGTACTTACTTTGGTACCCAAGTTAGCTCATTCAGAGCAAGCTCAGGTATATTGACACAACGTACATGTGCATTGTGCTATTCTGAGATACCCTGTGCCTGTGTGAAAAGGTACCTCATGTTCTGCCTTTTATAACTAATTTTTTATTCATCCTGGCGTATAGGGATCCCAGAATCAAGCTGCCAGAGCTTAATGCTAGGGTCCCCATGCACTAGGACAAGTAAAAACTGTACATGCTGCTCAGCTGGGGTTTTGACAGTCAGCTAAGGCTAATCAGACTGGGGCCGGTTCCAGATTTCTGTTTGGTCCCAGGCCTCACCTGAATCAGCTGATTATGAGCAACTGGATTTCAACTTGCGGTGTTGGAGGAGCCTGGGATCATGATCCCCTGCTCTGCCAAGTAATCTTAAGGTCAGTGCCATATCTTTTTTTCTCTGTTCCCAGTCCCTGATACCATGTGAAATTAGGAACTGATCCTTAGTCCCAAAATCATGGACAGACATGACAGTGGCACTGACAGACATGACAGTTTGTCATGTGATTGGGCACTGAAAGCATTCTACAGCCAGGCACTGACAGAAGTGCATGGCTGCAGAGCGCTTTAAAAATTCCCAATAGGATGACAATCTGAACTCTCATTAAAGGAGGGTTCAGATGAAGATGCTCCAAAGTGGAGTGCCTTCATTAACATTTCTCAGTGTGGCTGGGAGCAGGGCTTGGCTGATGCACTGTCTTTGGAATGGAGGGAAGGGAGTGGAGGGAGCTCATTTTGGGAGTTGCCCAGCTCGTGCTGATAATTGTATCAGCACCAGAACACTTATACTGTGTATGTTAATGGATAGAGCCACAAAAGGCATTTAGATATCTAAAAATGCCTATGGGAGTTAAGAACCCAACTTGCCTACAACCCCTACCAGTTCCATCAGGCACCTAAACACGAAGGTTTGTAAAGCTGGCTTCAGCTTAATCCTTGAAATATGGCTAAGCAAGGTGGGCTTTTAATTTGATATTGTAGAATGCCATACATGATTATGATGTTACTTTTAAATCCTTAATATATTATATTATTCATTTATTTACCTTTTACTTGTATGTGGTGATACTCATTTGCATACTCTTTATTGGTTGTTAGTTTTATTGCATAATCTTTATTGGTTGTTAGTTTTATTAGGCTTTATTTATTTATTTAATTAATTTATTTAGAATTTTTTTTATTATTTTAAAAACTTTTTAATGAAACAATAGGTTCCTCCACTAATTTTGTTTGTCTTATGATCTCAGTTATGGTGGGACATCACCATGACAGGTTACTCCCAGTGGCTTGAACCCTAGGGAACTCAGCTCAGAGCAAAGCTTTGATCTATTGTGCTTTCAACAAGTAAGTCCACCAAGTAATCACACTACAGAAACATTATCAAAAACTGGCAATGGCTTGGATGACTGTGGCACAGAAAACAAAATTGCTTGTGAGCACAACTGCTGTTTGGACCTCTAAGAACTCACTGTCCATATGTGCACCTTTAGGTTGAATGTCTGTTTGACAAGTAGTAGACACTCTCCCTCAAAGAAAGGTACTTATATCATGTCCATCAGCTCTTCCAGCTGCTTCTCTCACCTCATGAGTCTTATGAATTCCCAGATGTCCATAGACACTTGGAGTCAGCTAGCTGCTGAGATGTTGCCAAGAATGTTGATAGATGGCAGGATGCTGGCCTCTGTAACATTACTGGCTCAATTACTAACATAAAGACACCCAGTTTCTGTGCACCACACACTCCAAGTAACTCTAGTAGTGCTAAAACCAACTTCTGTCTGTCCTCTTTCCTATTGGACTCAGACATAGATATTGCAAGACACCTATTCATGATTTTCAAATACATTACTTATCTCTAGTTAATTAGGATAAACTATTTCTAGACAAAAGCACTCCCTGAGTGAGCAGAACTCATGCAAAGTGGAGCAGCCCATCTACTTAGCAACAGAAGCTGCCATGAGCACATTTGCATGCTCATTCTCTGCAATAGTCTCCTCCAGAATACAGATTTCTGATCTGTATAGTACTACATGGACTGGACTTAATGTCCTAAAATGTGTCTTTTCCCTCCACAACCATCTTGCCCCTTCTGAAAGCTTTTAGGTCTTAGTTTTTTTGAGGGAACACAAGATCTTTCTGTACCCACTCTTCCCTTGTGCAGTCTTCTCTTCTGTTTCCAGTATCAACCTTGTTAAGGAGTGCTTCTTTTTAACAATGCTCTGTAATACCTTCTTGCCCTCTTAACCAGGGTTTTGCCATTCTCCAGTCCTCTGTGGACTGCAGCCTCCAATCATGCATTCATTACAGTGAATAACTCATTAACAAGGCAACAGTTTTTGGCCATTTACTTCTTTCTAGGGTGAGCTTATTCAGTTGTCAGTGGTCCCTAATTTCCTTTCTATTCAGATACAACTACCAATGGGCCGGAATGTATTCCCTTAACACAAGAAGGGTGGCACAATCTATTATGTCAGTGTACAAAGAAATATGTCATAAATAATGCAATTACATACATTGCCCATAAAAATCAAGTGGCATTTCATAAGCAGGGATCCTGGTTGTCTCTGATAAAAAAATCCCCAATTTTTTAGTTAAAAAAAGTAACCCAAAATCCACATTTTTCCATGATTAAAATGAAACAACTCTAATGCATAGATGTATATATATTGGTGTTTAACTTTGATCATGAAAAAATGTGGTTTTGAGGTTACTTTTTTTAACCTGAATATTGGAGATTTTTTTTGTATCAGAGAAAACCAGGATCCCTCTTGATAAGTTCATATAAACAGATTCCAAACCTATCATTCTGTGCTTCTCAGGAACCATAACACTCTTAACCAATAGGGGTAGGCCTTACAGGAGCAGAAAAAAAAAAACATTTTCACAGGAAGTGGACCTAAGAGTTGAAACTCACTACATGAAGAACTAGCTATCAAAGAACACGGGCTTTACTGCACTCAGAACTGATACAAGACTCATCTTGCTGGCATAGTTTTTCCCTCAGTGAATATCACACTTTCTCTACTTATGCCATTTTGCCTATTGGCAAGGAATGAAGGGAATGAGAATTCATAGCTTTTATTTCTAATTTTAAATACTAATGTAACTTTCAGATATTATAAGGATTGAGGCCTTACTTGAGAGAAGCATAATTAGGCCAAGCAGTTTAAATGTCTAGCCATAGAGTAAATGGGGTTAATGAAAAGGGTTGACAACAAATGGGTTAGAACAACGATGCTCAACCTTTTCATTCAGGGGGCCAGATGGGCACTAGCCACTGCTGGGCCAGATCCAGCTGGTAGACTCAATCTGGCATCCAAGGCGGGTGCAACAGGGCCCAGCTGGCCATGTGAAGGGAGGCGGGGAAAGGGCAGCCCAGCCCTGATCCAACCATGAGGGAGAAAGAGGCATGATCGGCCCAAATCTAGCCCCACTGGGGAGGGAGGGTGCATGACCCATCCCCAATCCAGCCCTAAGTTCCAGGGGGTGAGGGGTGACCAAATCCCAAGGGAGTAAGGGAGCTTTGCTTGGTTCCTACATGGCCTAGTCCCATAGGGAAGGGGACATGACCTGGCCCTGAACCAACTGTTCAGAGGGAGGGGGCATGGCCTGGTCCCACAGGAGGAAAGGGGATATGGCCCAGCCCCAACTTAGTCAGGTGGGAGGGAAGGGGGCATGTCCCAGCCCTGAGGGGGAAAGGGGACACAGACTGGCTCCCACTTGGCCAGGTGGTGGGAGGGGGTGTAGTCTGGACCCATAGGAGTGGGAGGGAAAGGAGGCATGGGTTAACCACAGTCTGGCCATGTGTGGGGAGGGTCGTGGCTGAGCTGACCAATCACAAGGGGGTTGACAGCAGAGATGGGTGGCAGTATTAGCTGCCACTGCTCCCCCACTCTGCTGCCCAATTTCCCAACCCATGGGGAGTCCCACAGGCCAGATTCCAAGGCTTGACATGCTGTATTTGGCCCACAGGCCAGAGGTTGAGCATCCCTGGTTGAGAATAACAAATGACTTGCAGCAAATGATGACTTTATAGTGGTCACTGTATTGGTAGAAAGAGGAAGAAAGTCCAGGTATTGTTTTTGTTACAGGGTATTCACTTTGCTTTAATATATCATATTTATATCTGGTGCTTCACAGAAGCATGATACTATATTACTCTGCTGATTAGTTTTAACAGCTACTTGGAGCTATGGAATATGTGAATGTCTAGCATGGCAGAGCAGTAAATCACAATATTCTATAGCACAATAAGCATATTGTAGCTGACAATGTTTCCTTTTCAAAGTGTTTCTCTTCACAAGAATGCTGTTGTACAAGAAAATATAATGGGAGTTGCATGTTTATCATCATTCAGCGAATTTTAGATCAAACCTGCTCAGTTTGCACATAAGATATTTGTTCCAACTGACACCCTGCAAATTTTGAATGCCAAGTTCTTGTTCCTGGTAAGTGCCACATCCCCAGTAAATCTGACAACAGAAGTCTGTTGTGAGAGTACTTAAGGTGAAAAAGTCATATATCCTTATGTACTCCTTGAGGTAAAGTTTCTGCAAGCAGAATTTTATTCTGAGGATGATGTGCAAGTCAGAATAGAGTCTTTATTGTCTGTCATCTGTATTGACTTTGTAGTGCTAACAGAACTGGAAAGAAGTAAATAAATAAATGCATACATAGATTATTAGTAAAGTCAGCAAATACAGTTGAAGGAATACACAGGAGGGCAAATTCAGAGGCAAAGAAAAAAACTATTGTGAATTACAAGTTAGTAGGAAGGAAAATTCAAAAAGAAAAAAAATGCGTTGTGGATTACAAGTTAGTAAATGAATAACTGAGTTCTCCAAAAGAATAGAAATGAGGAATTGAAACAAAAGAGAAAAAACTGATCAAAAGCTTTGCCTTATATTCTAACACAATCTGGGGATTTAAAAATAAAAAAACCCTAAAACTACAAGTTCAATGGTCAAAATGACTAAGAGAATTGGATTTTTTCCCCCATATTTAGCCTGAAAATAAATAGCAGAAACCTTACAGGAAAGTCTATTCTCCTGGAATTTCCTTCTAATATGTTACAGGCTCTTAATGATCTAAACCTTTAGGGGCACCCCCCCCCCCCCCCCCCCCCCCCCTCCCTGCTCCGCACTGCCTGCAGCTCACCGTTAGCAGCAGCAGCGATCAGGGTGCTTGGAGCTGGGCAGGAGACATATGGGCCCTGCAGGGGTGCATGTGGGTCCTGTTGCAGGGCTGTGCCCACAGTCCCCCCACAATCCACCCACAAACCACAAACCCCCCAAAACCTTCACCCACATACCTGGCCCTGTGGGACAGAAATGAGGGGAATGGGGCAGGGGGTAGGTTGTGAGTTGAGAGTAAGGGGCAAAGGCAGGTGCAGGGCACTAGCATATCTGTGATGCTTAGCACTGCACATCCTGGTGAGTGAAGGGGGTAGGGACAGCTCTGATTTTTCTATGACAAAAAAGCCAAAAGTAACTGTCAAACTGTTTATTTAGAATTTATTTTATTATGATGATAGAGGCACTGACAGGCTTCCAAATTGCTTTAAAATTGTAAATATATTAATAAAACATTGCCCAACTTAGATAGATAGATAGATAGATAGATAGATAGATAGATAGATAGATAGATAGATAGATAGATAGATAGATAGATAGATAGATAGATAGATAGATAGATAGATAGATAGATAGATAGATAGATAGATAGATAGATAGATAGATAGATAGATAGATAGATAGTGGCCTTTTGTTTTAATTATGGAAGAACATGGATTTGGGGGTATTTTACAGAATGAATTTAGGATTTTTTATCAGATATTTTGCAGTTTTTAAATAGGAAACACCAGAATTCCTGCTAGCGAGGCAAGTGGCAAGACCCAGGCAGAGGAACCTGCTCAGAGCTGGCACCCAAGACCCAGGTAGAGGTGGCTGACCTCCTGGCAACCTGGGGCCAGGAGGACATGCTTTGACAGTTCAAAGCAGACCACCACACTGAGAACATCTTCCGGGTGATAGCTGCCCAGATGGCAGGGCAGTCGTATACATGGCAGTAGTGCTGCACAAAGGCCAACTCTGCAGCCACAGCCCACTGGCAGCTAGCCCAGAGGTTCGGATGCCACTACTGGCCATGCAGTCCCTGTTTGCATCTGACAGGCATGCAGTCTTGGGGCCACATGCTGTCACAGGTGGCAGCAGCTCACAGCCAGGCAACAGCCCCCACTGCCAGACTGCTGCAGTGGGTAAAGGGTAAAGAGAACTCTCAGGGCTGCTTCAGCAGTCCATCTGGCACAAGGGGTAGTGTCCCCAGATACCAGTTGGCTGAACCCCAGAAGCTCCTGTCTATTTGTATCTTCCATATTAACATGGGCCTTAAGGTTCACCCAGCTAATTAATAGCCCCTTTGTGAGGCTAAAGGGTGAAAAATACAACTAATTTCTTCAGACAGCAAAAGCAAGAACAGAATAGGAGCAATGTGGGGGTCAAAGTGTCAAAACATGAAAATGAGTGCGCCTGAGGGGGACACCAAGCAGAGCCCCCCAGGCCACATCTGCTAGTCCTCAAAGGCATCCAAGGAGCTGGTGGATGCCACCCACTGATGCTCTGCACAGAAACGTGCACAGAGAAGTGAGAGGAAAGTGGCCCCACAGTCTCCAGGCACCTTCCCAGCCAGAGCCTTCTTCCTGGTCAAGTACAGGGCCCACTTGGCCAGGGCCAGGGCCAGGAGGAGATTGACCAGGAGGTCTCGGGACTTGGTGGGACTACAGATTCAATGATTAAAAACAAAAAGGTGGGGGGTAAAATTCAACCAGAACCTCAGGAGGAGGCTCTAGAGGTGGAAGTGAAGGGGCTGCAGCCTGGCACACTTGAGAGTCATGTGCACCAGAGTCTCCTTCTGCCCACAGATGTGGCGGGAGACTAGGATGTCTGTGAAACTCACCACATATACACCCATGGCAATGGCTCCATGGAGGAGCCACCAGCTGAGGTCCCCGGTAGTTCATGGGATGAGGGTGGAGTACAGACTCAGCCACTGGGGTGCCCCAGCCATGCCCTTACCAAGTGAGACCAGTCACCTGGTGTTTGGGTGGGATGCAAGGGTGGCATGGTAGACTGTGCGGCACATGAGCATATAAAGGTGGCAGCAATGGATGGTGGAAAAGCAGACCGGTGTCCTCCAGCTGGCTTAGGCAGTGGAGCAGGGAGCACCATGAGCCTGGGCAAGGCGCTAGCCCCATGGCAAGCTCTGGTGGGCTGGAGGACACAGTAAAGCAAGTAGCCCTGAGCTACTCATCAAGGCAGCTTTTATACTTCTGAGGCCAGCGCAGGTGCTGGTCCCAGCCTCTAGCTCCATCTGGCTGCAGATTCAGGAGGAGCTGGGCAGAGTTATTTTGCCCCAAATGGCACAATTAACTCGTCACAGGAAAGCAGAGACATAGTGCAGATGATAATGCTGATTCTTTTACAAATGTAATTTCTTTTATTTAAAGGATGCTGGGAATCAATTTATTTATTACTTTCTGGAACTCCTGACCATGCCTTATTTTAAAGTACCTCCCACATATTGTCTATCCATGGGGGAAGGCTGCTCTTTCAGCAAGAATTCTGGGCAAAGGGGACTTTGATCATTTAGACCACACAGCATCCACCAAGATGTTGCTGAAGCCAGTCCACCTTTAAAATCACTTTCCTAGCAACCTGTACAAAAGTAGAGATGGTATATGCTGTGGGTAGCATAGCGTACAGAGTATGCATTTGTCCTGCCACATAGAAAAGCCAGGTGAATTGATACCTTTAAATTTTAATGTGTTGTGCAGATTCCAACGTGCATGCAAGCCCTCTAAGACCTCATCTGCTTCATAGTCGGATGACCATATTATAAGACTGAGCCCATTTTTCACATGGGTAATGTCAATGGGAATCCATGTGAGGAAAAAAAAGTAAACATTTCCCTTTGGTCACAGTTCTAATTCTTTTCTGGTTTGGATATTCTCTGCATTTGAAAAATTCACTTTCTGTTTTCTCCTTTTTGGTTGTGTTTCATAATTGCTGTTAGGACTCTTTCTTTATACACTCCAGTAGGAGTGAAAGGCATGTTGTTATTTCAGGATTATTTTTAAGTTACTGGTTGCTATATTTTTTTAGTCCAGAACTGTGTAGAAACACATGCTGTATATTATGATAACATGCTATACCAGGTTACATGAGTCACATTTTGTTTAAGCAACCACTTCATTCTACCATCTGGTGCATAATAGACTTTTTGAAAAATGTGTGCCTGAGCTTTGATAATGGGATGCATACTAGCATTGAGACTGCACTCTTCCAAGGTGTGCCTCACACTCATTCAAGTTAAGGCTTCTATGCATACTTCTAGCAATATCCAAGAGCCTTTAGGTGGCTGAAATTGTAATTCCCTCTCACACTGAGGCAGCTTTACACTGTCAGATCAGTATAAGTTATACTTGCAAGTAGATTGAATCAAAGGTGTAACTGTGACACACACAAGTTACTTTTAAATTAGCAGGTAGATGCTGTAAGCAACACAGTGGTGGTAGCACAGAGCTCAGTACAAGCTGCAAATCCTGGACTAGAAACTGGTACTTCCTCAAATGGTTATGTCATAGTGAGGTCCATGATTCAAAGGCTAAACTGCTAGTGGTACCTGGTTCTCATTAGTTTAAAGCTAAGTCAAGTATATCTACACTGAGTAAATGAGAATAATATTGAGCGGCAAAGGTTTTTCTGTCGTATCTTTTATTGGACCACCAACAAACAATAATGTTGAGGCTTTTCTGGTTCTTATTGTATTATTAAATTGGACAAAGCACTAGAAAAAGATTTTAGTAGCAATAATTCTATACTGTTAAGGGATAGACTAGGCTCCGTACAGGGCCTTTCCCCTTTTCCAAAGTCTGTCATCTTTTCCTTACTTGTTTGTTTCATTTGAACTGCTGATCCTGAAACTCTAGTCCTCAATACATTACTGTACATCTCCAGCCTCATCCTGTTCTTCAGCATGTTTTAAAACTAAACATCTCATACATCACCAATTAAATAGCTGCCTCATGTATTATGTAATGTATGCAGGGTTCTGGGAAGCCCCTGAATCTTTCATTAGGATTAAGTCTTCACCTTGGGCGCTAACAGACATGACAGTTTGTTGTGCAATCAGCCACAGAAAGCACTCTACAGCCATGCACTAACAGAAATACACAGCTGCAGAGTGCTTGAAAAATGCCCGATGGGGCAATAGTCTGAACCCTCAATGATCTGAACCCCAGTATATGAGGGTTCAGATGAAGGCACTCCAAAATGGAGTGCCTTCATTAACTTCTGTCAGCATTGCTGGGAGCAGGGCTCGGCTGACATCCCCACACTGTCTTCAGACTGAGAGAGGGAGGAAGGGAGGAGAGTAAGTTCAGTCTGGGGGTTCCCCAGCCAACGCTGGAGGTTGGGGCAGGTGGATTGGATCCCCCTTATGGTGGGGGCTCCATTCCCCCCCACACACAAACACACACACTCCAGCATAGCTGGGGAAACTCCAGACTGAATTCACTCCCCTGCCTTCCCTGCACCCCATCCTCAGAGAGCACAGGACCTTGAAGAGGAGTGTGGGGCTATGCAGCAGACACTGAAGACTGGCAGCCTCTCTCTCCTGATCAGCTCCGAAGGGGAACTGGATCACACACCGTTCTGATCCACCCATGAACTTCTGTTGGATTGGGAGGGTTGGTCAAATTCATAACACTTTCTGTGAAGCATCATGAGTTAAACTGTAAAGCTGCACATCTGTCAGCACCCCTTGTTGTCCTATGGCATGGTTTCAGGAATAAAGGTTAAGGCACACTGAAACTTTCAGCCAAGGATATCAATTCTTTATTGGAAAACCAAACCCAAGAACTAGACAGCATTCAACTTAGATAGCATGTGTACAGATGTATGTCTAAGAATAAGAACAAAGAACATACTCAAATCACCAGGGAAGGAAAGGTGTAAGCAACCTATGGACCATAGCAGCCAGTTTGTCCCAACTTTCCAGTGGGGCACTTAACTTTTATAGCATGGTTCCTGGCTAATTTGATATTTACCTAGTGATTGGTTAATATTGTTTCTAAGGGGTCTTTTGCTTCATATGGAAAATTATGTGAACAGTGTCTGTAAAAATCTTTTCTAAAATTTGTGACGTGCTGGAGTCATCTCTCATGTGTCAATGTCTAGTGTCATGTCTAGGAAAAAAAAACTTTTAATAAGTAGAAACAGCTTGTTATAGCTGGTTTTGTCATTGGTGATTTAAAAAAAAAGTTTGGGACTCAAGTTTAGTTACTGAGTTCTGTAATAAAGCAGTTCATCTACACTTTCAAGTGAAGCACAATGTGCACAATAGCTCTGCACTTAACAAATGAAAATGGCTTTGCTTAAACCAAATAAATTCACTCATGCTAAGGCTGAGGCAAGCCTCAGGCCTTATTCTAGGACCTTATACCAGGCACTATACAATTCCAGTGTAATCTAGGTTTCAGAGAAGTTGCCATACCACATGACCGCAATGGTCTATCAACTCAATTTTGCCACCAGTGTCAGTTAGTACTAGATAATAAAATACTTTGCACCTCCACAGAATATTCGTGAAATTTTGGATTATTTAACAGAGGTGGGTATTTGTAGTCCATTTTATAGAGATGCTTCAGGGAAAGCTGTGAAATACCCATAATGGACAATTATGCAATAACATATCCATGGGGAAAGTTCATCCATGTTCCTAGTTAATTAGTGCTTGACTTCTGTCCTGAAGCACAAAGGATGATATCCCATAAAATTTAATGTAGGTAATGTAACTGAGGGTGTTCTTAATTTAATATATTCTGTTAAATCTCTTTATGGAGTCATGTTTAGCTCTTTGTTTGTATAGCAAAATGTTTTCTAAGTTACTTTGTACTGATTACTACAGAAAAAAATTCCTTATCGATTATAAAATGTTTAACCTATTTATTTACTTATAAATCCTGTGAGTATCTACTTTATTTGTATATAAGAGATAGAGTAGTTGAACTGTCTTATTCTAAAGGCATTGTCTAGCTTATTGTATTTCCACTTATTCATTTTTTATAACTAATTACTCCAAATTTGTTTAATCTCTCCCTACAAGAAAATCTTTGAATACTTCTAAACTCATGGAAAAGGTAATATCTTTTATTAGAGCAACTGCATATTTGGAAACAAATTATTTTATTTTTTTAAATACTTTTTTTAATACTTCTAATCATTTTTTCCACCACACCTGGACCTCTTCCATTTCTGCTGTTTTCTTTTTCTTTAGAAATGTTAACAAAATCGAGCACCATAATCGAGCATTATAATATTTTCACTTTTATCCTCTATCCCATCCTTAATACCATCTAAACACCTTGTTTGCTTTCTGTCAACAGCAGAGCATTGAACTATTCAGAATAATACTTTGGTCTTTCCCCTAAGTAGTTATAGTTAAATTAAAATCCATCAATGTGTGCATAATTCAAATGGTTCTTTCTAATGTGTGTTACATTGCACTTGTTGAAAGAAACATGTTGAACTCTTCATGTGTGTTGACTATGTATGTATATACAAAGGGGGTGAGGTGGTACAGCTCCCCTCCCCCTGCCTTTGACTGTGCCACAAGTGAGCTCTTGACATGGGGTCTGGTGAGAGCCCCTGCTTTTGTATAGCTCTGGAGCCAAGGATGGGAATGGCGAGAAAGGGGACGCAGCAGCATTGTCCAACCCTTGAACTCTAGAGCCACACAAAAACATGGGCTCTGTCCAAACCCCACCCTGATCAGCTGATGACTTCTCTGCTAATGCAGAGCTCATAGCTCACTACACATGCATGGCAGAGCCCAAGAAGGAAGCAGATGGAACTGTACCCCTTTGCCTCATTTCTGGATCCACTACCATGTATATATTGACACAACTATATCCGTAGGCATGTCATAATGTTGCACTGTGATGCCAAAAGACAAACAGCTTAAACATAATAAGAATTCCCACATCCTGGTGATTCCTCCAAACTGAAAATAAAATAGGACAAATTCAGCCCACATTTTTACTCAGAGGCTCAAATGAATTGCTATCTGCTCAACAGGTAGAAAAGCATTAAAATGAAAGGAAAAAAGTGTAGTGAAACTGATGTTACATTGTTGTTCGGCAACATTGGCCAAATAAGTCAATATTTAGGCCTCGCCCTGAAGATGAAAAAGTTAAATTTTTCCAGTTTATTGCAGACGTTGTTTTTTAAAGCTCCACTGGCATCCCTGCCATTTTTAACTGGATTTCAGAGTGAAGTTATTCTGGTTGTATCTTTACAAAACAGCTACCATAGGAATAGTGATGTGGTAGCCATGATGGTCCAAGAAATAAGCACGAAGTAAGGATTTTTGTGGGTGATATCCTTTATTGGATCAAATGCGTGGTTGGGAAGAGATGCTTCTACCCTAAGATAAATGTTCTACCTCGCAATATTTTTTTCTGTCTACCATTAAACAATAGTCTTCAAGCAGCAACAGAATTCTCACTACAATCAGAGATAGTCATAATTTAAGTGGACTTGTACCTAGAATAACTTAAGGCCTAGCAAGAGATATTTTGTCCACAGTGGGTGCATCTACACATTCATTAATGTGCAGTGCCTACTGTGCATTACATTTAGTATACCTTATTTTACATTATTATACATTATTAAATTATACATTATTAAATTTAATTAAATTATTATACATTATTAAATTAGTATACCTTATTTAGTATACATTATTACATTTAGTATACATTATTTTGTATAATCAATTACTAAATAAATGTGCAGTAAGCTGCCATATTGCTCATTAGTGTGATCGCATGCTTTTTGTGTGATGTTTAATGCACTGTAAACTAATACTACTATGCATTAGTGTATTAGCACTGTTTTTGCCATGTGCACTAATGAGCAGTAGAATTAATCTGCTGCACATTAAGCATCTCATGTAGTTTAAATTATAATATTCCACACGTGCTCAGTGTTAAGTTAGAATGTTCCATACTGCATTATGTCATCTGACAGCACAAGTTGACATAAATGTATAGGGTAGGTTGTTTTTTCACAAAACCTGGCTATAAGAAAAATATAATAAACTCTAGGGCCCACTGTCATTTTGCAAGTAATTTCTTGATCTGATTTTTCTCCGTAATTAATGAGTAGGCATCACAGAATTTACTGAGACTCTCACCTAGGCTACTGTACACATGAACATTTTCAGAGGTTTCCCACCGTATCAGAATAAACTATAATTCTTCAGTTTCCTGTGGTTAATTCCACACAAGTACCACCCAGGCCTTTAGTTACCAAGAAATGAAAAGTAATTTATATCCAGAACAACAGGGAAAAGTCTATAAAAGTCACTTGAAAATAGATTTGTATGGCAATTCACTTTAGAAAATAGCTTCCAGAAATCCAGCAAAGACTTAATTTATATATGTTAGAAAATCACTTGCGGAACTTTAGATGGAAATACACAATAAAAGTACAAAGTATTATTTGAGCTTAAATTTGTTCCTGGTATAACTCCATGGGAATCTGACCCATTCTGTTTAGTTTTAGTACAAGTACACTGCTTGATAAATCAAGGATACTCTAAATTTAAACTTCCTGTTCAACTACAACCATTGAAAATTATAGTGGCATGATATCTTATATGAGTAATTGCTGTCACTTAAGATGAAGAGTTACTGAAATGTTAAAACCATTGCTCAGTAGAAACCAAAATGAATTATTTTTCCCTCTTTTATGGGGAGACTTTCTTTTAAAAGTATATTAGGTGTGCATTCTGGACACTGTGTGGTTTCATGCATCCTTTTTAAGACTTCACCTTTGCTGATTTAAGACTCTGACCTTGTCAAAATTCATTTTCAGTGAATTTTGCTTTAGAGCCTC
The DNA here is from genome assembly GCF_000455745.1 of Alligator sinensis. Classification (NCBI taxonomy): domain Eukaryota; kingdom Metazoa; phylum Chordata; order Crocodylia; family Alligatoridae; genus Alligator; species Alligator sinensis. Next base: position 119,535 of record NW_005842113.1, on the reverse strand, counting down.
TGAAGTGCTTACTCTCCTGCTGAGATGAATCCTCATTTTACTTGTGAAACTTGCCCTGAATTTATTTCATGGATATTAAGTCTCTCCTCTAAGACCTACCTTCTTTTTAGCAACAAAACCAGGCCTGCCCAAGATAATTGATGCAAAAGGAATTGGTTTGATGATGTTAAAACAGCTTAACCAAACCCACTGAGACAAAACTGATGTCGGTGTTTTAAGAAGAGGGATTCTAACTGTGGCTCCAGAATACTATCATTGACTCATATATTTACATTTTTAAACTCATGCCTACTGTCACTCTTCCATCAGATGCTTAATGGGTCTGAATCATGAGATTTCCACATAAAGGATTTATTTATTTTTATTTTTGTGACTAGAAGATATCATTCTCATCCCATGGAAACCACAAAATTCCAATATGAATTGGGGGTCAGGATGAAAATTTTGAAACAATATAATCGCAGAAGCATAGAATAGTAGGGTTGAAAGGGACTTCAAGAGATCCTCTAGGGCGCAGTTAGAAAAGCAGCTCTGCTTTGCAACTCATAGCACTTTGCAGGAAGCACTGTGAGTTACAAAGATGCCCCAGACCAAACAGAAATGTGCTGTTGGGTCTAGGAGTTCAGGAATCCAGCTGCTTGCTGCAAGCATCCAGCTTGGTCTCCATAGCAATTCTATTCCTTCTTCCCAGCCTAGTGAATGAGAAGGGGGAAGAGAGTGGAGGGAGCTCATTCTTAGGGTTCCCCTGACAGCACAGGAGGGTGGGGTGGGTGAATTGGAGTTCCCCCCCTCCCCCCCTCCAATCTACCTTTTCCAGCCTCCAGCACTGGCTGGAAAAACCTTAGACCAAACTCCCTCCACTTTCTTTCTCCCCTCCCATTCTGAAAGCAGCAACAGGTGGGAAGCTCAGAAGATACAAGTTACAAAATGCGCTCTGTTTTGAAGTATGTTCATCTGAACCCTCATTTTATGAAATGAGGGTTCAGATTCTTTTGGAATCAGGCCCTTTTAAAGAGGTCTGCAGCTGTGCACTTCTGTTTGGTCATACTTTATGTGGCCAGCTCAGGCAAAAATATCCTGTCTCTGCCCCCTGTCCAACCCTCTACTCAAGGCAGGATCATCTCTAACCAACCATCCCAGCCAAGTGTCTGTCTAACCTCCTCTTTAAAAAGTTCAAGGATGGAGATTCCATAACCTTGCTGTGAAACCTGTTGCAATGCTTACCTACCATCATAGTGAGAAAGTTCTTCCTAACATACAACCTAAATTTCCCCTACTGTTATTTAAAAAAACTGTTCCTAGTCCTGTCCCCTACATGCTATGGAGAATATTCTGCTTCCATATAACCATCCTTCAGGTAGTTTGAAACTGTTATCAAAATCCCCTTTGTCTTTTATATACTCCCTTCAGTAAGGAGTCCCCTGTGGTTCAGTGGTAGAATCCTTGTCTACAACACAGGAGACTTGTGTTTAATTCCCAGACACCTATACAACTACAGCCACAGAGGCACCAAACATCTGGACTCAGTCTGTTTTTTGGATTCTGTCTCAGTGGCCTAAAGGGAGGATGGAAAGTCTGGGCAGCCTCCACTCCTCCAAAAATTCCTGCCCAGGCATATGCATAGACCATGATCCAGGAGGATCAACAGTTGCCACTCCCTTCAGTCCACAACAGAAATGTCAATATTGTCAACTGCATGGCTAGTTGAAGAATTTGACCCAATTGTTTTAATTGGAAAACATAGTATCATCTAGTAAAAACTTTACATGGGAATATTTTGATAGCACTTCATAAGGAAAATGTTAAAACTAGATATTTCAACTTTCTGGTATAGCTATTTTTTAGATTTATATACTGTTAAGTTATTAAATATTATATATTAGAATATCAAATCAGGAAAATGAAACTAATCATTGTTTCAGACCTGTATTTTTCTTAGCTAAACTTGTACTTATTATTTGTTCATAAATTAATTATCACTCATTAGGAAATTAGATCCCTCTGGGATCATCACCATTTTGGCTCTTTGTTTCTCTGCCTCTATCTTTTCTCATTTCTTTTCTCTGCATTCTCCACACTTGATAACTCTCAGTTTTCCTCCCACACCTAAAATTACTTCCAGCTCCTCCCCCATTCCATCTACTAAAATGTTAAAATATTCAATGAAATAGAAAATGTTGCCATTTAAAGTGACATTCTGCTTTCATGTCAACATCTCAAAAACAGTAATGACAGTCAGGAAAGAATACAACTTAGTTTCACTGTTTTAGGTTCTCTTCAGACAAAAATGCCACACCACAGGCTAAACTTTTTTCACAATTTGGATAGTTTCTCACAACTGTAACAGTTAGAAACATATGCTAACCTATGTTCTTAAAGATGCTGAGCAGCCCAGCAACAATTCATGCAAGCAACCTACTTGACACTCTAAAACAACATATCTTCTGCATAATATAATATGCCAGGCACTAGGTTGATTCCATCTCCTCCCTCCCCCATAAAATAATAGGATATTGTCATTCTATGTTTACCTGAGACCTTGTTTTGACAAACTACATATATAGCATATGCACATAATAATAGCAATACTAATCCTACAATTATCCCAAATAAGGTTAACAATATATGTTACTTAGAAAAAGTGCAAAGAAGCATGATATAAAATAAAGCATGATATAAAATTATGCAAAAATAAGTGATGATGTTAAACACTCTGCAAACTGCAAAAGGAATAGACATTGGATGCTCTATCATTGGTTCTGAAAACTTCACTCAAACTTTTAGAATTAGGTAAACCTTACAGATGTCCTAGAGAAATCATTGAGTCCAAGTTGATTACATAAAGAACAAAAATCGCATAAATCCTGCATCACAAAAAATACTGGATACAAGAGACTTTGCTTTCAGATTAGAATAAATCATGATTAAGGCAAAAACATGATTCCAGGAGAACTCTGCATAGGTAAAAAATATCTATCACGTGAAACAACTCCTAGGCATTAAACTTACTTAGAACTCCATTAGCATAAGGAAGAAATGACAGTTAGTTAAAAACCTAGTAAATACTGTGCTCTTCACCCACCAGCTTTGTGCAGTAAAGTGCATAGCAAGTACATACCTTTCAATGAAATTTACTAAGATAATATCAAACATTTCTTGGGCTTATATTATCCTTTCTGCAGCCTTCCCTTTCCCTGAAAGTGAACTAATTAGTATTACCCTGCAGCTCTTAGAATGCTAATTAGCACACCCACAGTGTTATGTGAACATGGCTACACTGCTTCTATTTTGGAAGGTAGTATGTATAGATCAGTGCTGCAGGTTTGAGTGTGCCATTGCCTGGCCTGATAAGCTGGTGGTGCAAACATGCCCAGTAGGCCTGTGCAAGTTGGCAGCGATCCAATCTGGCTTTGGATCTGGCCACTTCGGATGGCAGTGATTCAATCCAGAGCTCCGGACCGGGTTTCTGCTTCGATCCGGCTGAAGCAGCTCCGAAGCTTCGGAGCCGCCTCGGAGATCCAGCCACAGAGTATAATGGAGAATCAATGAAATATCTATAACTTTGTTGTTTTTTGTCTAATTTGGATGAAACTTGCAGGGATGGTAGCCTCTGCTGAGAGCATGAAGTCTGCCAAGCTTCAAGAAGATCGGTGTAGGGTTTGGAGGGAACTGCACCTCAAGCTGCGTACAAGCAAAACTCGTGCCATGGGTGACACTGTGTATGTTAAGGTGCAGCAGGGTGAAAGCTGCAGGGATAGTAGCCCCTGCTGCAGCCAAGATGCCTGCCAGCTGTCAAGGAGATTGGTGCAGGGGTTTGGGGTTCTGGGGCCCTGCACCCCTAGCTGGTGACAGGCAAAACTCATGACATGGTTGCTTGTGGGACTGACTGTCTCTGTCTTTGGGCAGTTGATTGTCTGTATTGATTATTTTCTCTCCTTAGTCTGGTTGTATAGGTGCTAATTGATGGTAATTAACTGGCTACATTAGCTAGGTCCTGTGTATTGAGCTGGTCCCTGAGTGAATCATGATTGATTGGTAAGTGGTAACAGTAGCTTAGCAGCCAGGCCTGCGGTAGTGTCTCCCACGCCCCAAGACAGAGACAGTCAGTCCCACAAGCACCCATGTCATGAGTTTTGCCTGTCAGCAGCTAGAGGTGCAGGGCCCCAGAACTCAGAACCCCTGCACCGATCTCCTCAACCGCTGGCAGGCTCCATGGCTCCAGCAGGGGCCACCATCGCTGCAGCTTTCACCCCGCTGTGCCTTAACCCACGGCACGAGGGTTGTCCGCAGCTTGAGGTGCAGTTCCCCCCAAACCCCTGCACCGATCTTCTTGAAACTTGGCAGGCTTTGTGGCCTTAGTAAGAATTACCAATTCTGCAGTTTTGACTTCCCTGTGTTGTAACACATACACATGACAGGAGTTTTGCTTTCAAGAATTTGGGGTACAGTTCCCCCCAAACCTCTGCACCGATCTTCTTGAAAGTTGGCAGGCTTTGTGGCCTCAGCAGAGGCTACCATCTCTGCAGTTGTCACCCTCCCCTCCACTTTGTAACATTTAGACATGACATGAGTTTTGCTTTCAAAAATTTGGCGTGCCATTCCCCCAAAACTCCTAAAAGGATCTTCTTGAAATTTGGCAAGTGTCATGCTCTCTGCAGAGGCTACCATCCCTGAACATTTCACCCAAATTGGACAAAAAAACAACAAAGTTATAGATATTTTATTGTTTCCCCATTATACCCTATAGCCGGATCTCCAAGGAGGCTCCAAGGTGACTCTGAAGAACTTTGGAAGCTCCACACGGCTTTGGGAAGCTTTACGAGGCCAGCACTTCAATCCAGACATGCTGCTTTGGACACTGAAACTTCCAAAGCTTCTCTGGATCCGAAGCTCTATCTGAAGTCTTGCACAGCCCTAGACAGCTCCAAGTTGGGCAGGGATTTCCCCAAGCAGCCTGGGACTGGCCAGGAACTGTCCTCTTTCTGGGGCAGCTCCAAGCCACCTCAGGGCTGTGCAGGGATTTCCCCAAGCAGTCCAGGGTTGCCTGGGAACTGTTCCTCTTCTGGGGCAGCTCCCAGCCATCTCTGGGCTGGGCAAGGACCTCCCCAAGCAGCCTGGAGCTGGCCAGAAACTATCCCCATTCTGAGCCAGCTCCCTGCTAGTTCTGGGCTGGGTGAAGACAGTTCCCAGCCAACCCTGGGCTGCTCAGGAAAATTCCTGCCTGGCCCGAGCTGGCTGGGAGCTGCCCCAGAATGGATAGTGCCTAGTCAGTCCCAGGCTGCATGGAGAAACAGGGACCTCCTGAGTCCTGGTGCTGCTTGGGTAGCTGAGTATCACAGGGACAGGGCAAGGCAAAGAACTACCCCATCTGGGTGCTGCTCAGTTTCCACCTTCTGGGTGGAGCCAGGAGCTCAGTAACATCAGGACCAGAGGAGTTCCCCATCCCCCATGACCCCCTAGTGTTGGGGCTGACCAGAAGCAAATTTGCTCCTGGTCAGCACCTACACATGCACTACTGCGCGGTTGCAAAGTTAATTTACTACCTGTATTTACAGGTAGTAGCTATTTATGCAGTAGACTAATTTACTGCATAGTAAATGGTGTGAACATGTAGATGCTGACCCTTTATTGAGCAGTAGATTAGTCTACTACACAGGAAAGTGTCTCATGTAGACACACCCAGAGACATTAAGTGACTTCCTGATGTTCACGCAGAAAATCTGTGGCAGAGCCACGAACAGAATGCACCGTTCCTATTTCCCTGTTCTTCATCTTAGCCAAATGGCCAGCATTTCTGAAAACAGCTATCTAACACACTATGAATATACATCATGGAATCAGGACTGCAGCAGGCAGTGCTAAATGCCATTTTATAGTCAGAGATGGGGGGGAGGGGCACTGCAGCTCTTGTTTTGTGTTCACCCCCATGCTCCTACAGAAAGTTAAATAAGTTATTCAGATGCTGTTTTTTCCATAACCTCAAGGGTCCCTTTGGTAAGGACAAACGATTGATTTTTTGTTCTCAGACACAGTCAATCAGTTGTAGCCATATATATGCAGTAAAAATAATTTCCTCAGGATTTATATCATGTTTTCTCCAGGGATTTTTCTTTATGGAAGCTGTGAATTTTGAACAATTTTTTTGTAACCTTTGCTATTAAGGGTACAGGATATTGCATTCCTGATATACACAGGGCACAACATTTTGCTTCTGCAGAATTTCCTGAAGTTATCATTATAGAGTGAAGGATAAAGTATTTTCTCTCAGCATTTCTCTAGCCCAACACACCAGAAGGTCTTCTTTCTGAGATGATTTCCAGCTAATGTTTCTAAAAATATTAAGAAATATTCCAAACTGTAATGGTACATCTGTTGTACTACATTCTGGTTTAAATATCATACTAATTTTCATTCCAAATCTTTGAAAAGGTACTGTTTTGGAAAAGCTTGACTTTCCCCTTCCAGGTGACAGCACTATGCAACATATCAATGATATATCCTAAGACACAGACAGAACTATACTTAAACAAAAGGATGTGGTTCTCAAGAGGCTTAATGGACCAAGATGCATGAGTATTAGTCTTTTGCCTATGGTAAACTGGAAGCAGCCTTACCTAGGCCATACATAACATCCTCTATAATACTCTGTATGATAAATGAACAGAGTCCTAAATGCCATGTTTGTAGAATGTCATGAAAGATTCAGGCACAATTTAGTAGAGAATGGTATAAATCCTATAGGGAAGTTACCAGTTTGTATAATTCTAGAGCAGAAATGCTATCATCTTTTAAAGTTTACAGGTTGGTTTAAAAATACTATACATGTTCTTGAGTAATTTCTATGCAACTTCTCAGTTGCATCCCTGTTACATTCTGTAGAACTCTTCTTTAAGAAAAAGATAGTATACAGTATCCAAATCATGGTGCATGCACACAAAGGGATCAGATTAAAACTGGGGGCATAACATGAAGCCCTATGTTGCAACTGTCAGGTTTGACCTAGAAACCACTACACAAAGCCCAAGCAAAAGTCTCTGTTATGTAACTAATGCCCATCTGCAATGATAAGGAGGAGACAGTCTTAGATAAAGGGGGCTTGAAAACAAAAGCAGAATCAGTGGACTAGGGCAAAGAGCTGATTTAAATATTAAGATTCACACCCCTAGGTGGGGAGAAAGTATGCTAATGAAACATACATGTATGGAAATGAGATACATAGCTAAAACACAGGTATAGAGACATGCTCAGTAAAGAACTCCTTGCGTCACTCCCTTATAACCAATTAGCAAACAAGAATGCTTATGAAGGTCCAATACTCCTGTATAAAAGATGCTTAGAATTAAGAATCTGTGTGCTTGTTACATGAAATTATTCCGCTTGCACCTTGTATTGCTAGCAATAAATCTTTATACTTTCACCCCTGGTATCTTTATTGGCTTTTGCATACCGGGCACGATCCCAGACTTGAGCTGGGGCTCAACACAACTAGTTACATTACATAGAGGCAGGTTCCTCAACCATATTGATTTACTTGGAGGTCATTACTGTCCAAGAGACTGTATGTGTGCCACAAGTGTGGCTGGAAATTTTCCTTAGCTGAAAGCTAGGTTTCATCAAAATAAGTCATTTCAGACTAAAAAGATATCATGAGAGCATCTCATGGTCTGCTTTTCACCACAATTAGACTTGTATCTCCCCATCTTGACACACTATTTAAAGAACTCTGGAAGTTCACACAGCAGTTGAAGATAAAATACTGTTGTAGTCACCTTTCAGGTTTATTCTCCCTAGAACAGTGTTTCTCAGCCCATGTGTGGTGACCCAAAAGTGGGTTGCAAGAAGATTTCTGAGGGTCACAAGCCACAGGTTGAGAAACACTGATCCTGGGAATGGATGAAACGTTGCTCAGGGGATGGAAGGGCTGTGACCAGGCTGCCTGGAGTGGTGTGGCAGCCCTCGCCCAGGACAGAGGCTGCCACAGGCCTCCCCTCCTCCTCCCTCTAGCCTGTGCTATGGCTGGACTTGCTCCACTGTTGCCCAGATAAGCCAGAGCTGCCGCAGCCACTGCACCCCAGCTTGAGCAGGAGGGGGGCAGCTGGGGACCCCTCCGGCAGGGCTAGGGGTTGGGAGTGAGGGTCACCAGCAGGGCCTGGGGGGAGGCTGGGGACTGTGGATCATGCACCAGCAGGGCCACACGGGTGTGGGTTGGGACAGGCCATGAACCTTTGCAAATGGGTCCTGGTAGGAAAAAGCTTGAGAACTACTGCTCTAAAACACAGTGTCATGAACCTCGTGCCAGGACCACCATCCATCACAACCATCTGAGGTGCCAAATCACTCCCTTCTCCCCATAGGAATGCCTCTGAGACAGGACTGTGGGGGGCTTTCACTGAGGATCACCCCATTGGGTTTCCCCCTGGCATTCCATAGAGGAGCAGCTCTATGGCCCCACTCCAGAAAGTAGTGGTTCTCTTAGGATCTACAGAGACCTCTGCAAAGACCTTCAAGGCACAGTGCCTGATCTACAGGGATCCTGGTTTTCTCTGATAAAAAAATCCCCAATTTTTGGGTTTAAAAATAACCCAAAATCTACATTATTCCATGATCAAAATGAAACACCACAATATATATATCTATGCATTAGAGGTGTTTCATTTTAATCATGGGAAAATGTGGACCAGCAAGGCAGCAGCCCTCAACTTCAGGAGGGCAGACTTTAACAAGGTGACCAAACTAGTAGGGGATGCACTGAGGTTCCAGAGCAGGAGGGAGTTGGGTGTCCAGGAGGAGTGGTCGTTCCTTAAGGAGACGATCCTCCAAGCTCAAAGGGAAGTAATCCCTACATGAGACAAAGGGGGCAAGAGGGCGCAAAGGCCCCCATGGCTCACCAAAAGCATCTGGGAATGTCTCCAAACAAAAAAGGAGGCGTACACCCATTGGAAGGGAGGGGCCATCACAAGAGAGGACTATACCTCAGTAGCTCGGGAATGTAGGGGAGAAGGCCAAGGCGGAAATGGAGCTGGGACTAGCAACCCAGATCAAGGACAACAAGAAGTCCTTTTTCAAATACATAGGGGGGCAAAAGAAGGTGCCAGGTAATGTGGGGCCTCTGCAGGACACTCTACGAAATCTGGTCATCTCACCTGATGGTAAAACTGACATATTCAACAATTTCTTTGCCTCCATATTTCTGAGGAGGGACCCAGATATCTCTCCCACTGGCATCCCTGAGGGCTCTGTGGGTGGCACACCCAGGCCTAGGGTTAATGAGGACATTGTCAGGGAACTTCTGGAGGGACTAGATGTATTTAAATCCGCAGGTCCTGATGATCTCCACCCCAGAGTGCTGAAGGAACTAGCAGGGGTCATTGCGGGACCTCTGGCGCAGCTCTACGAGCACTCATGGTGTTTGGGCGATGTGCCGGAGGACTGGAAAAGGGCCAATGTGGTCCCCTTCTTCAAAAAAGGGAGGAAGGAGGACCCAGGAACCTATAGGCCCATGAGTCTTTTCGAAAGAATTATCCTGGCACATGTCCAGGTAGGGCCAGCAAGGGAGGTTATGCCCAGGGACAACCAGCATGGGTTCATTAGGGGCAGGTCTTGTCAAACCAACCTGGTGGCCTTCTATAACCAGGTCATCAAGTCCTTGGATGCAGGTGTCGCAGTGGATATAGTCTTTCTGGACATCAGGAAAGCCTTTGACACGGTCTCTCACCCCACTCTCAGTAAGAAACTAGGAGACAGTGGTGTTGATGCCTACACGGTCAGATGGGTCACTAACTGGCTGGAGGGCCACACCCAGAGGGTGGTGGTGGACAGGTCTTATTCAACCTGGAGGGATGTGGGCAGTGGGGTTCCCCAGGGCTCAGTCCTCAGGCCCACACTATTCAACATCTTCATCAGTGACTTGGGCGAGGGGGTAGAAAGCACCCTGTTCAAATTCACAGATGACACTAAGATGTGGGGTGAAGTGGGTACGCTAGTAGGAAGGAACAGGCTGAAAGCATATCTAAACAGGTTACAGGGGTGGGCCGATGAGAACAGGATGGGGTTCAACACTGACAAGTGCAGGGTAATGCACCTGGGGAGGAAGAACCAGCGGCACACCTACAGGCTGGGGAACTCCCTTCTCGCCAGTGTCAAGACAGAAAATGATCTTGGAATCATCATTGATGCCACAATGAACATAGGCCGACAAAGTGGGGACGCGGTCAGGAAGGCCAACCATACCTTGTCATGCATCCACAGATGCATCTCAAGCAGGTCCAAGGAGGTGATCCTCCCCCTCTATGCGGCACTGGTCAGGCCGCAGCTGGAGTATGGCGTCCAGTTCTGGGCATCACACTTCAGGAGGGATGTGGCCAATATGGAGAGGGTCCAAAAGGAGGGCCACCCACATGATCAGGGGTCAGCAGGGCAGGCCCTATGAGGAGAGGCTGAGGGACCTGAACCTGTTCAGCCTCCAAAAGAGAAGGCTGAGAAGGGGACCAGCAGGCATTGGGAGAGTCCCTGTTCCCCCGAGCACTCTCGGGAGTTACAAGAAACAATGGACACAAGCTAGCAGAGGGTAGTTTCAGGCAAGACATTAGGAGGCGCTATTTCACTGTCAGGGTGGGTAGGACCAGGAACCAACTTCCAAAAGAAGTGGTGCTAGCTCCTACCCTGGGGGTCTTTAAAAAAAGGCTGGACGAACATCTGGCCAGGGTCATTTGACCCCAGTACTCTTTCCTGCCATGGCAGGGGGTCGGACTAGATGATCTCTTCAGGTCCCTTCTGACCCTATGAAACTATAACTATGGATTTTAGGTTACTTATTTAACTAAAAAACTGGGGACTTCTTTTTAATCAAAGAAAACTAGGATCCCTGCTGATCTATTTGCTATTCCCTTACCCCTAAAGGACAGCCTTCTGGGACCCATACTACTAGGGCTTCCCCTGGATATGGTTACCCATGAATAACTCAGCCCAAAATAGCTACATAAAAAAAAGAAGTTGTGTCCTCTCAAAGAATCTCTAATGACTCATTACATTAGGATATGGAGGAAGACACTTTGATGGGTCTTCTGAAAGACACGGCTGAGCATATTCTGTCTACCCAAATTCTCTGAACTTCTTCCAAGCCATAACTTTACACAGGAGGTTGCTCTGGACTCATCTCCAGCAGTTGCTCTTAGATCCATTGGAGATTGAAGGCTCAGGAGCAGTCTGGCGATCAGTCTGGAGGAGATTCATAGATGCACTTACAGTTTTGGAGCACATCAGTGGACTTGCAACTGATGTGTTCAGTCCTACCCTGAGACCCATTGGTGATGGCCCAGCCTATTAAATTCTGCCTAATCCCAGACCAGGCTATACCTCCGTCCAAGACCTGCTTCTTTCCCTGTGATAATCCCAACAGCATGGAAAGCTTGAAGTAGCAGGAAATGGGCAATGATGCAGCAGAGCTGCTTCGGCCCCAGTTCAGTCAATACAGGAGAAGCAAGTTCATTATGTGCAGCGTTCCCTATGTAGACCAGCAAAGCGACCCCAAAATTATTTACCTACCTGGTAAAAGCAGTATACCCTACTCAAGCGACTTGCACGTTCATCCAGCAGACTGAGACCATCAATGGAGAAAGTACAGTACATTATGAAACAGGTTTATTCCTAGGGAAGTAAAGCACATTCCCAAACCATATTGCTAACAATAAACTTCTGAAATAATATAGTACATCTCCCTCTCCAGAGAACAGCATCATCTTACATTTTTAGAGCCATGCAAGAAAAAATTGCACAGAGGAATGGTGTCAAATTTCTCCTTTTTGATGCTTAAAGGACTGGACCAAAAAAATTAGTTTCTCTGTCTCCAGAAATGGTTTCAGCAATGTTGCTATCAGTGGAATACATTTACTGTCAGTAAGAAAAGAGCTGATTGCTACTTCTTACATAGAACTGAGCATGCAAAAGAACTAATGCATCCTATGAGAACTCTTCTTTTATACATTTGACATCCACTATAGGACAGAAGGACTATTTTAAATTATTTTTAAACTGAAATTTGGCCTAAATTTCTGCCCCCTTACTTTCAACTGTAGAGAACCCTACACTTAATGAATTCATGAGGCGTGCTTTATGCAGTGGAGAGAAGAAGCCAGATCCTGGAATTTCATGCAGGGACAAGAATAACCCCCAGGTTTCACAGATTCAGTAAATGTGTAGGTTCTTTAAATAAAAGGAAAAGGAAGGGAAGAAAAAAAAAAGCACATGGCCTAGTATGGGACCAAGCAACCTTTTCCACAGAAGTTCTCGGGTAAGTCTCATTTCTTATCTACACAGATCACCTCTAAGGGTGAGAGGTTAACTCTCCAGTCCCAATCTACCACCCACCTGAGTACACAACTTCCCGTTAGAGAGTGAAAAAAATCATCAATTTTGACTGATATAATTGACTGGGATACCTCTGCAATATATACTGGATGCAGACTATAATTAGCCCAGGTAGTTTAACTTCTATACAAAATTAGGAAATTACACTTTAAAAATCTATGCAGAGATGACCCAAGCAGGGTGTGGGGCCCAGGGCAAATCAGTCTGCACAGAGCCCTGCCCCCAGACATGAGGAAGCCAGCAGTGGATTCAGCAGCGCGTAAGGGGGTGGCAAGCAGCCAGATACACTGGATTCAGTGGTGGATTCAGCGGCAGGGTGGAGGGGTAGTGAGTGGCCAGATGTGAAGCTGGCAGCAGCACAGAGTCACCGCACCACTCCACCTGGCTCTGCAGTGCCCCCCAAAGTGTAGGGCCTGGAGCACTCGCCCCCATTCGCTCCCACCCTATGGACAGCCCTGACTATGTAATGAGAACAATATCTTCCTTGTAAACTGAATAAGGCAGGAACCCTGTGAGAAAAAAACTACATCATACATCAGGGGTAGATCATGTTTTTGGCCAGAGTGCCAAAATAACTGTAATGTCTACCTTGTAAGGTGCCCGAGTGCTGGCATGCAGAAAACTAAAACCAGGGCAGGGGGGCATGGCAGGATGCACTGCATATTAATATAGTTAATAATCAGAAATGTTTCCTTTTTTTACAGTAAATACCAGGTTTTCTAAAAATTGTAAACCTGTGGCAATAAATAAAACTTCATATACTAACTTTGTTCTTGTGGGGTTTTTTTGTTAAACATGTTGTGATGAAAGAGGGGGGGGGAAAGAAAGTGAGAAAGAAGAGAAAAAGAGGAGAGAGAGAAAAAGATAAAGGAAAGGAGAAAAGAGAGAAAAATGAGAGAAGGGAGAGAAAAAAGAAAGAGAAAGAGATAAAGAAAAAAGAAAGAAAAGAGGAAGGAAAAAAGAAGAAAAAGAAGAGGAAGAGAAAAAGGAGAGAAAAAAGAAGAAACTGAAAAAGGAGAAAGAAAAACAAGGAGAGAAAAAAGGAGAAATGAGAGGAGACAGAAAGAAAATAGAAAAAGAGGGAAAGAAAAAAGAAAAGTGGAAAAGAGAAGAGAAAAAGAGGAGACAAAAAGAGGCGAGAGAAAAAAAGACAGGAGAGAAGAGAGAGAAAGAAAAAAAAGAGAAGAAAGAGGAGAGAGAAAAGAAGAAAAAGAAAAGAAAAAAGAAAGAGAGAAAAAAAGAAAGAGAGAGCAAGGGTATATCCCTCACCATCAATGTCTCCCACTGCTACCAGCTGTGGCTCGGGCCCACCGGTCCAGGGCAGGGGCAGGTTGAGGTTGGCAGCAACAACCCAGCAGCAGCCACCAGGGCTGGGTCTCTCAGGCCTCCCCCATGGTCCCATAGCAGAGGAAGCCCAGGCCCAGGGGTAGGAGGGAAGGCCCGGCCAGGGCTCAGGCAGATAGATGTGCTGTCCCACCCAGGCAGGGGCAGCACTGGGGCACCGAACACAAGGGCCTCGGGTGCTCGGGGCAGGGTCCATGCAGCACAAGGAGAAGGTGGCACAGGAGGAGGTGCTGTGGGAAGGCCAGGCAGGAAGCAGGGCTGTCCCAGGGCTCTGCGGGCTCAGGCCATGGCTGGTGGGAGGGTGGGGGCACCCGGTGGCACCTGAGGTGGGGCCCAGCCCGGCCCACACAACTCTGCAGGGATGGGGTGTAGCCGGCTTGCCCATGAGGGGACGCCACCTGGCTGGGGCAGGATGCCAGGCTCAGGGTCTCCCAACTCCAGGTTTGGCCTCCCTGCACATTGGGCACAGCACTAGCAGGGCAGAGCAGCCTCCAATGTGGGGGCCCAGCTGCGGGAGCCCCCTGGGCCCTGGGAACAGCTGCAAGATGGCCAGGAGCCTGTAGCACAGCAACCCTGCACCATGCCTGCCTGTGCCCTGGCCCCTGGAAGGGAGCTGTGGGTGGGCAAGGCCGGGGCCTGGGCAGGCTGAGGCAGCCACGGTGGCTGTTCCTGGGGCCCAGGGAGCTCTCACAACTGGGGCCCCGCAGCAGGGATGGTTCCACCCCGCTCACACTATGCCTGACATTCAGAGAGGCCAAGCCCAGATCCAGGAGCCCCCCAAGCCTGGTATCCTTCCCTGGCTAGGCAGTATCCCTTCACAGGCAGGGTGGTTGCACCCCATCCCTGTGAAGCCACACAGCCCGGGCCAGGCTGGGTGCCACTGGGTGCCCCTGCCTGCCCACCCGCCAGCTGCAGCTCAAGCCTGTGGAGCCCCAGAGCAGTCCTGCTTCCTGCCCAGCACCCAGCTTCCCAAGGGGCAAGCTGGGCTGGCCTGCCCGCAACACCTCCCCCCACACCTGCTTCTCCCCATGCTGCCCAGACCCTGCTTTGAGTCCCCTGCCCCAGCCCTTGGTGCCCTTGCCCAGGTGGGATGGGGCATCCATCTGCCTGAGCCCTAGCCAGGGCCAGGGCTCACTCACCCGCTGGGAGCCCCCAGTACAGGGGGCCTGTGCCTCACCAGGGACTGGGCCAGGCTGGGCTAGAGGGCGCTGCCCAGAGACAGGGGGTGGCAGCAGCAGAACACAGACATTGTCCTTGCCTGTGTTGTCCTGACTCCGGTGCCTGCCATGACACTGGGACTGTGGCTGCTCCGGAGAGCCCAGAGCAGGAACTTAAAAAAAAAATTAAAAACAATTTCCTCGCACACTTCCTGGTGTGCCAGGAAAAATGTCTCTGCGTGCCACTGTTTGGCACATTGGCTATCCCTGGATTACATCATCATACATAAACACACATGGGCTCTGAGTTAAAATATTTCTGCTATCTCATAAGGTTTGAGAACTTGATTTGCATTGGGTTTTTTTTATTTTGGGGGGATTTTTTGGAGGAGTGAGAGGTGTCATTCTATATACTAGCTACTCAAAAGCCATTAGAAAATAATCGGTCTGAGAGGCAGCTTTGTTTCTTAGCTTCCCTCTCCTTTATGACAATTATATTTCAATCAGTGGTTAGCCTCCTCTCTAAAGGGCCTTCTCCTGCCCCATTTCCTGGATTTGCCAACGGATATTAGGATTCTCTGTGGAATGCGTCTCATGCTCACTCAGCAAATCCTTTCATTTTTTCTCAGGGAATCTGCTGCTAGGTACTCCATCACTCTGACATTTTTCAGCCAGGATAATGATGGAGCAAACAAGCAGAGTAGCTGACTCAGGAGGAAGGTGCAAGATTGCAAAGTGGCTGAGCACAGAAACAACGGTTGGTTTGTTTAAAAAAAAAAAAAAGAGCAACATCTCGTGAATTATAGGCGACCAGCTTTTCCAAGATTACAAATTACATCAAGACTGACCAGATGATAGAGACAATCTAAAGAAAGCTCATAATGGTCACTGAAAAGACAGCAGCAAATAATTAATGTAAAGCTTGTACAGAGAAGAGGATTAGGAAAACTAAAAAACAGTGGATCAAACTGTGGACGTGAGGAAGCAAAAGTGGCCTCTTCAAAGTTGGGATAGTGAAAAGGGCAGGGATTGTGAAGTACTGGGGAAGGGCTTCTCTAGGGTGACTTACATATTCATCTATAGGTGACAAGGTTTTTTTCCTGAGATAGTAAAAAGTTAAGCACGTGTAGTAAAAATTTGAGAAGATGGAAAATGGGTAGATGCATGCATTTATCACCAATAGACTTCAGACATTTTATGCAGGGGTCACTGTTATTTTCTCCTGGTTATTAAAATGTGTAACATTTTTCATAGCTTGAATATAAAGCTTCTAATCCTGCCTTATCAAGGGAAATAAAGTCATATTACCATCTTTAGTACAAAAATTGTACTTCAAGTTTCTTCTGAGTATCTTATTCCCCCGCCACATCTATCCCACAGGAACTAGCTTCACAAAAAACCCAATTGTTTCACTTGGGTAATTGATGCTTTTTTATTAAATACTGTGGGTATATCTTCTTCCAAGCAGCAAGAAAGATCTGATTTCTTTTGTCCAACTGCAACCAGTAAATTAATAGGTTATTAGGCGTAATGCATTTTATCATTTGTCTTTGAGCTGTTCAACTTTTATTCTCCTTAATTTCTAACCGTTTCTTAGAGATATGTTATTATTTCTCACTGTCTGATGAAACCTAAGATAACTATGTATAGTAGCCAAATTCTCCTTTCAGTTATACCTATGCAACTTCAGTACAAAGGAACCATAATTATAGTGTCATTGCTAACATGGCTTTCAAAGGCAAAATTTCCAAAAGCACCTATGTAATTTAAGAGGATAAAATGCATTCTGTATAAATAATTAAAGATTCAACACACCTGAGAAAGAGGGAGACTGACTGTTTCTGTAGCAAGTGGTTAAGGTACTCACCTGGGACATGGAACAGTAAGTCAATACTCACCCCAGTTTGTATTTCTAAAATGGCTCAAAACTAAATTGTGAATCTGAGCATCCTGAACTAATGAGAAGTTTGGTCTCTGTAGCCAGATCTAAATTTAAGCTTAGACCTCTACTGACCCAACCACCTTAATGTCCATTTAATTGAATTTAGTTTAGTGAAGCAGTTTTGCCTTGCTTGTGTGTTTAATTTCAGGTAATTAGGAGTGCTTAAAATATACGATTTATCTGGTAGCCTGGAGGGATTCTGATTCCCCAGGTGCACACCGAGGATATAAGCCTTTTTGGACTGCATAGAAGACAGCACTTCCATCTGATTTTGTCCTTGAATCTTTGACTTGGAACATTGTCATGGTCTGCAATACTGGCCCCTGACAGACGTTACACTTAAAATATGAGTAAATGGTTAATCATACCTTAAGTAGTCAACTAGCCATACGTTCATTCAATTAATGGTGTGATAAAATGAGCTATAAACCACAAAGTTATAGCATATAATCTTATGTAATAACTTTGTGACTGGTTCCTATTATGTCTTTAATTAAATGTGTGGCCAGTGCTCCTAGCCTCTGGAGCACACTGGAGTCCAGCTGGAAGCACCCATCAGCTGATCGAGGCTCCCAGCCAGGGAGCGCATGGTGCATTCCCACATTTGGGAGCTCTGATCAGCGGATGGACATTCCCAATGTGGGGGAACATGCAGGAGCCAAAGCCTCCCCTGTGCTCTTCTGGCTGGGAGCCTCAGTCACCTGATTGGCACTCCCAGCTGTGGGAGTGCAGGGAGCCACAAGCTTGCTACTTGCTAGTGCAGGGGGAACCTGGGATCATGATCCTCACTCCCCCCTGCACGGAATATGACGCCATGCAGGTGTGACATGGCGGGAAGTGCAACTATTGGGATCACATATTAGATCCCATCACATTTTAATTTAATATCTGTCAGGAGCCATTGGTTTATTTCATTCACTGAAGTAGAAGGTCAAAAAGGTGTCTACCCAGAACTACATCACAGCGGTACTATATTAAGAGCATGGGCCCTTGCAACAGTTGCTCATGCCAGGCATAAATAAGAGGTCCTAATACCGAGTTTAACTGACATTAATGGCAAACCTCCCATTGCCCTGTCTGCGCAAGCAGACCTTTTATTCCCAGTCCTATTCCCACAGATGTGACTGCCAAAATTCCCACTGGGCGCATCTACATGTGTATATTTACTGCGCAGTAACTGAAATTACTGAGTAGTATGAGCGCACATCTACACATGCACACCCCAGCTCCCAGACAGCCTGTGGCGCCCTGCCGAGCCACACTGCACCTATGCAATGCGACAGCTGCTGCACAGGTGACAAGTGGGGGGGGCAATCCCCACTGCCCCATGCTGTACAGGGGGGCTCTGACATGAGTCCTCAGAGGCCCTGATCACCTCTGTTACAGCCGGTGACTGCAGGGTTTTGGGGGTTTTTTAAGGGCGGGGAGGCTGGGGCTAGGCGGGGGATGGATCGGGCAGGGCAGCCATGGGGGCTTTTCCCGCAGCTCCTCCATTTCTGTCTACCTCTGCCCCAATGGGGGAAGCCGTGGGAGAAGCCCCCATGGCTGCCCTGTCCATCCCCATCCCCCGCCCAGCCCCAGCCTCCCAGCACTTTAAAAGGATGACTGCAGGACTGTGCCAGATTATTCCCAAGGGACACCTCTGAAACATTTCTGAAATGTTTTGGATGGTTTCATTTCATTTCAGGGATGTTTCAGAGCCTTCCATTCTGTTTCTGATTCAGTGTTTCAGGTGCCAAAATGGGCCAAAACACCTCCAAAATGAACTGGCTGCTGAAGTTTCACTAGCCCTAATTATTAAATACATTTTTATGTTTGGCATAATCTACCAGTTAGAATGTATGTGTTTACATTAAGGATGGACGGGCAGATAGACAGATTTAAAAATAGATAGATAAATAGATATGCCCAATCTAAGATATCTTTAAATGACTGATATTCAGAAAGGGATGGATACTGCCCCTTTAAAAAAAATTCAAGCATGCAAATATCAATAGTCAGTTTTGAAAGATCCATATTATGGATTTCTCCATGTCTCTCTTTTTCTAAGTGTATTCATATAATCTATCACATGTAGGAAACAACCCACAAAAAGTGAAGCATGCTTCAGAGCTTTATATTTAAGTGAACTCTATTTTCTCCTGGGAATCAATGCTATCACAGCTAGCCCAACACCTAATTGAGGTTCAGCACATTTACAGGGCTCCATGAAAACTGCAATAATCACAGTAATATGAGGTCTCTTCAAAAATCAAAATCTATTTTTAACAAGTATATTTGTTCCTTAAGGATAGGATAAAATAATCTTTAAGAAGTGCAGACGCTTTAGTCCCAATCCTACTCTCATAGATGTGAAAGGCAAAATTACTCTGAAAAATTATTTGAAATTTCAAATCATTATGAACCAAATTTGGGATCCACTGTGTGGGTCAAGCAGGTGGGCTGTAAGTGAGGAAGCCCAAAGATGACAGAGTCACGATAACTCATACTGTCCCCTGTGTATTGTGGGGGAGCAAGACATGCAGCTATAGTCTGGGTTTTAATTAGCCATCCCCCTGACCTCCCAGAACAGCAGATATCTGACTTTTATTCTGGCTTGGTAACATTGCCTTCTAGTCCTCTCCAGTGTGTGTTTCCTTAGGAAACTCAAGAACTCCCTGGAGAAGGGCTTTTCTCTGTGTTGTAGGGGACAGGACTAGGAGCAATGGCCTCAAACTTCAGTAGAGGTAATGTATTTGGTTGTTAGGAAGATCTTTCTAACTATGAGGGTGGTCAAGCACTGGAACAGATGACCTAGAGAAGTTATGGAATCTCCATCCCTGCAAATTTGTAAGAGCTGGTTAGACAGACACTTGACTAAGCTGAGTTAGTGAGGATGATCCTGCCTTGAACAAGAGGCTGGACTAGATGATCTCCTGAGATTCCTTCCATCCCTAAGTGCCTATGATCCTATGCTTCTGGGATCAAAATAAAGATTATGGGTTATTTGAAAGGGTCATATAGCAGTTAGCAGTTATTTAGGTTAAATAAGTGTTGAACTGAGATTTACACTAGTGTAACATAGCAAAATCTGGCCCATCAAGATCTCTTTGCATCTATCTAGATCAGAGTACAGGTCCTTGTTTGTTTATTTCTTCTGAAACAGCCGATGATAATTGGGAACTAAAGCAGTTTAGAGAACTGCAGTCGCTGTCTTGCTTCAGCTGTTTATGATGCCATCACCTTTCTGGTTCCCTGCATCATTGTGGAACTAAGGGTCTGGACAAATATACCAATTTAAAAAGGGTAGAGGGAGAGACTTCCTACGCTGCAGCCTGCATCAGTTGAATGAGAATAACTGTTTCATCCATCCACTCCTATTCCAGTAAAAGTGAATTAAATTCCTGTAATTTTAAACATGAGTGATTTTAAAACCGCACTACAGAAATAATGTTGAAAAACTGGAGAGAGTCCAGTGGAGGACAGTGAAATTGGTTAGGGGGTAGGGGCACATGACTTTTGAGAACAGGCTGAAGGAACTAGGCCTATTTAGTCTACAGAAGAAAAGACTGAGGGGGGATTTAATAGCAGCCTTCAGCTACTTGAAAGGTGGTTCCAGACAGGATGGAGCTAGACTGTTCTCTGTGGCGGCAGATGACAGAAGCAATTGTCTCAAGTTGCAGCAAGGGGAGTTTAGGTTACATATTAGGAACATTTTTCTCACTAGGAGCATAGTAAAATACTGAAACAAGTTACCCAGTGAGGTTGTAGACTCTCCATTTTTGGAGGTTTTTAAGACCCAGCTAGACAAAGCCTTGGCTGGGATGATCTAATTGGGGATGGTCCTGCTTTAAGCAGGGGGGTTGACTAAATGACCTTCTGAGGTCCCTTCCAAGCCTAATTTTCTATTATTCTATGTTCACTGTTGCAGTATTTAAGCTCCACTTGTATTGTTATAGGTTGGACAGATGATAGTTACACTAGTCAGGAACAAATATAATTATTTCATCTATCCATGCTCTAAATTAGGATTTATGGGATTTTTTTATTTTAAAGAATAGCAACTGAATTAGGATCTTCTAATTTATGTATGCAAAACTTCATTTGGGGGAAACTGCTCAGAGTTGCTTAATTCTTCATGCATAAGAACCACGACATGGCTGTTTGAGCATTCGTGGCACTCAGGTCAGGTCCCAGAGAACTGAAAAAGGGCCAATGTGGTCCCTATTTTCAAGACGGAGAAGAAGGAGGATCTGAGCAATTATAGGCCAGCCATCCTTGGAAAGGTCTTTGAAAAGATTATGAAGGATCATATTTGTGGGAGTCCAGCAGGAAAAATAATGCAGCAGGGAAACCAGCATGGATTTGTAGCAGGTAGATCATGCCTGACCAATCTGGTTTCATTTTATGACAGGGTGACAAAATGCTTAGATGCAGGAGTAGAGGTGGATGTCATTTTCTTGGACTTTAGCAAGGCCTTCTATACGGTATCTCATCCTATTCTCATAAATAAAGAAGCTGTGACATAGATGTCCAATGGGTACAAATTGGCTTTAGCAGTCACACCCAGAGAATGGTAGTAGACGGGTCGGTATCGACCTGGAAGGATGGGGTAGTGGGGTCCCGCAGGGTTCGGTCCTTGGACCTATACTCTTCAATATCTTCATCGGTGACTTGGATGTAGGTGTGAAGTGTATTCTGTTCAAGTTTGCAGATGATACTAAATTATGGGGTGAAGTGCACACTCCGGCGGGTAGGGAACAATTGCGGGCAGACTTGGACAGGTTGGAAAGGTGGGCAATACACAATAGTATGCAGTACAACAAGGACAAGTGCAGAGTGCTGCACCTATGGTGCAAAAATATCCAGCACATCTACTGGCTGGGAAGTGACCCTCTCAGCAGCACAGAAGCAGAAAGGGATCTCGGAATCATAGTGGACTCCAAGATGAACATGAGTCATCAGTGTGATGAAATCATCAGCAAAGCTAACCGCACTTTATCAGGCATCAGCAGATGCATGACAAGCAGATCCAAGGAGATGATACTTTTTATACAGCATTGGTCAGACCGCAGTTGGAATACTGTATCCAGTTTTCAAGAAGGATGTTGATAGACTTGAGAGGGTCCAGAGGAGGGCCATTTGTATGGTTAGGGGCTTACAGGACAAGCCCTATGAGGACAGACCGAGGGATGCGGACCTCTTCAGCCTCCACAAGAGAACGCTGAGAGGTGATCTTGTGGCCGCCTACAAATTCATTAGGTGGGGTGCAGCAAGGAATCGGAGATGCTCTGTTCACCAGGGCACCTCTTGGGCTAACAAGGAACAATGGTTACAAACTGACAGAGAGCAGATCTAGGCTAGATATCAGGAAAGACTTTACTCTTTCCTGCCTAGGCAGGGGTTCAGACTCGATGATCTGTTGAGGTCCCTTCCGACCCTAACATCTATGAATCTATGAAAGACATTTATTTATGGGGTAAAATCATCAATTCAATAAGACTTGTTATTGACTTCAGTAAAGTTAGAATTTAATTCATTGCATCTTCTGAAGAGATATGCAGGTCATCTAACTTGTGTTTTCCTTTATTCTTCTGCATTAATCAAACATTATTTCTGCACTACAGAATGTACCAAGAAGTGCTAAAACAAATTCTTGTGGTTGCATATTAGTACTGGTACCAGCATAAAATTTTCTCTAATCTGCGATAAAAGAACCTGTAGGTCTCCTGTATTCTGACTGACTGTTAATAAATCACATAAGGAATATGTATTAAGAAATACAGTAAGTCAAAAAAGGAGGTGAAAAAGATCCCTTTTATGAACCAAGGAACTGATGCAGAACTGTACTTGAGATGTGCTCAGATCCTATTCATTTTAATATAGCATACATGCATGATTAAAATTAACCGTAGGCTACTCTGTTTCCTGAATAAGGATGCTTTCCTAGACCACAGCCCAAAACATTTTCAAAATGTCCTTGGCAGCTATAACTTTGTAATTAGTAACAATTGGCTATAGGTGTTTTTTATGGTTAAATGTCAAAGCAAACTCCATTTCAGGTTTCATGAAAGCCTTTTTTTCTGCTTTGAGCTATTATGGAAGAAGGAAATAAATTTGGATGTGAAAATTGAAGTCTGAAATGTTGCTGGGTGAGATTCTGGAAGTGCTAGAGATAAAAGGAACACTAAAATCTATGGTTTCTTGTAAAATATGAAGTTTTAAATCAAACCAGTGCCACTCATTTAGGGACAAAAGCATCAAGAATCCTAATCGGAGTAGAACAGATAAAAATTAATGAAGAGGGGGTAAAAATGAATAAAGGGTAAAAACATGATGTTTTTGTATAGTATTCTCCATCCACAGATGACAAAATGGGGAACATGGAGGAGCCGCTCCAGAGCACAAATGTACACACCAGTCCTCCAGCATATTCTCAAAAGAGGAGGTATAAATCGACAGCACAGATACTCTGAGGCAGGGCCTGGATCCTAACTGCTACTAATAAAAACACAATTTCCTCTGAAGAATGGTATGGAAGCTCCCTCCCCCCTCAAATGAGTCAACAGACTATGAAGCAGAATCTAAGCCAGTGCGACCTGCAGATGATTTTAAATTACTTTTATCAGACAATGGACCAAAAGAAGCACTCCAACTACTGAGTTGACCTGAGGACAACCTCTAACAGACAAATTAAGAATTGCTGTGTTGTAGCTATACAAACCACTAATTCAGAGTATCTACAACTCTTCCTCTTCATCCCACTCTACTGAGCAGTACTTTTAGGTGAACTCTGTACTTTTAGATCTCTGTATTTGTTGGTACTCATCAGAAGCTAGCGCCTATAATAATAAAGTCCAGTGGCTATGTTGAGCCCTAGCTCAAGTCTGGGATTGTGCCCGGTATGTAAAGGCCAATAAGGAT
This sequence comes from Alligator sinensis, assembly GCF_000455745.1. Taxonomy (NCBI): domain Eukaryota; kingdom Metazoa; phylum Chordata; order Crocodylia; family Alligatoridae; genus Alligator; species Alligator sinensis. The sequence goes on along the minus strand of NW_005842113.1, from coordinate 95,823 downwards.
ACCAGGGGTGAAAGTACAAAGAAGGTTTATTGCTAGCAATAAAAGGTGTGAGCGGAATAATTTATGTAACAAGCACACCAGGTTACTATTTTTAAGCATTTTTTATACAGGAGTTTTTAAGTTTTTATCAGCGTGCTTGTTTGCTGATTGGTTATAAGTGAGTGACGCAAGTTTTTTACTGAGCATGTTTTATACCTGTGTTTTAGCTATGTATTTTATTTACATACATGTGTGTTTTATTAGCATACTTCTTCCCCACCTAGGGGCGTGATTTTTAGTATTTTAATGAGCCCTTTAACCCAGTACTCTGCTTCTGCTTTTGTTTTCAAGCCCCCTTTATCTAGCACTGTCTCCTCCTTATCATTGCAGATGGGCATTTTTCACATAGCATTCTCTTCTGCTTCGTCTTCGAGTAGAGGCTTCTAGGTCACTCCTTACATTTCCCCCCTTTGGAGCATTTTTAATTATTATTATGACTGCTTCATGTAATTTGGCTTAACACAAATTTAGTATCATCAGCTTTTTTTGTTTGTCAAATCATTTGATTTACCTGAAGATAGATATAAAAACAGGTAAACATTGGATACAGTAACAAACCATAATTTTTATAACATAAAACAAGACAGCTATATTAAATAACTGTTTTAACCATTTAAAATTGGGAAGCCAGGAATTTAACCAGGAAAAGTTTAAGTCAGATGATTTTTTTAACGTTTGTGCCAATTGTTGTAAGGCACTAATTTTGTCTTTAATTAGCACAGAATTATCAGAGAGGTTGAAACAACACATTTCTTTTAAAGTTTTATACCCAAGATTGTGTTGTAATAAGAGATAATTAATAGCGGCTTTATTTTTTAAGACAGCGTTTTTTAATTGTTTTTGTTCAGCATTCAGGGCTGAAAGAGCTTGAGATGTAGCATTTAGTCTTTTTGCTAGAACACAGGCCACTGCATTAAGATTTCTGCTATTATTTACAGCAAGGCCCGGAACCCCCACCATAGATGCAGCTAATGCTACGTATTTAGCCTTAGATAATAGTCCAGGGGAATCATTCTCATCGCAATTAGCGGTGAGAGTAGTGTATGCCCTTTTATATTTTTTATTAAGAGGGGTTTGTTTAGTGTGCATTAGGTCAGATTTTCTTGGAAGGGCTGTAGTTACCCGGGCAATGGTGCATGGTTTATTAGTAGCATTTGTTGGGAGGTATGAATATATTATTTTCCCGCAGGCTAGAAACCATCCTTGAGGAAGGATGGTATGTGCATATGCATAGGATATTTGATTGGTTTTATTATAGAGGACATTTTTATTTTGGTTTAATTTAAGGCAGTTATCAGTACAATTAACCATTAGGAAACATTCGGAAGCATTAGCTGTTGCCTGAACCTGTACCAAAAACATGTTTTTGCTTTTATTTTTTATAATAGTTTTTTAATTATATATATTTCGATATGTACTTTTTTATCTATACCTTTCAGCATAGTATAATTTTGTAAAATTTTTAAAGGGGTTGGCACTGCGATTAAGCATGAGGTAAAAACTAGGTGAGTATTGATCCCTCCCGCTAAGCAGAAGTCCGTTTTATTTAAAATTTCCCGGGCCAGATAAATTCAGACATTTTCCTGAGGGTCAAATTTTTGTTGTAAAAGGTTTTTCCCTCTTATGAGAAGGAGTGGACAGATCAGGATGCCCCACAATAAAACCTTGACCAATTTCATGATAAGGCCTGTAAAACTTGATCAAAGATTGACAAATTATTTAAAGTTCCTTTTTTTTAAATAGGAATTTTAAGTCTTTTATTGGCTCCACCTTTTATTGTTCTCTGCCTCCAGTCCCGCCCGGGGGTTTGGGGGGGGGGGGGGTTGTTTTGGTCTAGCCACCGGCTTTAGGCGACTGGAATGTATTTAAGTCTTGGTTTCTTCGAGCTTTGCTGCCGTCGGGGTTGTCAAAAGCACTCTATATGGGCCCTTCCATCTGGCTTGAAGTGGTTCCTTGTTTCAGTCTTTTATAAGGGTGTAACTCCCAGGTAATAGTTGGTTTTTCGGGGCAGGAGATTGATTCTGTGACTGCAGCACGTCCCATACCTGCTGATAGATGGAAGACAAAACAGAAACCAAGGACCATATATATTTTTTAATTATTTCCTTTCCTAAAACATGTAACTGTTGTTTAGTACCCATGGGCAGACTCAGAGAGTAAGGTTTACCATATATTATTTTAAACGGGCTTAATTTCAATTTAGAATGTGGTGCGACCCTTACTTGTAACAGGGCCAAGGGTAGGGCCTCTGGCCATTTGAGTTGAGCTTTTTGGCAAATTTTTGTAAGGTGTTTTTTTAAGGTTTGATTTATACATTTTATTTTTTTACTGGACTGGGGTTGTTAAGGGGTGTGTAAATGCCAGCTGATTTCCAGGAACTCAGAAACCTTTTGAGTAATTTGTGTAATGAAATGTGGGCCATTGTTTGACCCTATTCCTTTTGGAAGTTCAAAGCGAGGTATGATTTCTCGTAGGAGCGCCTTGACCACCTCTCTGGCTTGAGCAGTCCGACATGGGAAGCACTTAACCTAATTAGAGAAAGTATCTCATCCCTTGTTGCCGGGGCAACTCGGTAAAATCCACCTGCCATTCTTCTCCTGGCCCATTGCCTATTCTCTGATGTCCTGGAGTTTCTTTTTTCCCTCCTTCTGGGTTATTTCTCTGGCAGACCTCACATGTTTCTGATACCTTCTTGGCAGCCTCTTTTAATCCCACTCCAGTTACATAGTGACTGATCCATCTTACCAGGGCCCTGGGCCCATAGTGGGTGCCATGATGAGTGCTCTTTATTACCGCATGAACCCAGGCAGCTGGGATGATAATGCGGCCGTTTTTTGTTATTAGCCACCCGTGTTCCCCCTTCTTTGCTTGAAACTTTTTTATTAATTGTTTGTCTTTTTTTTCATACTGTGGTGTTACAGGCTGGTATAGGTCTGGGAGGAGAGGTAACAGATTACTTATTTTAGGCAGCAAGTCTGTCTGAGGTTTTTTAGCTGCTTTTTTTGCCGTAGCGTCAGCAAATTGATTATCTTTTGTGGAGGGGTTGTTCCCTTTAGTTCCCTTTCTGATGTGCCTTACAATGCATTACCGCTACCTCCTTCGGTTCCCAGACTGCCTTGAGGAGAGCTTTTATTTGCTTGCTATGTTTAATGCTTGCTCCTTTAGCATCAAGTAGACCCCGCTCTTTCCACAGCACTGCGTGAGCATGTAAAACAAGGAAAACATATTTAGAGTCAGTATAAATATTGACAGTTTTGTTGGCCGCCAATTGTAAAGCCCAAGTCATAGGAACGAGTTCAGCCTTTTGAGCTGAAACAGATGGGTTTAAAGGTTCTGCTTTTATTACATTTTGTGTAGTCACGATAGCGTATCCGGATTTTTTAATTTTATTTTCTATACTCGAGCTGTCATTCATGTAGAATTTTAGTTTAGCATTGTTAAGGGGTCGGTCTCTCAGGTTTGGTCTTGAGGAGTAAACAGCTTTCACTGTTTGCAGGCAATCATGTATAAGATTTGGTGTGTCAGCCATAGGTGGCAACAGTGTTGCTGGATTTACAGTGCGAGAAATGGCCAATTTTATTTCAGGCTTATCGAGGAGGATGGCCTGATATCGAGCCATTCGTCCCGGGGTTAATCAGTTCCCTCCTTTCTGCTCTAGGACTGTAAGCACTGCGTGAGGCACATATACAGTTATTTTATGGCCTAGAGTTAACTTTTTAGCTTTTTGTATTAGCAGACAGGTGGCAGCAATGGCCCGGAGACAAGCAGGCCATCTGGATAACACAAGGTCTAATTGCTTAGAAAAATATGTTACTGGTCGTTGCCAGCTACCCAATTTTTGTGTTAATACTCTAACGGCCACCCCCCTTTGGTCATGCACAAAAAGGGAAAAAGGCTTACTTATGTCCGGTAGTCCTAAGGCAGGTGCTTTAATAAGAGCCTGCTTTAACTGGCAGAATGCTTGCTTACACTTTTTAGTTTATTTGAGTACCTTTTTATTACCTTGTGTAGCTTTATACAGAGGTTTTGCAATAACCCCAAAATTTGGAATCCAAATCCTGCAAAAACCTATTGTACCTAAGAAGCCCCGTAGTTGTTTTTTTATTTTTGGGGGTGCTAGCCGGCATATGGCTTTTTTTTTTTTTTTTAGGCAACAGGGCTCTCTGACCAGGCTGTAGTTTAAATCCCAAATATGTTACCTTCTGGGACATTGGTTGCATTTTACTTTTGGACATTTGATATTTTTTTTGTTTCAGAAAATTAAGGAGGCAAATTGATTTTTCTAAGCAGCTTGCTTTAGTGGTGGCTGTTAAAAGCAAGTCATTTACATATTGCAGAAGGGCACAGAACAGTGGAAGTTTTAGCCTATGTAAATCCTTGCTTAACGCAGTGCCGAATAGGGTTGGGCTGTTTTTAAACCCTTGGGGTAAGACAGTCCAGCAAAACTGAGTTTTAATGCTAGTATCTGGGTTTTTTCATTTAAATGTAAATATTTTCTGAGATTGCCTCTTTACCGGTATATAGAAGAAAGTATTTTTTAAATCAATAACCGTGAACCAGTTATGAGCTGAGTTCAAGGCAGACAGCAGGGTGTATGGGTTGGGGACAACTGGGTGTATACTTACGACCACTTTATTTACAGCTTTCAGGTCTTGAACAAAACGATATTTGTTACTTTTAGGCTTTTTTACGGGCAAGATGGGTGTGTTAAAAGCTGATGTGCATTCACGGAGAAGGCCATACTCCAGGAACCGTTCAACTAACGGCTTCAGTCTTTTTCTGGCTTCCATCCGCATTGGATATTGTTTTACTCATGGAGGCTGGGCCCCTGGCAAAAGTTGAATTTTTACAGGGTCAGCATTTTTAGCCTTCCCGGGTTGGTGACCTGCCATACCCATGGAACAACAGCATTGAGCAGGGT
>NW_005842113.1:88831-90502 GCF_000455745.1 Alligator sinensis | reverse complement strand
GTCCCCTAGTTGTATTTTAACCAGAGGCTCGTCAGGGGACACCGGGATCTGGGTTATCTTTTCCCTCCCGGGCCTCCGGTTTCTTTTAATTTGAATTTCTTTTAAAAGCAAACAGTTTACTGCTTTTTTCTTTTTTTTTTTACCTTTACCTATTTTCCGATTGGGGCATTTCCGCTTTCAGTGTCCCTTTTGTTTGCAATAGGCACACTGATCTTTTTTTAATGGACCCTGCCTCTGAGGCTGTCTCCAGGATTTTTTATTTCTGGGTTTTTTCGTGATTGCAGCTGTTACTAGGGCTGCCTCCATTTTTATTTTTCTCTCCTCTTTCTTGTCCTGTTTCTTTTCCTGAACACTTTCTCGGTTAGTAAATATTTGGTAAGCAATGTCTACTAGTTGGGAAATAGGCATACCTGTTGCTCCGTTTGTCTTTTGCAATTTCTTCCTAATGTCCGGTGTACTTTGACTTATGAAGATTATATTTACCTTGCGAGCGTTTGATGCATCCTCCGGGTCCTCGCGGGTGTATTGTCTGAAAGTAGTGTAGATTCTTTTTAAGAAGGCACTCGGGGTCTCATTTGTCTCCTGTCAAACCTCATACACCTTACTGAGATTCTGAGGTTTTTTTACAGCACCTCTCAATCCTTGGAGGATATATTTTCGATAGGCGCGGATGGAGGTCATATCCTGGTCTGGGTTTTAATCTGGCTCCTGGGTGGGGACATGATTGTCCTTATTTTTTTGCAGGCGCCCTGCGGTAATTTCCTTTTTTATGTACTCACGGGCTTTGTTTATTACCATCCTCCTTTCCTCTGGTGTCAACAGGACATCTAAAAGAGACTGAACATCTGCCCAGGTTGGGTTATGGGTTTTGAAAATCGTTTCAAACAGGTTTCGTACCTTTTCAGGATTTTTTTTTAAACTGGGGGTATTGTTTCGCCAGTTATACAAATCTGAGGTAGTGAAAGGAACGTGTACAAACGTTCGACGGTAGGTTGGCTCACTATTATCTTTGAGGGGCCCGGGTACCACTTGTTTACTTAGGGGAAATACCCCATTTCCCTTCCCACGGCCAGGATTAGATTCCCTGTGATTTTTTTTTTTAACTCCGGAGTCTGCTTTTAACTGTATTTTCTACCCATCTCCCGGGGTTATATCAGGAGAAGTCGGGGGTTCTGGAGATTGTCAAGCACCCGACAGCCATGGTCGGTGCTGTTCCAGATCCCTGGGTCGGGGAGTGTTTTTAACCTCCGCCTCGGGGGGGGGAGGAAGGAAGAAGAGCGGATGTCAACGAGGAATCAGACGAATGAGGAGGAGGAGGGGGAAGAGGAGGAGGATAAGGTAGAGGTGGCAAAGGGAGTGGAGCCTCCGACTCCGGACATTCCAGGACAGGATTTTCAGTTGGTCGAGGCACTGCCACCTTACAGATCCCAACCCCCTCCCCCAATCCCCATTTTCCAAAACCTTTCTATCCCTACAGAGAGACATAAACACTCACGCATACATCAATTCCTCCCATTTACCATTCTGCCAGCAGAACAAAATCAATTGTAAGATGGTATTATAATTAACACTTCCCTCCTGAGGCCAATGTTCTTGATCATCTAGCTGATAGCGTGGCCACGCAGTTTCACAGAAGAATTTAGCTTTCTTCTTAGTCATAGGATCCCCACC
>NW_005842113.1:85875-88579 GCF_000455745.1 Alligator sinensis | reverse complement strand
CTCGGGCCAGACAGAATACTTACAGAGATAATCCCAGGCAGGCATACTGACGGTAGGCCTTATGCCCTTTCTACCCTCTCACCCAAGTGCCTGTTACTGGTACTTTCACTCTATGGCATTGCACCGTTAGGCTACTGCCGCCTCAGTGATCCAGCTCCCCCTGAAGCAAAAGTCTCACCGGGAAAAGAGATCCCGGGGCACGCCTGATGTTCGTTCCGGAGGAGCGGCTCTCTGGTCATCAGGTAGTCCGGGCAAAGCCTTATCTAAGGCAGTCCCATCTGGGGTGCCAAAACTGTTGAGCCCCAGCTCAAGTCTGGGATCGTGCCCGGTATGCAAAGGCCAATAAAGATACCAGGGGTGAAAGTACAAAGAAGGTTTATTGCTAGCAATAAAAGGTGCGAGAGGAATAATTCACGTAACAAGCACACCAGATCACTATTTCTAAGCATCTTTTATACAGGAGTTTTTAAGTTTTTACCAGCGTGCTTGTTTGTTGATTGGTTATAAGTGAGTGACGCAAGAAGTTTTTTACTGAGCATGTCTCTATACCTGTGTTTTAGCTATGTATCTCATTTACATACATGTGTGTTCATTAGCATACTTCTTCCCCACCTAGGGGTGTGATTTTTAGTATTTTAATGAGCCCTTTAACCCAGTACTCTGCTTCTGCTTTTGTTTTCAAGCCCCCTTTATCTAGGACTGTCTCCTCCTTATCATTGCAGATGGGCATTTTTCACATAACATTCTCTTCTGCTTCGTCTTCGAGTAGAGGCTTCTAGGTCACTCCTTACAGCTAGATTGCTTTCAGTGCTTGCCTTCAAGTTGTAGTGTATCTGGCGTGCTCCCAACTATTAAGAGAGATGGAGTTCTTCACTATCTCAGAGATTCCACTGGGTGAAGATTTTCATAGGAGCACAGTTCATATGTTTATTTAAATGTTTGTAAACAAAATCTGGGCCCATGATTGAGTTTTGTGTAGGCTCATGAGCGAGCTAGGCACTTATTCTAGTCTTCCTTTTATCAGGAATCATGATGTTCCTCTGTTACATGACCCTGTGAACAGATCTGGTAACTTAGAAGGCTACTTCAGGTTAATACCTGCTGACTCATTAGGGTAGCGGTGGCTCTAAAGACTCTACATCAACTTTCACTGAATATATAAAAGGGAAATGTGTGGAACTGTCTTAAGTGGGACTAAAAGCTTCCAGATCAGTCGTGCTCCAAGTACAGCCTACAGAGGGAGGGAGCAGGGAAGAGAGAATAAATCCAAAGGGGCAGTCAGGAACCTAGCAGGAAGGCTAAAGTTTCTGGTGGTTAGGCATAAGGTGAAGACCCTAGGAATAGCCATGAAAATGTAAACATTGGATTTCTATAGGGTTTTTCATTTTCCTTTATGTTATCCTTTATTATGTTAATAAAACCAACGTCCAGGAATGAGGACTTTCACTCTTTGAAAATAGCTTTGAATGAATGGCTTGGTTTGACTTGGGTGAGGAGTCCTCTAAATCCCCATGCCAGATTCATGTAATCATTTGAGCTGGGCATTATTCCATGAGCTTTTACAGAGTTCCAGTTGCTAGGGAAACCTTTGTGTTTGGCTGGTAGTGTTATTACTACAGCTACAATTCTGTTAACTAGTTCTAAACAATGCCCTCTGGCCTATGGGTTACGAAAGTTATGGACAGTACTTTTGGGTGCCCAAACTAAAGACTGAAGTCAATACTGTACAATGAACATCAATGATAGCTTTCTTTATACTTTTACATGCTGAGTTTCAGTTAGAAAATATAACAATAGGCCAAATTCTTTTGTGGTGTAGGATAAGGATAACTCAGAGTAAGGATAAGGATCAACTCAGGTATTTTCTGCTGTTTTCAAAACACTTGGAAATATTAGCATGCAGCATAATGAGATCAAGTCCTCTCTCCACTAATACATTAAGGATCATAAGCCAGTTATACTAGTGCAGGCTTCCTGACAGCAGGATGGGTGCATGAATAGAATAAAGTTCTTCAGATTCAGGAATGGGCAGGAAAGGGGATGTGCAGGTATGGGTGCTGGTGCCCCCACCCCCAAGGCAGTGGTACACAGTGGTTCACAGTGCTCCTTCCTCCTCATTTACCCCTACTGTGCAACAGGAGAGGCTGCTGCAGGAGCCTGTAGGCCACATGTGATCTGCCAGTTGGACAGCCCTGCTCTAAATTACACAGAGGAGCAAAATATCTTAATATCTTTCCACTTTTATATTTCCATGATGGTCATGGTCAAGACAGAAAGCAAAAGGACACTGTTGTTCCCGAACAGCGCATGCCCTTGGCGGCTGGGGGGACACGGCAGTAGCGGAAGCACAGCGTTAGTGGCAGGAGCAGTGGGAGCACGGCAGCGGTGAATGGGGAGCTCTCGCAGCCACCACCAGTGCTGTCGGTGGCAGCAGGGGGTGGCAAGCCCTGACCAAGGGTCAGCGACCACCCACCACTGCCATTGGGAGCCGCGGGAGGGGGCAACGGGAACTACGGAATGCCTGCAGACACTGCCAGTGGTGTCGGCGGTGGGGTAGTGAGCAGCACCTGCCCTCAAGCATCACCAACAGTGTCAGCAGTGCCTTTTTGCAGGGGGTGCACTCCACACTCATGGGGTGCACGTGCACCCAGGTGCACCCCTTACACATCGCCCCTGCTGGTGTTACACAAAAATACAGGAATTA
>NW_005842113.1:84604-85844 GCF_000455745.1 Alligator sinensis | reverse complement strand
CTTTCCCAAATGTTCACAGACTGGTGCATAGGTGAGCCACTTAGGAGGAGTTCATTACCATTATTCCTAGGGAATGCAATTATGGCCCCACTTAGAAGTGGTGACCATGTAAGGGGAGGGGCACTCAAGCCACCTACACAGGTTATAGGGGTGGGTAGATGTTACTCAGCCAGATGTTGAACACACTTTGCGTCCTAAGACTGTTATGTTAAGCTGTTCTAGAATTAAATGTTTTGGTCCTTAAGCTAGAAAAGGAGTTTGATTTCAGACAGAGTACACAGTTACAATAAAAGAAAACGTCAGTTCCTTCTTAACTACCTGCTACAACCAGTGCTGGAGGAATAACATGAAGCAAAAGGAAAAGAAACTGATAATACAATTCAGAATTTTCAAAAATTCTGAGTGCTCTGACAGAAGAGATATGCTGGGCGTGTCTACACATGTATTTACGCCAGCTTAAATTTACTGCGTAGTAAGAAGGAATAGGCCAGCATCTACACGTACAGGTGTTAAAGTGCATTAACGCTTTGTATGGACTGACTTGGGACTAAAGTTAGTCCTAAGTCAGTCCACACACACAGTTTTACTGTGCAGTAAGGCATCTACATGTGTGTTACTGCTCAGTAACTAATCGGATGTAAATTTGATACCTGCATCGTGCAGGTCACCTAATATAAGTCACCATATTTACTGTGCAATATAGGTATGCACGTGTAGACGTGAACCTAACATAAGGTCACCATATTTACTGTGCAATATAGGTATGCACGTGTAGACGTGAACCCATACTGCACAATAATTCTGGTTACTGTGCAGTAGGCATGCACATGTAGACATGCCCACTGTGTAATTTAACTGTATGACAGTTAAAATTATAAAGTGGTTTACTGAGCTCTGGATTCCATAAGACCTGACTTTCTCTTGCTTTGTGTCAGGCATCTGAGTTTTCCCCAGTTCATACAGTTAGATTTGTTTGATGAAGCTCGTTACCTAAGAAAGCAAAGCAGAGTATACCAAGTTGTTTAACCTAATTCCTCACATGACATCAAAAATTTGAATGATGCTGTTTTGTCACCCCATATGTTCCCTAATTCTACCTCTCACTCACCAGTAAAAGACTCTATTACTACCATACAAAATAAAATTAAAAAATTACAAGTCAGTGACTTTGAAGCTAACACAGAGGTAGATTCTAAGGTTACCCATACACCTAACAAACAGATCTTTATTTGTAAGTGTA
>NW_005842113.1:80476-84573 GCF_000455745.1 Alligator sinensis | reverse complement strand
GAAGGTGTTCATAAGCACAGACAAGGCCGTGATTTCAATGTGCTGCCGAGTTGCTGAGAGGTGTTCACTTACCAAATCACATTAATGGTCATGAAAATTGGAGCACTTAATGCCTTATACATCACGTTGAAAATGCACTTCTGTAGGGAGGCAAGAAAAAAAAAAGACTTAGCCAGAGGAACAGCTTAAATTTAACTTTGTGAGCATCTCCTAAAGCTTCCTATCTTTAATATGAATGTAGGCACCTTTCCTATCGTCTACAGCTCATAGCAATTGAAAATAGATCACACATAGAGTTTCATTGTCCTTAAAACAGGGAAAATCCTCATCTTGCCACATCAGTAGAAAACAGAGAGGGTTACTTGAGGAATGAGCTGATATAATGTTTACCCAAAGGGGTTAGCAGGCTTCAGCCTGAAGAAAATTTTGCAGTTTTTCTTTATGCATTTTTAATCAAGTCTAAGCTACTTACAAATATATGCAATTACTTTCTGCACTTCGCTTTGTAATAAGATTTAATAACTATTCCATAATCCTCTTGGTGAGCAGTGATAATCAAACATTATGATTTGAATTTTATGTTTAAAATAGTGGTTTTATATGAAATGGGAAGTTTTGGGAGTTTTGGGGAGGAGGTTGTTTTTGTTGTTTTTAAAATAATCTTCCATCTTTTATTCGAAGTTGAGAATTTTTCAACTTCTTTATTCACAATCATAAAATAAAAGCTAGGATCTTTTTTATATTTCTTTTCTAATGGCTGCCAAAATAGACCATTCTTATTTTATTGAGATTATTTTTTTATGAAAATGTTTTATCTCTGAGAAATATATGGTCCTATTTTCAGTGTGTGTGGATATCTGTAAAGCTGAATAGTTATAAAATTATGTATATGTTCTATATAGAGAGATCCCTGATGTAAAACCATCACTTCGGTGCATCTAGGAAAACGTCGGCTTTCTTTGGTAGATTTGGGGTTTTTTCACTTTACAGCAAATTTAGTGCTTGTGAAAGATGCAGGCCTATTTGGTGACTGGAATGAATGGTCTGAATCCAGCATAGGACATGGAGAAGCCAACAACTGAGTCCAGGAAATAAGGAATAAACAAACAGGGACATAGGCTAAAACAATGGAAACCAGGAAACACTGACTTAGACAATCACAGGCAACTCCCACTGTTCCATTAATAGTCCAAGAAGTTAGTGAATGTTTCCCAGAAGAGTTGTACCTGGCTATGCACATAAAGCAAAAAGTATGGTATCCTAGGAGGGTTTCAACCCACTGTCCTCTGAATTATGCACCCAGCACACTTGTCCTGCACCATTCTCTTACGTAAATTCAGCACGGACAGAAGTACAAACTCTTTTATACGCACCTCACTGTCCTGGTAGGACAAATTTCCAAGGCTGTCTGCACTTCCAAAAATGTATGTGTAGGGGTGTGTGTAGATGAAACAGGGGCCCTAAATTGAAGTGGTGGGTTTTTAAAAACACCGCTTCAATTTAGGGCTGATTAAACCCCCGTGTCATGCACACACCCCGCTGACCTACCTGCCTCTCCACTGGCAGGGAGCAGAGGGCGAGCTGCTGGTGGGCAGAGTGGTCCATGGGCTGCAGGGCAGGGCTGATCCTTCCCTCCACAGCAACGGTGCCCACACCTTTGCAGCACCCACCCACAGGCACCTGACTCAGGCAGTTCCAGAGGGCACTGCAGCCGCAGAGGGAAGTACTGGACCCTCGTGCAGCTCAGGCAGGAAGGCAGGCTCCAGGGAGGAAAAAAAAAAGACAAAAAGACCAGGCTCTCTGCTTTTCTTGGGCAGAGCCTGCCTTCTCGGGCTGCTGCCAGGCTGCCTGCAGGGCTTTCTGCAGAACTGCAGAGTTGCACAGAGCCTGGTGCTTCGCTCCATGGCGAAGTCTGTGAAAGTCAGGGGCAGCAAACTAAAACTCCTCAGAGGAGGAGTCATTTAAGGTGCATTACACCACCAAATTTCCTACAGCATCTGGAATTAATGCACAATACACTGCCGAGGCATGCAAACACCGACACCATTAAAGCAGTGCAAAAGCATTTAGCCCACTTTAAAATACTGTGCACACACGCCTCTTGTTTCGTCTACACACAGCCTAGGAGAGGAGTTTGCAGCAAAGTATCAGCTCTCTCACTAAAATCCTAGCAGAGATAAGGCACAGGCAGTTTTCACCGTTATGTAGAAAGGCCAGGCACACACTTCATCTTACGTTGTTACATCAAAGTAAAAACAACTACAGACCCTTGTCCTCACTACGATTTTGCAGTGAGGCAGCTAATTCACATTAGTTACCTCACTGTAAAAACATACCTTTTTTGGCAGGGAAGAGATAGCCTAAGGCTGAGAAGGTTTTATGTACTACAACTTCAGAGGTATGAAGAGAATGTTCTTCATATGCAACGTTAATATTGTATGTTCACAAAAATCTGATAAACTACCACCGCTGCATCAGATCTGACCCTTCAGATTTAATCACACTAACATGGGGGGAATGTCTAGGGCTGGCTCCTCTATTAAGCCAGCTAGCCACTCTGTTGAATATTAGAATGCTATATAAAGACACTGATTAATTACTGATAAGTGATACCATCATGTACCACTCAGCTTCAGCCAGGACAGGAGTAGTTTGGAATACCACTCAGGACAGAGGGAACAGTGCAAGTCCTTCATAGGACATACTATAAACAGTGACACTTTAAAAGAAAGTTTAGGCTTAAAGCTGATATTTTATTATTTGAACAACCAGTAAAGGCAATACAGTTGGACTTCCTACAATCTGTATATAGGTTATTTGGAGCAGAGGAAATGCACCATTTGGTTAAGCACAGACACACACTGGGGGAAGTGTTTGTTTGCTTGTTTTTTTAAAACAGCAAAAAAAAGTCAGTTTCTCAACTTAAATCACAACGTTGGCAGAGATCTGCATAGTACTGGTAACGCTAACTTTGCTTTCTACATGGTTTCCGTGGTCAAATGTTTAATAGTGCTGGTAATAGGAGTTATTACCATTCCAGTTCTAAGATGACCCATCATAAGATACAGCACTTCATATTAGCGGTAACTTAACAAGTTTGGTAAAAATATGTAAGAATCGACCTGAACTTTTTGCCAAACCTAAAACAGAATGCATCTTAACTCAACTGGACATACAAAAAACTAGAACTCTTGGTTCCAAAATGATACCTTTTATGGAACTAAGAGTTCTGGTTTTTTGTATGTCTTTTTGTCTCAGACCAACATGGCTACCAAGTACACCTCTTAACTCAACTCTAATTTTAGACAAAAAAACAGTTAAATATCCATTATCCTTCTATCCAGCTCCTAATAACCTTCCTATCTTCATAGAATCTTACAAGTTAGGGTTGGAAGGGACCTCAGGAGGTCATCTAGTCCAGCCCCCTCCCCCCCACGCTCAAAGCAGGCTATCTCCAACTAGATCATTTCAGCCAGGGCTTTGTCAAGCCGGGCCTTAAAAACTTCCAAGGATGGACATTCCACCACCTTCACAGACTTCCAACTTAATGATATTGAAAATCTGTAAAATTAGTGTCTATCTTTAAATGTTCTGAGCTTTAGAGGGTGTCTATACATCCTAAGGATATGAATAGGAATATGACAGATTTATTTATACCTGCTCAGTCCTGGTCAGTGTCACAACCCAGTGATTTTTGTGCCTCGACACTATGGAATTTCCTGGCCACATGAGAGCTCCTTTGCATGGCAGAGTGTTCTGCTGCAATTGAGAACCTGCGTGTAGGAGAGAGTTCCCGCCAATTTGCAGTTTCCTTTGCAGGATGCATTTCTTCTTTGCAGCACAGAAATGCACGGTGCAAAGAGTTCCCGCTATTCGGATGTAAATTTGTGCCCCGCTATTGGCCAGTGCTAAATTAATTGGCTCGCTGGCCGTTTAAAATTCCGTGCGACTTCCGCCCAAGTCGAAGAGCTTTGAGCACGCTGCAGAGTGCCTCTGAAGTTATCTGACTTGCGGCTGCTGATCGATAGACTGATCACCTATCGATCTTTCTTCCCGTCACCGAGCGCAACCCCAGACGTACCCCTTTCCCTGCCGGC
>NW_005842113.1:70379-77783 GCF_000455745.1 Alligator sinensis | reverse complement strand
GCTTCGAATTGCGGACGGATTAACTGGCTTGGGCCCTGCCAGCTGGAGCAACTCGTGTGGTTGTTCCGACAACCGGACCACCTGCGTCGTGATTGCAAGCGGCGTGAGTAAAGTTTTTTGCAGCCAATAAGTTGTGTCTGCCTCTCCATTCACCAGCCCGCCCTGACTTATGAGCGTAACTCGAGTCGGCCCTGGCCGTCCGAGACAGTCAGCATAAAACATGCCATAAGTAAGACTGTATGTGTCTACGCATGCATTACTGTGTTTTTCCTAATGCACATTAAATGTAGTACCTCTAATGTGAGGTGCTAAATAAATGTACATTAACTTCCCTAATGTGCAGTAGTGAAATCGCACACTTTTTTAGTGATGCTTAATGTTCAGTAGCCAATTTTTCTTCACATTAGCTTATTTGCACAGTTCTTTACATAATGCTTTAATGCACAGTAAAATAGACTACTGCATGTTAAAGTGCACATGTAAATGTTCCTACTGGTTATTCCTTATGGGAATACCACCAGCATTGTTATTTACCTCTTGGCCCCAACAGAGTGTAACATCCCGGCAGAGGCAGAAAACAAATATGCAATGTGGGGAAAAGAAAATGCCTGGATTAAGAAGAAGATGGAGTAATATGACAGAATTTGTAATAATTCAGAGTGGGAAGAGAGGAAAGGAAAACTGGAAAAGATCAGAAAACATTTAAAAGAAGTACATGACTCCTTGGGCACTTACCCAAATAGAATTCACTGTCTGAAAGTTTTTTCATCAATATAAAATCAAATTGTAGGAAAGATGGTCTCGTGCCTAAGGTACTGCATCTACATTTGTGTTCTACTCGCTTCCCTACCATTCATAGTACGCGACCTTCACTTCACTCTTTACCAGGATGATAATAATGGTCCATTTTCCCTCCCAATTGTCTGTTTAGATGGCCAGACCTGCGCAGGGACCATCTTTTATGGCATCTTTGTACAGCGTCCTCCACAGAGGAATCCTAATCTTGTGAGGCTGCTATGTGTTATATAAATAACAGCAGTAATAATTACTCTTTTCCAGTAGATGTAGGAGCCTGTATTATTTTAAACTTTGATGAAAGAGCTTAAATTAATATATATCCATATCATCAGACCTCTTATTAATAGTCCTTAAAACTCTGTTAAACATTATTTCCTTTGTATGAAGAGGTGTTGGTTGTAGCTGTGTTGTTCTAAGGATATAGGCAGACCCAAGGAGACTTGTATGAAGCACACTTGTGACACCTTTACTTTTTTGGCATTATCTTTACTCCATATAGAGGTGTACCATGGGCAATGCCAATAGTGGTGCTACACAGGGCCTCAGGTCACTAGGAGCAGAACCACACTAGTTCCTGAATCAGAAGGTGTGTAGTCATGTTTGCAACAGGCCAATTAGTTCTGCTTCTCAGCAAAGCACACTGACCTGCATTAGCACCTCACTAACCCAGCTACCTTGCATTCATTTTCAGGAACCAGCAAGCCCTGCTAAGGAGCTGGGAAGGTGTGGAGGGGGAGACGCATACCTTCTGGATAGGGACACAAAATCACAAAAGTCTCATAGTACGACTGTAACATCATAAATAATCCCTTGGAAGCCAATTCTTTCATTCTTGGAGAAGATACTCTTGAGTAAGGATATAAGAATTTGGCCTCTTGTCAGCAGCTCCAACACCACAAAAATATAGTATTCTAATGTAAAATTATTTAAACCATTTATTGCTGATCCAAGTCCCCCGTCCACTTCAATCCAATACCTTGTGATGGCATTTGACTTCATTTTTGCAGGGGAGCTGGGCTGTTTAGAAAGCTACTTCATGTGCAATTTCAACAAAAGAGCAAGGACAGCAGAGTTATTTATTTATTTTACCTACCAAATCCAATACATCTTTCTTTAAAACTATAAGTAAATGCAAGCCCAGGAGAAAATTAAAAACTCAAAAAAATACTACAAAATTAAACAGAGTTTCACTGCCTAGCCCCGTGATGTGATTTTATGTCCCTTCACTGACCATTATGGAGGGACAAATTATACCTGCCTTCAAGTGGTTGTGAGAAGCAGTATTTGGAAAGGAGGAGAGGAGGGAGAATGGAAAAAAAAAAGAGTAATCCTTTTTAAAGAAAAATATATTGTAGTATTGGTTCACAGGTGGGAGGACAAAGGTGCACAAGAATTTTCAGTTGTTGATTCCTTTCCATTTATTGAATTTCTGAAATAAGAGCACAACAGATCTCTGAAAAAATCTTCTAGAGCAGTGATGCTCAAAGTACAGCTCATGCTCCATATCTAGCCCCCAAAGATGAGTCATCCAATTCAAGGAGCTCCTGGCAGGTCCTGAAATTTGGCAGCAGGGAAGCAGTGGCAGTGGTAACAGCTGCAGCTCTGGGAGCCTCAGAACAATTAACAGTGCCACCATTCCCCAGCCACCAAATTTTTGGACCTGCAGGTAGTCCCACAGGCCCTGCATGCTGGCTCAGGTCAGTGCAGGGGGCTGGTCTGTGATTGGACCCAGTGCACATCCAGGGCCTGGTGTGCCAGGGTGGACCTAGAGCAGCACTTTGCTTCATGTGCCCAGGGATAGATTCAGGCCCTGGACTGGCTGCACCTCACTCATCCAACCCACACACCAGAAAGGTTGAGCACTACTCTTCTAAACAGACATGGCATCTTATACTGAGGTTCTATGTAAAAAGTGGCCAGCTTATTTCAATTATCTGCTTGAGCTTTCAGTATTCAATGTAAGAGTGCCTTTTTATGCAGGTTACTTAATAAAGTCTGAAAGCTGATAATCAACAGCGCAAAGTGGAAGAAGCAGAGCTGCTAAAGGAGAAAAATATTTTATAACTTCATAAACCAATATTTGTTCATCACAGAATAATAATCACTAGAGCTATTTGAAACTTCTCTGAATTTTAATATTTTGGTCATTTTGAAATCCTAAATTTTGAAAATAAAAAAAAGAAAACATCTTTACATTTTTAAGGATTTCCCATTTTTCAACTTAAGCTTATTTTTAATATCTGAAATGATTTTTTACATTGTTTTACTTTAATATTAGTATATAATTAATTTAATTGAATATATATATACACACACACATTCTTCCCTTTGAAAACAATTTTAAAAAATCATTTCAGATATTAAAAATGAGCTTAAGTTGAAAAATGGGGGGAGGGGGAATCCTTAAAAATATAAAGATTTTTTTTTTTTATGTTCAAAATTTTGGATTTCAAAATGACCAATATATTAACATTCAGAGAAGTTTCAAATAGTTCTCATGTTTAGTACTCTGTGATGGACAACTATTGGTTTATAAATTTAAACCATTAGAGATGCCTGAAGTTGAAAGAAATGCTAAGAGTGAATATACTTAAGATATGAAAACAACTTTTTCAAAGAAAACTATGAACATTATCATCAATTAAGCAGCAAGAAAGATATCATCAAGAGTTAATTAGCAAGAACTTGTGCTCATCTATAAAAACTGCAGAAAATTGGTTTCTTTGGATTCTGCAAGATCAAATATGCCATTCATTTAGAACAGCATAATATTGATAAGTGATGATAAAGCAAAGGAGGCAGCAACAGCATCAAAATGCAGTCAGGATAGTAAGTAAGGCTCTTCAATGTAATTCCACAAACTTCACCATACTCAAAAACAGCTCATTGAAAAGAAAAGAAAAGAAAAGAAAAGAAAAGAAAAAGGAAGATTACTGCCCCAGCTTCCTCATGACACTCAACAGAATTTTCAGGAAGATTTTTCTTTATTTGCATCTAAATTCCACTGTCATATACCTGAGGGAAGTTTGATCAAAAGACAGTATGTATTTGACATAACAAAGGAATTCATCAACCTTTTTTTTTTCCTTAGTATATTCAGACTGGTTTGATTGCAACTTCATTATTAATTAGTTATTGAAATTGTAAATGGCAGATACCAAAGAGTGAGAGGCATACCATGTTAAGAAACCTAATAGTTTTATATTTTGCTTAAAGAATGGCAAGCATTTGGTTTTAAACAACATGTGTTTTTTACATTTGATTAATAAATTTCTCTAGGACGCAATTCATAAAATACATGTTCCAAGATTTGTTTAATAATACTTTTGTGGATGTTTTCATTGTGTGTTTTTTCATGCCTCCAGAGGAAAGAAATAGTTAGTTTTCTTGGGCTGAGGAAAACCATGACAAGCCAGAGTAGCAGGGATAATATTCCCTAAATACCTACTAGATGTAGTGGTTCGATGGTGTCCCCTGATCCAAGTGAATTAAAACTTATTCTGGACCAGTTTCTGCTGTTCTCACTGGCTAGGGACAGAAGTTAAACCAGTTTAAGTGATCAGAAACCAGTTGAAACCTGTAACAAAACTGAAATTCAGTATACTTAAACTACTTTCAAAATGACCAAACCACGTTTAAGATAAACCTGGTTGGATGTAGCATCAGATTTAACTGATTTAGGTCAAACCAGTTTATGGAACTTCTGTCTGAGATCCCCTCCCAGTTCAAGTTAACGCATAGTCCCCCAGCATCCCATGATGCTTTGCAGCCTTCAGCTGTGCTGTCTTCTCCAGTGAGCAGGGTCTGCCCTGCTCCTCTGCTCCCTAGCTGGAGCACTATCAGGTGGCTGAGGAAGGGGTGAAGGGGGAAAAACAAATTGCCCTACTGGCCTAGCACCAGACTCCCAGCCATGTGCTGCCAGCCTGGGGAAGGGAGGGGGACTCTGCAGCTGGGGACTGACTCTGCCCCCAGAGCTGGGAGCCATGCCCCCTTCTCAGTCTCTGGGTTGTCTGGGAAGTGGGGAGAACCCAGCACTGGGGCTTGGCCCCACCCCCAGAGCCAGGAGTCAGAAACCACAGTCCCTTCTCAGCCTTGGGGCTAGCTGAGGCTGAGAAAGGGGGAAGTAGGGAGGAGAAGCCTGCATGAGGGCTTGGCTCACCAGGAGCCATGCCCCTTTCTCAGTCTCCCAGCTGGCTGGGAGGAGGGAGAAGTGTGTATTGGGGCTTGGCTCCACTCCCCAGAGCTGGGAGCCATCCCCCAATCAGCTGTCCCACAGGCTAAGAAAGGAATGTGGCAGGGGACTTCAGCTCTGCTCCCAACTCTCTCCCCACCTCCCAGCCAGTCCCAAGACTGAAAAGGAGGTGCAACTCCCAGCTCCAGGGGCAGAGCCACACCCCAGCTAGCCTAAGGCTGAGAAGGGGGCATGGCTCCCAGCTCCCAACTCTGGGGGAGCAGAACCAAGCCCCCTCCTTCTGCCCATCTCCCTGCAGCCTACCCAGAGGTTGAGAAGGAGGCATGACTAAAGGAGTCCAGCCCTGCTCCCAGCCCTGGGAGGGGACAGAGCCAAGCCCTGCTGTGGGGTTTCCCCCATCCAATCTGGAGGATGAGTGGGCATGACTTCTGGCTTCCAACTCTGGGGCCCAGAATCAGGCCCCTACTATGGGGTTCCCTTCCCCCTTTCCCGTCGGCCAGCCCCAGGCTGAGGAGGGGGCATGGTTCTTAGCTCCCTGCTCTGGGGGCAGAGCCAAGCCCAGATGCAGACTTTCCTCCCCCCACTGCCTAAGCAGGTTGGGCAGCTGAGGATGGGACACATCTAACAGATTCCAGCCCTGCTCCAAGCTGGGGGAGGAGGCAGAATAAAGACCCCAGTTTCAGCTTCCCTTCTGCCCCTCTCAGGCTGTTCCCAGGTGGGGAAATGGTGCCAGGCAAGATGGGTGGGTTCCCCTACCCCACCCCTTGCTCAGCTGATGAGGAGGCTGAGGAGGGGGCATGACTTGGAGAATCAGAGGGCTCCAGCTCTCTGTAGTGGCCAGCAGGCTGAGAAGTGTGCTCTAGCACCTCCTGGCTATTAGTATGGACAACTGAATGGGTCTGGCTGCCTCTCCTATTTGAAAAGTGAATGTCAGTTCACTTGCTTATTGGCTCAATCTCTGAAGTTTAAAAACACCTGCAAAGACTGAACTGATTCAGCCTTGGGCTTTTTGATTGTCTGTACTTAGCTACTATAGCAAAATTCCCTTTGGGGTTATTCCTGAATGAAAAACTACAAGATCCTGACGTAAATCACTACCTGGACAAGGAAGACTGTAAATTAACTCCAGCTATTGCCCTATAAATTTATCTTTTTCAACTATTTGTTTTCTTTCCTACTATGGAATGAATACATTGGGGTTTTTCTCCAGAGTGATCCAGGTTAGAACAGGATTTTTTTCACCCTCCAGGAAACCTTGAAACTAGCAAAACATTTGAGATGTTTATTTGTGTGCTCTTTACTCTTTTCATACTTAGCAGTTGATCCCAGCAGCATTTTGTGATACTGTTTGCTCTAGTGTTGGATTTACAAGCAATTTATAAACTGTTGACATTATCTGGAATGCATCATACAACAGCATGAAAGCTGCCTTTAGTTTCCGTTACATTAAGTTGTGACATTGTTTTGTAACATTTTCAGTTTTTCTCTATTTAGATTTGGAATAATATATATTGAAGGAAAACATAGGTACTCTTGTTTACTGTAGACTATTTTCTAGACAAAAAAATAAAAGTCCTATAGGCTCACAGGCTGGGTACAGACATTGCACATAAACCAGTATAAGTGATCAGAAATTGGTTTAAATCTGTAACAGAACAAGAATTCAGCCCACATAGACTGGTTTCAAAATTGCGGAACCTGGTCTAAGGTTGACCTGGATGGATGTAGTATTAGACTTAATCAGTTAAGGATGTGGGCAGTGGGGTCCCGCAGGGCTCGGTCCTTGGACCAATACTTTTCAATGTCTTCATCAGTGACTTGGACGAGGGAGTGAAGTGTACTCTGTCCAAGTTTGCGAATGATACAAAACTGAGGGGAGAAGTGGACACACCGGAGGGCAGGGAACAACAACAGGCAGACCTGGACAGGTTGGACAAGTGGGCAGAAAACAATAGAATGCAGTTCAACAAGGAGAAATGCAAAGTGCTGCACCTAGGGAGGAAAAATGTCCAGCACACCTACAGCCTAGGAAATGACCTGCTTGGCAGCACGGAAGAAGAAAGGGATCTCAGAGTCCTGGTGGACTCCAAGATGAACATGAGTTGTCAGTGTGACGAAGTCATCAGAAAAGCTAACTGCACTTTATCATGCATCAGCAGATGCATGACAAACAGAACCAAGGAGGTGATACTTCCCCTCTATCGGGCGCTGGTCAGACCGCAGTTGGAATACTGCATGCAGTTTTGGGTGCCACACTTCAAGAGGGATGTGGATAACCTGGAGAGGGTCCACAGAAGGGCCACTCGTATAGTTAAGGGCTTGCACGCCAAGCCCTATGAGGAGAGGCTAGGGCACCTGGACCTCTTCAGCATCCGCAAGAGAAGGTTGAGAGGCGACCTTGTGGCTGCCTACAA
>NW_005842113.1:51677-69999 GCF_000455745.1 Alligator sinensis | reverse complement strand
GCACTGGTCAGGCTGCAGTTGGAGTACTGTGTCCAGTTTTGGGTGCCGCACTTCAAGAGGGATGTGGGGAATCTCGAGAGGGTCCAGAGGAGAGCCACTTGCATGATTAGTGGCCTTCGTGGTAGACCCTACAAGGGGAGGTTGAGAGAGCTGAATCTCTTCAGCCTTCACAAGAGACGGATGAGGGGAGATCTTGTGGCTGCCTATAAATTTATTAGGGGAGGCCAATGGGGAATAGGGGAAGCGCTGTTTACTAAGGCACCCCAGGGAATGACTAGGAATAACGGGTGTAAACTAGTTGAGAGTGGATTTAGGTTAGATATTAGGAAGAAATTTTTCACAGTAAGGGTGGCCAGGATCTGGAATGGGCTTCCAAGAGAGGTGGTGCTATCACCTAGCTTGGAGGTCCTCAAGGAGGCTAGATAGTCACCTGGCTGGGGTCATCTGACCTTGGTCCTCTTTCCTGCCAGGGGCAGAGGGTCGGACACGATGATCCATTGTGGTCCCTTCCGACTCTACAATCTATGAATCTATTGAGGTCCCTTCCAACCCTAACATCTATGAATCTATGAGTTTTAATTAGAGCAATCTATCCAATTTCTGTCCCTGATTCCGCAGTGAAACACCTTAGTTTGCTGTCTTCCGGCCTCCCAGGCACCCTTTGCAAGCTGATTTGCTAGCCTTGGCCAGTGCCCATCTGGTCCAAGAAAAGCAAGCCAGCCCTGCTCCTGGGCTGTCATTGACGGGGGTCAGAAAAGTCTCTGTCTCCTGCCTGAATAACTGGTCAGATTGGGGGAGTAGGGTGGTGGGGGGCATGGAGCTCCTCTGCCACATGGGGTGGGTGGGTGGGTGGGTGGGTCCCTGCAGCTTACTAGCTTGGGGCCAGGAGTGCTGGCTTGGGGGTATGCAGGGGGGGGGTTCACCCCCCCCCCCCCAGTTCCCAGGAGGACCCAGCTTGGTCAGCACAGGCCAAACAAGTACAAGAGGGTTGATTCTGGATGAAGGACCCCAAGAAAAGGAGTAGGACTTGTTGGCAGATCAGTTCATGGAGTCAGATACTCATGGAGTCAGACACTGTGGGAGGGCTTACATGCAGGAGCCCAGATGTCAGCATGGTGAGAGAACCCTGAAGAACTGCCAAAGGGATGAAGGCTTGGGAATATGGAACTGCAAGAGGATTGTTAACTCAAGAATCCCAGGATACAAGCATAAAGGACCTGGAGTAGTACTGCCTCCTGACTTCTCTTACACTGTGAAATGTAGGTTCATAGGATTTACTATAGTTGGGTTAGTAGTACTAGACTATAGTATCCAAATAATATACTACACAACATGATGTGATGCTATTTGAATTGTATACATAAAAAAGCCTTCTTCAAAGGCCAAAATTTATTTTTCTCCCTAAGGGGAAACCAATTGCAGCTTCAAATCTGTAGATGCTTTCATTTCTTTTCCCAACAACCCTTAGGGGATATCTACTTGAAGAGAACAACCTGCAGCTCCTTTGAGTAAAACACATGGTGTATGTGCACCCAAGCTGTCTTCTCATCTGAGCTTTTCTAATAAAGATCAATGAATAAAAAAAAAAACTTCTAATAAAGAAAATTCCCACATCACCTTGTTGGGCTTTGACTGTAAACTTTCATGCAAGGAAATACCCTGCAAAGTACTTTGATAGATGAAAGAGGTGACTGATTTCAAGGTCAAAAGATCCTCCACAGCCTAAAAGCCCATTCAGCTTTCATGGTTGAGAACTTTCAGAAGTCAATGACACATAAGAAAGGGTTGGGGATACCACCTTATCTAGCAATTTCTTATCCCGCCCCCCCCGCCCCCCCCCACATCTGATCAATTTACAATCTTTAACATGACTCTAAACTTGGGCTTGAATTCACTCAGTAGAGTCATAGCAAGATGCCTTACCAGTCCACTACCCATTAGTCCCCCATCCAAAACTGAACTAGTAGCACATCCCTATATCAAGAGGATGTAATGTGGATAAATACTTCCTATTGATCAGATCAGTTTTTTTTCCGGGACCCCTTAAGAAGGATATTTGAGCTGAAGTCAAATGCACAATATCTGAGTAGCATCAAAGAGAGAATTTTGGTATATGACTTTGTTGGCTTTGATCTAGTTCAAGGGAAGGAGAGAAGGTTCAGGGGAATGGTGGATCTTGTCTCATCTGAATCATGCTTCAATAAAGCCCCTCAAAGAAAGCCTCCACAGGGACAGCAATGCAATACTAACAACCAGAAGCTTAATTGACATGAGACAGGCTGAAGAACTGTTTTTGTCAATTTATGCTGCTTGTGTTAAAACAACACTTGGTATAGTGGATGAATTTTACAACTACCATTGCCCCTATTTACATTTACAGCATTTGCCTTTTACCTGTTGCTGGGTACAGCAAGACAGAAAATGCACACTGAAACACTAGAGAAATAGGTATCATTCTTAAATAAAAACAGGCACAAGGCAGGGTACAGAGGAACCTTACAGACTGAACTAAACTGTCGTGACTTACAGACAGCCCCCCAGCCTCAAGCAGCGACTCTCAGGTGAGAGGCTACCTAACTCCTATTCTCACAGAGGCACCAGGCCTTGCAATGAACCCACATGTCAGCAGTGACCACCCCCCACCATCAGCACAGACCACATCATCACTGAACCAAACAACACTGATTGTAACATCCAAAGTTCATTCAGCTGCACCTCAACCAATGTCATATATGCTGTCATCTACTTACAATGCCCCTCTGTTATCTGCATTGGACAGATGAGACTACCCTTACGTGAAACAATGAGGGGACACTGATCTGACATCAATTCCAGAAAGGCACAAAAGCTTGTGGCAGAACACTTTCACCTTCTTGGACGCTCTCCCCCTCAGACGTCAGAAAAGATTTTCTTATAAAGCAAAACTCTAAAGGCTGACTTGAACAAAACTGCAGAACCAAAAATCATCCATAAACTGGATTTTATTAAGGGTATCTAAACAGAGACTACAGATTTTTATCTCATTAGCTTGTGTTATCCCTGTCTCAAATGGGTTTATTACTCATTTGCTTCTCAATACCACCAGCTTTTGGCCCTGTCGCCTCCCAGCCCCTCATCTCCCTCCCCGTCTTTGTATTCAAATCACTCTCTCTATTTGATAGCCTACTCTGTGCATGTCCTTTCATAAATTCTGATGAAGTGAGCTCTGGCTCACAAAAGCTTATGCAACTCGGATTTAGTTAGTCTACAAGTGCGTTTGTACATGTGATACCATTAACATGTACATGTGATGAAAACATCACTTTGTGTGGCTTAATGGCACCACACTCTACACATCCAAGAGTTTTGGGTGTTTTAAATGACTTTGCATCATTGCAAACTAAACTACATCCAGACGTAGTTTAGTTTGCAAGAACGTGTTGCAGCTGTCAGCTCGCCCCCTGGCCATGAGAGAAAGGATTGGGCCCCTTCATGCTTCTGCCTTCAGCACTAACCTGATCCTTTTTTTATTTCCAGGCAGAGCCTGCCTGCATCTTCTGTAGCCAGGGGGCTAGTTGCCAGTGGGTCAAGTGGTCCCTGAGCTGCGGGAGGCCCCCTTCCTTTTCTCCAAGGTAGCGGCACCCCCCAGGGCTGCCTGGGCAGGCTGCTAGTAGGCCAGGTGCTGCCCCAGTTTAGAGGCAGCACGATCCACCTCTTCCCCAACCCCAAGCTGGCTAGGGCAGCACCAGGCCCACTGACAGCCTGCCCAGGCAGCCTCAGGGTGTCCTGCCACTTTGAAGGGAAGAACCAAGCAGACCCAAAAGCTCGGGGTCTGCTTGACCAACCAGCAGCTCAACCCCTGACCACAGGCAGGCTCCAACAAAAAAAAAAAGTACCAGGCCCCTTGCTGTAATGTGATGGAAAATTGAAATGGTGGGTTTCAATTTAAAACCCACCATTTCAATTTAGGGGCCATAAAATTTAACCTTGGGATTTAAACTCCTGTCAAGTGTACAAGCGCCCCAAGTTGCATTTCTACCCTGCTTTCTGCCTGAGTTCAAACTAACATAGCTATCTACCTCTTGCTAAATAAAGACAGTTAGAGCCAAATCCAGACTGATTTTCCAAGCCTGAGGGGATCTGAATCCACATTTCCTAGTTCCTAAGAACATGCAGTTGATGACACAGGCTGGATCATCCACCTAAATTCTAGAACAGGAGCAGGCAATTATTTTGGTTAGAGGGCTGCTTACTGTGTTTTGACAAGCCACAAGGGCCACATGACAGGCAGCCCAGGCAGATAAATATTAATTTCCTAAATTGTTTAGGGGCCCCGCGGGCCAGCCTGGTGGACTGCATCTAGCCCCTGGGCATTTTGCCCACCCCTGCTCTAGAGACTGTCAAGCAGTGAGACATACATCTGTGCTTAGTGGTTGCAAGCTCTTTGGATCAGTTTTTGGAATTGTTTACACCTGCTTATTTTCAAAATAGAGCACCTGGTCCATTTGACTCTGTTTTCCATTGCCTGTGGGGTACATGCTTACCCAGGCAAACAAGAACTGGCCTCTAGAATGCGTGTTCTAAATCCTGAAAACATGCATGTAATCATCATAGGCGGCAGGATAAAAAAAAATTGGGGAGACTGAGCACATGCGTGAGCATGCACACACATACACCATGGGAAAGCCTGGGTGGGGGGGAATGAGGCTGGTGCTGGACCAGGCAGGGATCAGGAGAGAGTGGAGCAGAGCTGGGATCGGGGCCAGGGCCTGCTGCACCTGTGTTGCCACCCCTTCCCCTGCACTCAAGGTTGTTCCCTGGCACCAGTGGGCCACTCAAACTGCCGCCTCCCATCCCCCCAAACTGACCCTGGTCCCGCACTGCTCAGGAGGGGGAGGGGGCAGAGCTGAGGACTGGAGCAGGACCAGCCTCGGCTGCATCACCAGGTCAGAGCCCCTGGGACCCCTGCACCCTCCCTGAGTCATCCCTGGGAAGAGCCCAGTGGCTCCTCCAAAGGCACGGTGTGAGGGAGCTAAGGGGGGGAACTTCCCAGCCCCAGCTCCCCACGGTGTGCACAGCAGTGGGAGCCACCCGCCCATGCCCCTGGACAAGCCACCAGGCTCCAATTGCCCCACAACCTGGCCTGGCCAGGGCCCAATTCACTGTGAATTGGGCTCCAGCTGGGCCGGGTCATGGGACAATCATAGCCCCATAGCTTGTCCAGAGTCGGCACAGCGCTGGGGAGCCAAGTGGGCACATGCTCCCCTGATCTTTGCACGGGGCAGGGGCAGGCTACAGCTGCAAACTGGGCTCATCCTCTGCATCTCGCTACCACCACTGCTTTGAAAGTGGCGCAGTGCCATGTGCTTCCCACCTGGGTGGGCCAGGCAGCGAGGCACATGGCACCATGCTGCTTTCAAAGCAGCAGCAGCAGCAAGACACAGAGGCAGGAAGCAGGCAGAGCCCAGCTCACAACTGCATCCCACCCTTGCCCTGTGCAAAGATCAGGGAGGCACATGCCTCCCCATTGACTCCCTGGTGCCATGACTCTGGAGGAGCCTCCAGGCTTCAATTGTCCCATGACCCAGCTGGGCCCGGTCATGGGACAATCCCCACAGTACAGAAGGGAGCGGGGCAGGGGTGAATGATTCACCCTACCCCTATCCCACTCTCTCCTGCACTGCAGGAGTCTCAATCTGCCCCCCCCCCTCAAAACCCAGGCAGTGATAAAGAAAAACTGAAGGAAACTTCCCTGCCTGTGGCTAGGCCGGCTGCAATTGCACTGGGTATCTGAGTGCGTGCTCCCTTCCCACCCTGCTGCAGCAGCCTGTAGCCAGGCTGCCCTACAGCCCTACTTGCTACCCTCCATGTGTGAGGGCTGAGCCCAGTTACTGCCCCCCCCCCACCTTCCACCGCCTATGGTAATCATCCAGTTGAATACAGAGAACTATGCAAATCTATGATGTTTTCTTACACATTCTAAAGCATTCATGAAGACATGTTTCTTATTGGATTTCTAAACTGTTTTTGTTATAATTTATTTATTTGGTTTTAAAGGAAAAAACTATGTGGTCCACTGATTTTAGATAAAGGCTAGAGAATTACAAGGAAAAAAGAAAGAAGAGGAACAAAAACTGAAACTACTTCAGCATCAGAACTTCCCTACTTGTGTAGCATAATTTTCTGATGGGCCCAGTAAATAAGAGTAATGCATGGTTTAAGATAGCCTAATGATACCACCAGTCTCTCTTTCAAATAGCTTTGTTTTGTGTCCTATTAATGATAGATAGATAGATAGATAGATCTCTACACACACACACACACACACACACACACACACACACACATGTATTTTTTATATAATAATATAATACATTCCAGGTGCTGAAGGGCGACTTAACACCATACGCCAGCCCCTTGTCTGACAGAGCTCTAAAACAAAAGAGTTTAGAAAAGCTAGCATTAACAAGTATACTGTATAGAAACAAAATGAGAGACATGACTGTGGTTATTACTTGAAATATGTAGGCAGCAAGTTGTTTTTCAGTAGGAAATGATCAAAAGCACATGACAATTTCAGCTTACAGGTATTCTGTCTAATGTCAGCCTTCTTTTTTTGCATGAAGCATCTTCGTTCCCTGGAAATAGTTCTGGCTGACAAAGATTAAAGAGAGAAAGGATTTAAGGCTCAGAATGAGTGTGCATACAAGAAGATTGAATTCTATCCCATTCCTTTTCTGATTGCCCCTCCAAAAAAAATCAAATCCCAGGCCTCGATCTTGGCAACAGCTGCTTGATTTTCTAGTGCTCTCTTCGGCACTTTGTTTCAAGTAATATTACTGCTTCTCTGTAATGCATAAGGACTGTACACTTGTTTGCCTCCTTCCAGGTTCTGCTGTTGATTCATAGGATAGCTTATCATGCTGACAGGAAGATGATCTCAATTCCCTCAAAATAAACATCCAGCAAATTAATTCTCTCTCTTCCCTACCCACTCCTTTATCATGCTGAAAAACTTATGAAAGATCACAAATCTACACCATCTTAGAGTGATTTGCCTGACCATCCCTCAAAGTAACAGAGGAAGTTTCTATGACCATGACTTATCAGACTTTGGGCTCATCCAGATGAGTGTGCACATGTGATCTGCTGCACCACACCCAACTGCAGCAATGCAAACTGTAAATGCTACACATACACGGGTTCACTGCACTGCTAATTTGCAGCAGGGCAGAGTTTTTTTGGCACCTGGAGACCCTGGTGTCAAAACAAAAAAAATGCAGCAGAAAAAAGCAAGGTGGCACACATGGCAGCAGCATGAGCCACCCAAAACTAGAGCCTGGCTGGCCAGAGCCATGCTCCAGCTGCTGGTCAAGCTCTGCTCACCGAGATCACTGCTGCTGGAGCCCTGGGAGGCCCCCAAAACCTCAGGTAAGGCTACTGGGGCCAGCCTAGGTCCTGGCCCCAGCCTCCCCTACCCCACCTGGGGCAACTTGCTGCACTCCAGAGTGCAGATACAGGGGCATTCCCTAGGGACAAGTGGCAGTGTCACAACTACGCGCCACTGCTATTTGTCCCTGGGGAAATGCACATGCGCACTCATCTGGACATGCCCGTTAGGACTATCTTGCTCAAAAACAGCAGCTCCAAACATCCTATATGAACTTCTGAAACATGTGTCCCTCAGTCCTTTCCATAGGCCCCACGCCTCTCCTGCAAGTTGTCATTTTAATTCAAGATCTGCATATTCCCTGTATTAATGGACAAAAGTCTGTATTTTTCAGCTATGCCTCCAAAACAAAAATTCCTTCCAATAAGCCATTGCATCTCATATGTGAACACTTCAATTGGCTAGAATTTTACCCTCACTCCTACCCACAAACAAAGTTAATGCTCATGACCAGGGCCTTTGTAGAGCCATATACTTTGCAGCAAGCTATACTAAATGTCTGTGAAAGGAGCCCCTGCTTTCTTAACCACTCCAAAACAGCGATCTATAAAATAAGGAAAAAAAAGTGAGGTGAATCTTTCAGTGGAGGGTGGGATATATTTGTTTGTTTGTTTTTATAGACTTGAACATGAAAAGGAATACAGGTAGAGCAGTATCCTTTGTATTATTGGTTGACATAGAATTAAATTTTACTATGCTTCTGTTTTCAATATTCTTCACACTGAATATTTTTGTTTGAATTTGTCAGCAGAGGACGGTGGAGGTTTGAGCAGGTGAGTAGAGCACATTTGAGGCTTTTGGCACTTGGAAAGTTATGGAAAATTATTTAGGATTAAGAGACAAACTATATTAGCTGCATGTTTCTGCTAAATTGATTAGCAATGAAATTAGCTACGTTAGCGTTTCTCGGCTTTAGGTTTCAAATTGCCCAAAGAGATTAATTAGGCAATTCACACATTGCAGAGTTATTGCTACAGGCTGATTGAAGACTAAGACTCCAAGATACATCAGTGCATCAGTCAAAATTTTCTCTGCGGCCTAGAAATGCTAAGCATGACTCCGTATGACCCTATCCCACAACCTAGGGAGAGGGGTAAAAACGCATTTGTTTTTCATCCTGCGGATTGCCAGATTCTTCAAGCAGCAGGCATATTACATTTGATTATTGTAAGGATACTGATAACACTACAACTGTTTTTCCTCTCTCTACACAACAGTGACTTCTTCCCAAAGATTGTGCGTTCTTTAAACGACCTTATGGATCATGCAGTATGTCTTCTCCTCTGTCTCCCAGAAAACAACTAATTGTCCAGCATGTGAGCCCAGTTGTATATCTGGTTATGGATGTGAAGCGTACATTTTTAAAAATGCAATCTCTTTCTAACTATCATGCTAGGCACATATTTTAAATGCCAGGGTTCGAATCCCCAAAGCCATTTGTATCAAGGCTACAACTACTGGCTAACAGCAATATATATTTTTATTTCTAAGCACTGTTAAAAAACAACTCAAAGCCAGCAATCTGGCATTAGAAAGGGTATGCTCACTGAGCTTTGCAAATGACCGAAATGATCTGACATCGATCAATATGAGTTTATCTTATCAAGTGCAAATGTAAAGACACAAGGCCCAATGTAGGTACATAGAACATAGGTAAGAAAGAGTTCATGCCTTGCCTTCCAGAAACTCTGAAGTCTGTTAATGGCAAACAGCGAACTCTTGGGAGCTTCAGTTTTCCCTTGGGAATAAATAAATAAATATGTATTTATTTATTTTGGAACGTTATTACTTTTCACTAGATATTGGCCAACCCTCTGCCTAAGGGTAAAAAACTGAAACTCTGAAGAGTTCGCTGTTTGCCATTAGCGGACTCTTCAGAGTTTCTGGAAGGCAAGGCATGAACTCCTTCTTAACTATGTTCTATACCTATATTTTGACATGTAAAAGGCATGATTAGAGCCAGTTTACCTTACTGAATAAGGATCATGCTGCATCCAACTCAAAGCAGGGTAGGCAAAGCCTGCTCACTAATATCCTGCAGCCACTACATGCAGCTCAATGTAATGTGTAAGACTACAGTGCAGCAGCAACACTTATTTTTTAAAACATACTCCCTGCCCCTTGCCCTTGGGAAATGCTTGGATTCACCCTCTGACTAATAAGATACCATCGGTACTAGCAGGAGTTATGCAACATTCCATGTATAAAGTTACTGAGGTATCACATTTCTGACCTGCAACAATACTACTTCTCTTGAATACAGATTACTTGCCCTTTTAGATTGTGTAATATTGTTGAAGTGGCTGATGAAGTGGCTAATTATGTGCTCTATAATAAACTGAGACCAACAATCTAATTTCAAAATTAAGTAATAAAATATGCTTCGTTTATATAGCGGCCAGTACCATAGTCCTTGAAGACACATCAAGGTCGCCAAAGGTGAAAAAGGAGCTCTAGACAGACTAAACCACTACATAAAACAAATCCCTCCACCCAAGATGGTTCAATTTATTTTATAAATGTATTTAAATTTATTTAACAGAATGCAGGATTCCCATAATGTAGGCATAACACTGCTACCACAGTAATTTAATTATATACTCCCCATATATGGGCATGCTGAAACCAACCAATCAATCAATATTACAAACTTTTCCTCAACTTTCAGATCACACCACTAATCATATTCTTGTCCCATGAACTGTTCAAGGCAAATTTTCAACCTCCTCACCCCCCCCCCCCCCCCCCCCCACCTCCAAATTCCTGGTGGGGACCAAAAGCTCAACAGATTTCTAAAGCAAGAATTTCCAAGTCACTCCCCAGGTGAGATACTATGTGAAGCAGCATATAACAGCATTTCATTCAGGTACCGAGGTAAATAAAAAAAATTCAGGAAAAAATTTTAATGCAAAGTAGCTTTGTGTTACAAGTTAGTGCAACACAAAGCTTTGCTTTAGCTTGAAACTCAGGCCAACTGCTTTGAAGGCAGGGTATTAAAATGCATTTTACAATAGAATTGAAACCTTAAACAAATAAAGCTGTATCACCTTTGGCTGTGTTGAAGGTCAGCTGGCTTACACACCTATGCCCCATTATGTGTTTCTGAGCATTTGACTATATGTCTTTATTGTTCATTGGCTACTGTAACTCATTTTCATGAACGCTAAACTGCATTTCTTCCACTTTTAAGTCCCACATTTAATCACAGAAAATGAGGGTTGGAAGGAACCTCAGGAGGTCATCTAGTCCAACCCTTGCTCAAAGTAGGACCATCCCCAACTAGATCATCCCAGCCAAGGCTTTGTCTAGCTGGGTCTTAAAAACACATAAGCATACATTATCCGTGCCCCCAGCAAATAACCCTAAGAAAGTTAAACTCATACTTAGACAACCTGACCTCTGCTGTCAAGTGAACCCTATAAAATGAGAAGTAATGCACCTGTCTTGTGGAGGGAAAAAAATACTCAAGCTAGAATAATGCAAGATGTTTGGAAAGGGCCTAAGGAAAAGAACATTCCAGGAAAACATTACATTAGCAATGACATTGCACCTGTGCCATTATGAGTTCTAGTACAGTGACAGATTGTTATCCCTATCCCTAGCTTGGGGTGGTGAGGTTTTAAGACAATGTAATGCATATGAAAGTTTGTGCACTGACATCTGCAAAAACAGGGCTGTCCAGAGTCTAGTCATGGTTCCCCAAACTGTCCATGTGTCCTGCCCATGTGTGTCAACACTGACCTATACATCAAGTTACAAGTTTTGCTTGGAAACCACACTACTCCAGTTCTTGATTTGTGATTAAACAGCACCAACATATCTATTCTTCAGTATCATTAATAAACACAGTTTGGATAATTTTCAACTAGGAATTGGGTGGAAGCTACTAACAACTGCCGCAAATGACAAAACAGACAATAGCTGTGACTTTAAATTGCTTCATTTATTGTCCTCTGCACAGTGTAGAGAAGAGGGAATTTTATAAATTTCTATTATTTTATATTCACTTCAATTTTAAAGCTTTAAATTCTGCACTGCATTTCATTTCTAGTCAAATTGTATTCCATAAAACTGAATCTAGTTTCCAATGCTATGTGTATTACTTGCTATTTTCTGTTCTGTTTGCCATTTCATTCCAATCTTTATTTTTAATGCATTTTTATAGGCCTATGCCTAAGAGAGCCATCTCTGCCAACTGAGCTCACTTGGTAGCATAGCAAAAATGCCTTGCAAAGGCCTGTGATTCAGAATGACCTTGGAACTACCCTTTCCCCTGTTCCCCCCAAGCTGGTATAAATCACCAAGTATTAGTTGCAAGTACCGCTGAATTTCCTTGCCTTTCTTAGTTTATCTGAGGGTCTCCTGACCTTCATTTTTTATATTTAATTTCTTCTGCAACTGAAATAGTATCTACTGGAAGATGGCTATAAAATGAAAGGGTAGTGAAAGACTTTCTCCCAAATAATGACTGCAAAATAGAGAATTCAAGCATTTCAGCACTGAACCTTCCAATCAGTAGAAATCCTCACTTAATCAGTATAATCATCACGTAGTTGCAGTTTCTATCACATTGTGTAGAACAGGCTTCTAAAGGTTGCAAAGAGTGACAAGTTTCTTGAAAACACCTTGCTGCTGACTCCTTGCCTCATGACTGGAATGCTGATGATATGAAGTGTCAAGTGTCATTTCATCAGGCCCCTCAATGCAGGTATCCTTCTGGCTCCTGGGGTAGATGCTTTCCCAAATTAAGAACAGACCATCCGTGTCATCATTTCCTCATCATTTTCGGACTCCACAGTTCAGTTAAGCAATATGTTTTAATTCATATTATTCCTCTCTAGTTCTGTGTCTGTCTCTCTCCTGACTTGTTCATCTGATGGCAGCAGCACTGAATGCTAATGAGTCCAAACTTGCTCCAGTCACAAGTGTTCAGCTCTTTTAGCATCTGAGTGCTAGGCACCTGCACATTCTCACCTTGTGCAGGGGCTGGAATACAACTTCAGTTGAGTTAGACCTTGCAGCTGTTTTACCATTATGTCAGGGGCTGCAGCTCCACTTCATCTTTAGCATAAATATTTTTTCTAGCCTTATGAAGTAAAACCTATGAAATGTTACAAATCTGGTTTGCAGCTGAAGATTTTCATAGAAGTCACAGAGAAGTAGGGCTGGAAGGGACCTCCAGAGGTCATCTAGTCCAACCCCCTGCCTGAGGCAGGAACATCCCTATCCAAACTTTCTGGATACAACACAATTCTGAATTTTGTATCTCAGGCGCATTTCCTATAACACTTTCTTCTTACAGACCACCAGCTCTCAAAAAGGCAAGTATGAGCAAAAAGAATACAAACTTCAAATTAGGATGACCATATGGGACAATGTGAAATCCAGTACACTTCTCTGGCTCTCCAAGCCCCCTCCTCTGCTGCAGGCAGAGGCAGGAGTGGGGCACCATTGGTATGATTATTCAGACAACTGAGCCAAGGACTTGCTCATGACGCATTGTTTGTTCATTCACAAGTGTTAGGAATCCCCTTTTTAATGGTCAATCAACTAATCAAGCAAAACTATTAGGGCTTTGCTGTCTGCTAGGGCTTCCTCTTTCACAGTTTGTGCCCAGGATGCTCGTTTTCATTTTCATGAGTCGGCTGGGACTAGCCTCCGACACTCGGGACTGTCCCAGCCAATCCAAGACGTACAGTCACCCTACTTAGAATGCATCTTTGCTGAAGCCACATAACTTAGGGACTGCGTTAGGAATAGAACTCGTGCCTCTCATGACCCCCTCTCTAACTTTAAGTATTAGATAGCATTGCTTAGACAGATTAAATAGAGATGAGTTATTTTTATTTATTATCATGTAGTTTCAAAATATGGCTACATACACAAAACTAAAAGGGATAGGCCAAATTTAGATCTCTCTTCAACAGAGTACTTGAAAACTTAAGCATGCGCCATTGATTTTAATGGGACAATTTATGTGCTTAAAATTTAACTACATACTTATGTACTCTCTCAGTAGGGATGGGATTATTCACATGCTTAAAGTATATGTTGAGGAGTTTTGTTGAACTGGGGCGTAAGTCAAAATTTTTAAGAGTCTAAAGAGATATAATCATCCTCGTGTCCTGACAGAGGAAAATAAAACACCAGATTTATTTTGAATTTTTTATGGCTTGTCTACACAGGGACTCTCAGGAAAGTTCATATGAATACTCATATTAAATCCTTCCATGGATACACATACAAAATGAAACTTCCCTTTATTTGCTTTAGCTTAATTAACTTTGGAATTGTCCACACCAAGCGATAAATGCTGCTTAACTAGTCCCCTTTAAATTCAAATGTCAATTTTCTTGAATAACCCAGTATAGACATTCCCATGCAGATTCACATTATGTACAAAATGTAATGCTACCCTCTCCCCTTAAATAAGATAAAAAGCCTGCCAAAACTGAAGCAGTCTATTTGAGGACAATAAGAGACATGTAGCAAACAAACTGAAAGATGCTGTGAAAAATTATAAATTAAAGCAGGCACAGGCTAATCCAGGTTTTTGAGAACAGAGGGGTGGGAGCAGGAACCAGCGTTGCAGGAATGGATGCATTCGCCTGCTCCCAGCCTCCATTCTCCATAGAAATAAATGAGAGAGGCATGGAAAACTGACTATCCAGGCTCCTTTGTTTGAAATGTTAGCCATGGATATCAGGTGAATTCCCAACCTCGTTCCTAACAGAGGTTTGCTGTTAACTTCAGT
Organism: Alligator sinensis; assembly: GCF_000455745.1. NCBI lineage: Eukaryota > Metazoa > Chordata > Crocodylia > Alligatoridae > Alligator > Alligator sinensis. The sequence goes on along the minus strand of NW_005842113.1, from coordinate 55,816 downwards.
GGGACAAATTTTTCACCCACTGAGCTGCTGATCATTTTGGAATAGCAGTAAAATGGCTTGGGACAAATAATACATACTAGTTGAACCCACACTTTGCTGCAGAAGATTAATTTGATTTTTTAATTTTTTATAACCTTTTGTCATAATCATCATCCTCTTAACTTTATGGTTTATACATCATTGCCTGTTACAACTTCAAAAGCTTTCAGACCATCATTTCCATCTGCTTTCTTCTCTTGTAGACTGTAATTGAAATTTTTGACATGGGTGAGCTACCAACCCCAACACTACCCCCAACCTGGAAGACCAGACCAGAGCCCCTTTAGCTGATGTTATCATAGTTCCCTGGAGACCTTCATGGCACTTTAACAACATAGCAAACATTATTAGATGCACTGTAACTGGCATCTAGACAATGTTGAATCTTGAGCGAAGCATTTACTGAATGGCCCTTCATCGTTATATCACTATGAATTGCACATACGCTGACAGATGTAGCCTCCAGAATGAGAGATTTAATTTATATAGATAGATTTTTACCATTAGGGAAGGTAGAGATGTGCTTTGTGGACAAAGTCAGAGTTTCGCAACATGTAATCTACTGCCAATGGCTTACATATGCATGACTAGCTTTCCCCAATTGTATTTCTTTTTTCTTTAGCTAGCCTGAAATCCTTCTTCAAATTTACAAGGGGTATTCCAGAATCATTTAAACTCCTACGTATAAAAAGGGAACATTGCTTCAAAAAAGCGGTACATCTATACTGTCTCTGTGGTGAACCTGAGATGAGACCACTCCAGACAAAAAAGTTTGCCCTGGGAGTCCCTTTCTGCATGTTCCCCGCCAGTTTGCAGAGAAAATGTTGTATGGTATGCCATCAGATCTACTATCACATGCAGGAGTACAGGGACCAAGATCCTGAGAGCATCTCTGGATATGTGCCAAAAAGTGATTACACAACAGTTTTTGACAAATGGCACATGCGACTCAGGAATGAGTAGGTAGGGTTTGTCTCTCAGAAAGTATCTCAGGATCACCATGGAGACAGTACACATGTACCTTGGGTTCTCTCAGTGTAACAATGGCCCCAGCTCAACAGAGGACTTAAGCACTTGCTTAATGTTAAGCGCAGGCTAATACCACAGTTTCTAGTATTATGCTAAGAAGCAAAGAGCAGTTGAAACTGTAGATTTCTCTGCTTCCAAGGAGTTTTTGCCTGAACAAGTCCCTGTTCTTTTTCAGTTTTCTCTTTCCAATCTAGTACTAAATCTGGTAATTAGAAATGCAAGTACTCCAGCTTGCATACATGATTCCCTAAAATTAATTGTATGGCAATCTCAGAGGCAGGGATACATTCCTTGCAAGATGGCTCCCTATTAGAAAGGAACACAGTAACTTGGGCCGCACCCAGAGAGTGGTGGTGGACGGGTCATTTTCGACCTGGGGGGATATGGGCAGTGGGGTTCCCCAGGGATCAGTCCTTGGGCCCGTACTGTTCAACATCTTTATCAGCTACTTGGATGGGGGGGGTGAAAAGCACCTTGTTCAAGTTCACGGACGACACTAAGATGTGGGGAGAGGTGGGCATGCTAGAAGGGAGGGACAGGCTACAACTAGATCTGGACAGGTTCCAGGGGTGGGCAGATGAGAACAGGATGGGTTTCAACACTGACAAGTACAAGGTACAGCACCTAGGGAGAAAGAAGCAGCAGTATACCTACAGGCTGGGGAACTCCCTTCTCATCAGCACAGAGGCAGAAAGGGATCTTGGAGTCAATATTGATTTCAAAATGAACATGGGCCGCCAATGTGAAAACGCAGTCAGTAAGGCTAACCGCACCTTGTCATGCATCCACAGATGCATCACAAGCAGGTCCAAGGAGGTGATCCTCCCCCTCTATGTGACATTGGTCAGGCCGCAGTTGGAGTACTGTGTCCAGTTCTGGGCACCGCACTTCAGGTGGGATGTGGACAACATGGAGAGGGTCCAGAGGAGGGCCACCCGCATGATCAGGGGGCAGCAGGGCAGGTCCTACGAGGAGAGGCTATGGGACCTGAACATGTTCATCCTCCACAAGAGAAGGCTGAGAGGGGATTGGTAGCCGTCTATAAACTTACCGGGGGGGGAGGACCAGTGGGGAATGGGAGAGGCCCTGTTCCCCTGAGCACTACCCGAAGTAACAAGGAATAACGGCCACAAGTTGATCAAGAGTAGGTTCAGGCTAGACATCAGGAGGCACTACTTCACAGTCAGGGCAGCTAGGATCTTGAACCAACTTCCAAGGGAAGTGGTGCTCACTCCTACCATGGGGGTCTTCAAAAGAAGGCTAGATAATCACCTAGCTGAGGTCATTTGAAAAGAGATGGTCACAGACTATAGATAATCCCTTCTTTCATGCATCACAAACACCAAAGTCTTATTTCTATGGAGCAACTTTGATTCTAGTCACAAAAGGGTATTGGCCACCCTGCAGACTTCATGCTAAAAAAGCAAGCATGGATATTGGCAGTAGTCCAGTCATGGAAACATTGAGTTTGGCATGGGCAAATTTACACTGTTGTAAAGCAAATTCTCTTGCTAGCAGCAGTTCATTTGGGGTGGTGGGGAGGAAGCTACATTCCCAATCTAACAAGTAAATGATTTCTTCGAAGACTGTCCACCACTCAGTCATAAAAAAACGTGGATGACTATTTTAAACAGCTTCACACGGTAACTCCCGCTATAACAATAGGCTTGAAAAAAATATTCATTAAAAATAACTTAATCATTTAAAATGAAAGTAGTTAACATTGGAGAAAAGCCAGATAAGTACTGAAACAATTTTGTACATCATGTCATGCTTTACATAATATAAACCAGTCCAGGTGAGCGATATCATATTTCACATGAAAGTGATGACAAAAACAACCAGAGTTCCACCACAGTCTATACAGGGGGTGAAAGCAAATGCCACATGGGCCAGTTTCTATGCTTCTTCCCCACAGCAAGCAGAAGGAATTAAAAACGAATGGAGCTAGAGCTTGTGGGATAGATCTGAATCAAGAAAGGGGGAAGTCATCATATGAGGGCGAGAGAATAAGAAATAAAGTAAGGCCCAGTTTAGCAACTGGTTTCATGTAGGCAGGACCCATCATGGGCAGAGCACATTATTGCAGTCAGCAGAAGTCTTCATGAGCCCAGGATTCTATTCATGGAGAGCAGTTCACAGAACCAGGACCAAAGATGGTGAGGAAACTGTCCTTCGGTGGTGCAAAAACAGTGAGGAGGTAGGTCTTGTAAAGAGATGCAGAGATGGTAGAGTTCCACAAAACATAAAGGCAAGGGCACGATAGTTAAAATGAATGGATGTAGATAGTAACAAGAAATTGCTAGGAAGAGCAAAAAAAAGTATGACGTGGCTTAAAATCCCTCAAAAGAGGAAAAGAGGATAATGTTAGCTGTTCTACTTCTCTGCAGACAGTATATAGACCATTTTATATAGACCAGGTGCATCTACATGTGCAATTAGTCACGACTAAATTTACTGCACATTAAGCTAATGTACAGTAAGTGATTTTTGGCAGGTGTCTACATGTGCAAAGACTTGGCACTAAATCTAGCGCAGAGTCGCTCCAGCCCTGCCATGTGTCCCTTTGGCCACCAGGAGGAGCTCCAGCCTCCAGCCCCATGGATGCCAGCACTTGGCAACCATGTTGTAGCTAGACCTAGCCTCCAGCACTTGGCAGCCATCTTGGAAACACAGTCCTGCCCTCTGATTCTTGGCCAGACTCTTCCCTGCCCAGAAGCTGTGTACCCAGCACAGAGGCAGCATGCAAAGCAGCCCCCTCCTTGCCCACTCTGCCTCCCTGCACCATATCTGCTCCAGCCCCTGCCCCTGCCAGCAATACCTAGCACCCCACTGCTTCAGCTCTGCCCCTGGCAGTGACAACCAGTGTCCTGTGCTCCTGTTGGCCATGGTTCTGGCCCCTGCAGCTCCTTCCCACCCCAACCTAGGCCCCAGGAAAGCCATGTACCCACCAGTGGGACCAGGGCACTGGCTGTGGGAGGTCCTAGCCATCCCCCTCCTACTTCACTCCCCACTCTGATCCACCTGCCCTGCCACCCACACACCACCTACCCCCGTCCACCCCCAGAACC
>NW_005842113.1:49698-51646 GCF_000455745.1 Alligator sinensis | reverse complement strand
CCAGGCATATGGATGAAACAAAAAAGCTTTATTTTTCTAACAGCACCCACTCCCATCCCTCCCCCCTCAACAAGCAGAGCCCCCTCTCCCCTCACCCACCAACAATAAGTTTGGGCCCAGCTCTGGTGAGAAACACATGGGTGCAAAGCTATCATGCCCCCCATGAGCTAGGGCCCTGGAGGACCCTCTAGTGGACCCCTGACTTGACCCCCAGCATGGACCTGGGAGGTAAGTGGGGCCCCACAGTGGGTGAGCACTAGATAGAGCAACTGAGTGGAGCCAAGGAGGGTCAAACCTTCCCATGGCTCCTACTTAGCCCAGCCCCTTAGGAAGCCGTGCTACCAGAACCAAACAAAAAGGCGCACTCTGGGCCTGGCACATGAGTTTGTGCATGGGGTTTGCACCGGAAAGTGAGTGGGAGGGACTATCTGAGGGCACTCTCACCTCTACGTGCCCCTGGTGGCGATGCGCAGCACACTCCAGGCATCTCGCACCCCCAGGCAACTGAAGCCCCACACGCCATAGGATAGTCCTCCAACACCAGAGCCCAGGTAAAGGGGATGAGGGACCAACCCTCCACCATCCAGGGTAAGTTCCAGGGACCCAAGGAAACCCTGGCAGCTTGGGAGCCTGGAACACCAGGGGATCCCAATGCAGACAGCTATTTCAACCTATCTGCTAAGCCACAGCAACAGCAGCTGTGGGGACTATGTGGGGGTAATCCCACACACCCACCTGGTCGACTACCTAAACAACCACCTAGGAGGCTGTGTGACTCAGGTCTGCCCCTAGGCTTCCAGGTCTGGATGGACCACCCACCCTTGGTACCACAGAGGTCTTTACCCAAAAAGAGACTATGGTCCCAGCTTCCATACAGACAGAGCCCTTGGCTCCAGGCTGCAAGGCCTGGCACATCTGCTGGAGACTGGGAGCTGGGGCACTGGCACACCCACTTGTCAGATGTGCTCACTGATGGAGACTCTAAAGGGCCAGGTAAGGGGGATCCAGGAGAAGGTGAACAGGCTGCATGTTATCAGGGATCACAAGGCAAAGACCAACACATACTGCCAGGCCCTGCACCTGACAAAGGACACCATGGAAACCAGGCAGAAGACCGGCTTGAGCAAGATGGCCCAGCCGACAGTGGGTGGAAGTTTGTCACTTCAGGCCCAAAGCCATGAGGCATATCAGTTGCTCCATCAATAGCCCTGCACAATAGCTATGCAGCCCTCAGAATATCAATGGATGGGGTATCCATGTCCTCTGCACTGCAAACAGGACAGAAACAGCCACCCCCACCAAGGGACACCTGATGGTGGGAGTCTACTACAGACCTCCCTCCTAAGAAGAAGAGAGAGAGGTCTCAGGCATTCTCCAGGGAATTGACTGAGGCAGCCAGAACTAAAGATCTGATTGACATGGGTGACTTCAACTACCCTCATATCTGTTGTGAGGACCATTCGGCCAGCTCCAGCAAGTCAGCCAATTTCTTGGCAGCAATCAATGACCTGTTCCTGTCACAGGTTGTCAAAGGACTGACTAGGGGTAAAGCCACTTTGAACTTAGTGCTTACCAAAGGGGAGGATATGGTAGGGGACCTGAAAATTGGAGGTACTCTGAGTGAAAGTGATCATGATCTGATTAGGTTCACCATCCATCGGAAGGCTAGGATCCCAATTAGTAGAACAGAATCCCTAAAGTTCAGAAGGGTAGACTTTGACAAGCTCAGGTGGCTAGTTAGAAAGGCCCTCCGTGACCAGTGACTGGATGATTTGGGAGTTCAGGAGCAGTGGTGCCTCTTCAAAGGAGCAATTCTCACTGACCAAAAAGAAGCCATTCCCACACAATCAAAGAGTGGGAAAGGAGCCAAGGGACCCACTTGGCTCAACAGGGACATTACAGAACTTTTGAAAAAGAAAAAAGACTCATATAATCTATGGGGAAAAGG
>NW_005842113.1:7208-49663 GCF_000455745.1 Alligator sinensis | reverse complement strand
CAGAGAAGTGTTCACTTATATAACCAGGGTCTTCAAGTATGAGATATGGAAAGCCAAAGCAGGCATGAAGATCAAGCTGGCATCCAAAATAAAGGACAACAAAAAGTCCTTCTACGGGTACATGAGGAGCAAGGAAAAAAAAAAAATCAAGCTCCACTGTGGGACCTTTATTGAATACAGTGGGACAGCCCACAGTTGATGCCCATGAAAAGGCAGAGTTCCTAAATCAATACTTCACATTGGTATTCCAGAAGGCTAATAGGAGCTGTGCACTAGGGGTATGCAAAGTGGGCCCTATTAGATTCAGATTTGGATTTGGCCTGAATCAGGAACAGTGATTCAATTTGTTGGTTCAGATCACTGTCTCCAATTCAATTTGGCTGAATCTGAAAATTTGATGCTGATTCAGAGAATCAGTGAATTGGACATAGACACAGCTTTAAAAAAAATTTCTGCATACCTTGAGGTACCAGCACAGCTCATGATCACTGCAATGCTGGGGTGCATGGAGCATCCCACAGGAGTGCAGGGGGCCCTCCATGTGCTCGGTGGTGAACCTAAAAATGGATTGGAAGTACTTCCAGTCCACTTCTGGGTCCCCCAGGGAGTGGGCTAGGGGGCTCCCTGGCTCAGCAATTGACCACAGGGGGACCCCAGGTGCCCTCCCTTCAGACACAGGAGGCACCAGTCGCTGAGCCGGGGGGGGGGAACAGGGGCCCCCCAGCGTGCTCCCCAGCAGACCTGGAATTGGGCCGTAAGTGCTTCTGGCCCACTTCTGGGTTTGTTGCCAAGCATGCCAGGGAGCCCCCCTCACTTCTGTGGGATGCTCCATGCACCCCAGCATTGCAGCATTCATGAGCCCCCTGGTACCTCGAGGTATGTAGAAAAAACATTTAAAGCTGTGTCTATGTCCGAATCACCGAATCTCTCTGAATCAATTCGAAGGGTTCTGAGTCAATTCCGAGAGATTAAAGGGTCCTCTGACTTGATTCAGATTTGGAGATTCAGCCACCAAATTGAGCCGAATCTCTGCTGAATTGAATCAGGGACCAAAGCTTTGCACAGCCTTACTGCGCACCTGTCCAGAGGCCCAGAGAACATGGGGAACCCTATAGACAACATGAAAGCAGTCCCAAACAGGTGAGGGTCCTCTTAGAACAATTGGATGTTTTCAAGTCTGCTGGGCCAGATGATCTACATCCAAGAGTCCTGAAAGAACTGGCTGAACTCATAGCAGGGGCCTTGGCAAAGATATTCAAAAAGTCATGGAATCAGAAGAGGTTCCAGACAACTGGAAGAGGGCCAACATGGTGCCCATCTTTAAGAAAGGGAGGAGGGATAACCCTGCAAACTACAGACCAGTCAGTTTGACTTTGGTCCTTTGAAAAACTTTTGAAAAAATTGCTAAAGAGGCCATCAATCACAAGCTTGTGTAACTGACAGGGTATTAAGAAACAACCAGCACAGCTTTGTGGAGGGTAGATCATGCCTGATAAACCTGGTGTCCTTTTATGGCCATGTAACTAACTAGCTGGACAAGGGTCATGAGGTAGACATCATTTACTTAGATTACAGTAAGCCCTTTGATTCTGTCTCCCATGAAATTCTCTCAGTCAAACTGGAAGGTACTGGCCTGGACCAGCCTACAGTGAGGTAGGTGGATAACTGGCTTAGAGGCCAATCCTAGAGAGTTATAATTGATGTGATGGCCTCATCCTGGAAGACTGTGTCCAGTGGTGTCCCACAGGGATCAGTGGTTGGACCTGTGCTTTTTAACATATTTATTAACAACTTGGATGAGGGGGTAGAATGTTCTATGATTAAGTTTGCAAATGATACCAAGCTGTGGGGAAATGTGGTCACACCAAAGGATAGGGTAAAGATCCAGGATGACTTTGACAGACTGGTTCTATGGGCTGATCAGAATCAGATGAGGTTCAACAGGGAAAAGTGCCAAGACCTTCATCTGGGTAGAAAGAACCTTCACCACAACTATAAGATAGGCACTAGCCTACTGGTGGCATGGCAGCTGAATGGGACCTGGGGGTCACAACTGACTAGATGAATACAAGCCAACAGTGCGATGAAGCCACCAGCAGGGCAAATAGAACTCTGGCGTGCATCAACCGATGTGCTGCCAACAATACAAGGAGGTGCTTCTCCCTTTCTACTCAGCATTGGTGAGGTCACAACTGGAGTACTGTGCCCAGTTTTGCATGCTGCACTTCAAGAAGGATGTGGATAAATTCAAGAGGGTACAGAGAAGGGCCACCCACATGATTAGGGGACTGGAGGATAAGCCCTATAAGGAGAGACTCTGGGATCTGGGCTTGTTCAGGCTGGGTAAAAGGAAGCTGCGAGGTGACTTGATAGCCACCTACAAATATGTCAGGGAGGAACACCAGGATCTGGAGGAGCAACTGTTCAGGAAGGCACCCCTTGGGAGGACGAGGACCAATGGTCACAAACTAAGAGAGGGAAGATTTAGGCTGGACATAAGGAAGAACTTCTTCTCCATAAGGGTAACTAGAACCTGGAAAACACTCCTGGCAGAGGTGGTATAGTCGTCATTCTTGGAGGTGCTCAAGAGGAAGCTGGATAAGCACCTTGTTGAGCTAGTTTGAGCTTTTTAACCTCCTGCCTATGGCAAGGGACCGGACTTGATGATCTTACAGATCCCTTCTGGTCCATTGACTCTATGACTAATAAAAACAAGCTTACAATATCAAAACTATTTACAAGGTCTCTGTTTTCCTGTCCCAGAGTAGAGGACCATGAAGGGGGCCTAGGGGGCAGAGCCCAGGGGCAGGTTCCCAGCACCCCAGCCTTGGACTGTTCCCCCATGGGCCTGGGGGCTGCAGTGACCCCAGCGGGGGTGGCCTCATGCTGTGGCCACCTGGGACAGCACTCCCCAGGGGCAGGCAGCTTCCCCTCCAGCTGTCCCAGTGTAGTCCCAGGATCATTGTGAGGCATATCCAGGTTCTCAGGTGCACAGTATGGGGAAGAGTGGTGGGGCCAGGCCCAGGCAGGTGGCAGCAAGTCCAGGGCAGTGGCCAGGCCAGGGGGTCTGGTGGGCAGGAGGTGCTGGAGGACATCCTGCCAGGCCCGGGGGGGGCCTACTGCAGGGCAGTGGGTGGGACTTATTAAGCAGGGCCAGAGGCCAGCCCCAGAGGCAGGGGCCAGGACCAGGGAAAGGGGCAGGGGCAGGGAGGGTCCCCCCCAGTGCAGGACTTATCACATGTCCAGGGCTGGTGAGGCTGGCACCTTGGCATGGGCCTCCCCGTCAGCAAGGGCATCCAGTTGTGCCCAGTGTCTGTGGCCCATGGTGGGCTGGAACCTGGCCAGGGCCTTCCTCCAGGAGGAGCTGGAACTGCTGTTGGCTGGCAGTGACATTGCTGGCTGCTCCTCGTGGCAGGGCTGTGCTGAAAGTAAGGCAGCTGTTGGCCAGGGCTCCCTGAGCTGCCAGTGGATACAGCAGCTAGGGAAGAGGGTGGGGCAAGGTACTGAAGGCCCAAAGTTCCTCCTCTGGTAACGTGTCACCAGAGAGGTCAGGGGAGAGCAGGGGCTTAGGCAGGCTGCCTGTGCTGGTGACACTTGCAGGGGTGTGGCCTGGGTCCTGGGGCACCAAAATATGTGTCAACTCCTGCATAAAGGCCCTGGTCTTGAGGGTGCAACCAGACCGATGATTGTAGTTAGTCATAGCCATCCACTGGGCCCACCAGGCCTTGACCTTAATGCAGCATTGCTGGACCAACTAGGAGTGCCCTTGTTCCTGCATGCCATCCAACAGGGCCTCATAAATGTAGGAGTTTGAGCACCCACCCTGGGCGAACTGCCTCAGCATGCTGGCACTACCCCAAAGCGCCACGAGGTCACCAACTTCTGCCCGGGTCCAGTTAGGGGCCCAGGCAGTTGTCACAGGCACGCATATGTGGGCAGGGCAAGGCCTTGATGAGGAGGATGGTAAGGACATTATGTGCTGCATCAGCTCTCTGGGCCCAGCACGGGGCACGGCCAAGGACTGGGAGCCGCACAACAAAGAAGCCGTGCACCACAGTGTATGCAAAGACAGGAGGCTCTGTTTGGGGGGGTCAGCAGCATCAGGGAGCAGGTGCTGGCCCTGCTGCCAGAGACAGCCAGCCAGCAGCCCTGGAGGGATATCAGGGCTGGGCAAGGGGTACAACAGGCTACAGCCCTTTGCAACACTCACCAAGCAGCAGCTCTGGAGAGGGGACAGGCCAAGCAGAGCCAGCCTGTATCTGGCCAGTGGGACACATAAGACCTGCAGTGGTCCTGTGTGGTGTGCCCCAAGGCATATAGTGGCTGCAGGCTTCTACAAGAGCAGCCCAGCCCCAGCCTAGGAGAGGTCCCAACCAGGAACCTTGGGGCTAGGCTCAGGCTGGTCCCCTAGTGGCAGGGCCGACCCAGCACTAAAGTTAGTGCCAGGTCATGGTACACCTGCATTACTACACATTAACTAATCACGACTAAATTTGATACCTGCATTTGCAGGTATCAAATTTAGTGACAATTAGCCATTTTTTACTGAGCAGTAAAGGCACGCACACATAGATATGCACACATACTGCACAGTAAATTGGGATAAGGCACATCAATGCATCTCAGGTAGAAATGTCCACAGTGTAAAAACAAAATGAGAATTGGGAACATCAGAGGAAGAAGTAACTATATTGAAGGCAGGAGACAGATACTCAAGGCATGAATGAAGAGGTAGAAAGGAGGGGCCTTAAATTAGATGGTGTAGGGGAAAGAAAATGGCAGGCTTTCTTGTATAGGACTGTAATAATGAAAACATACAAGCCCTTAACTAGGGCAGTTGCATGCAGCTGGATGCCTGCATTGTCCAGCTTATTTTAATGGTTTATGTTTGCATTTTATGTCACTTGCTTGTTTCAAAGCCTTTTTACAATTGTTCTGTTTAACCACAAATAGGGAGACAGTCATAAGGGGTCATGCAAAACAACCTCATCCTCAGAACAACCTGTGTCATTTTTATTGATATTCAATATTTAGATTTTAATGAAGACAACAGACAGAGGGAAAGGAATATGGACAGAATCAAGGCAGAAGGGGAAAAGAAATTGATCTAGAATAAACAGATTGACAAAACAAAGACAGGGACCAAGCGAGGTGAACAGCCAGGGATGTACCTACAGAGAGCTAGGTAGATATCATCTAGAGGGGTAGCCTGCTTGGGAGAAGCCTATACATGATGAGCAAATAGAGAAAGATAAGCATGGACTGGGCAAAAAATGAACACAGAATAATGAAGAAAAACAATTTTAGGAAAAAAAACCTCATTTAAAAAATCCTTTGTGTATTTTCTTGAGTAGAAATGTATAAAAGGTTTGCTCTCAGGTCTAGAATACTTTGTGTTTTCAGTGACATTGTTAGCTGGAGGTTTGCTGAAGTATATACATTGCTCCTCTCCCACCTGCTGTTCATTTCATAAATTGCAGTCCACAGGCAATCAGTCAACACTGTCATTTATTGGGTGGAACAGTTAGGGCATTTATTTTGAAACTGAAATTATTTGATTAAATTGAGCCCTCATGTATACCTGTATATCCCCACCTCTAGGCTAGATAGGAGTACCAGACAACAGCTGAACCCATTCCAGCCCCCAAAATGTAATTTATGCAAAATAAAATCTATCACATGCTCTTTTGACTTGTCAAGATTCTCCTTTGATACGTCTCATTTGATTACTTCTCAGATATCTATGTATATTCATCCCAAAAGTTAGCACACAAAGGGACCAAAGCTGCCATCCATTTATGTGGAGCACAATTTAAGTAACCTATTATCAACATATATTAATAATCCCACAGTAAGGAAGAGCAGGTGGGCATTGAGTCTCCACTGAAGAACGTGTCATAGACTACATCACATCAGAGATAGACAGACCTGGTAGTGATGCTAATAAAGTTGACTGACATTTGGCATTATAAATTACTACAGTTACACAGTACTTAGAACTTTGCCAATCTTTCATTAAAAATTTTTCATTTTCTTCCTTGAACTGCCTTCTGCCCCCCTCCCATTTCTTTTTAAGTCTCAGCAAAAATAGGTCAGCTTTTCCTGAAAATAAGGTTAGGGGAAAATATAATTTTGTCAATGTCACAGCATTTTCCCTCTAATTTTTGGAAGAACTCGAGCACCTTGTTGCTTTGGAACATCAAAGCAGATCCAGAGGAGGTGCAGCAGTGCAGATGCACTACCCTTTTGGACCATGCTGAGAAAGCAGCAACCAGGGACTTTAAGTCCCCAAAGTGGGTAAAATCCCTCTATTTGGCACCCCCTCCTCTAGCTTCTGTGCTCAGTGGCACCTCCCTTCCTATTCTTCCTCTCCCCCTCCAGCTACTGCAGGGAGACTGAGGCAGAGAGAGCTCCAGAGCCAGAGCTACACTGCGCAGGGAGCCAAGCTCAGTGAGCAGCATCAGTAGCAGCAGATGAGTTCCACCTCCCTGACAAGTGCTTCCAGGTGTTCCCTGCCAGACCAGGAGCCTGGAAAGGAACTGCTGCCCTCCACCCCACTGTCTCCCCTTCCTGAGCCAAGAGGAAGTAGAGGGGGAGAGGGAGGGAATGGAAGAGGTATGGAGGTACCAGTGAGCAGGAAGGAAAAGAAAGGGAGCCAAGAGGAAAGGGAGAGATTCTTATCTGATTTGGAGACTTAGCTGCTGCTTCTGTTGCATGGTCTGCCCATGGGAGAGTGTTTGGGGAGCTGGGAGCAGGGATCCAGCCCCCTTGCAGTGTTGGTTGCTGTTTCTATGCCCCCTTTTACAAAATCTTGGTTCCACCCTTTTGGAGCATGGGCTTGACATTTGGCACAGACTTTATCCTGCTATCAGCAGGGCCGGCCCACCCTATCCTGTGGAGCCTGCAGCCACAGGGGGTCCCTCATCCAAGGGGCCCGCTGTGACTATGAACACTCTGCCACTCCGCATTGCCGCCGCTGCTGCTGGCTTCACTTCCACCCACTCGCCACCCCCTGCCTGCTCCCAACACCATGCTGGCTTCATCTGCTTGCCCCTCCCTCCCCAAATGCTGCCACTGGCTTCTTCACATCAGGGGGCCCCAAAACTATATCTTGCAGGGGGGCCCAAAAAATTGTGGGCCAGCCCTGACTATCAGAGAAGTACCTTTTGCTGTCCTATGAAAACAAACACAAATTCCAAAATATCTAAAGACTATCATTTGCACGTGCTCAGTAGAACTTTTGTGCCTTGCTCCTAAACTCTCTGAATGTCACTTGCACTAAGCATTTTCCCTGGCCTCATAAACCTTCTCTATACTATCAAGACACTAAACCACATCAGAACAGCCTTTCTGACACAGGAGAAAGTTTATTTAATCAGGTGGCCAGAAAATAAGAGTTTCCATTTTTTCATTAACTAAAATTTACACTTTTGTGAACTTCAAGACTTTATGGTTGACTGAGGCCTCATACCTCCAATATAATTTGCAGGTTGCCCATTTCACTTTTTGCAGAGCTAGAAACAGAACACCATGCATATGGCAGACACCAGTCTCATCCACTTTGCAAAATTGCCTTTCTGAACAAATGCGCTATGCCTATGTACTTGGTTGTGATGTGGTTTAATGGATATAGACATTCCCCTGAAAGCCAAAAACAGAACCTGTGTATTCTGATTCACAATATTTGTCTGCTCTCAGAAAAATGTATAAAGTGCCTCCTACACCTTTACCCACCCCATCAAAGTTTGTGTTGTATCCCTTTCTAATAGGCAGCCTAGAGAAGAAAAGAGCATATTACTACTTTAAAATATTCCTCCAGTGAAAGAAGTCTCTGCTGTGGATCTTACAGAGTTGAAAATCTATTGACTCATGTGAAGGGTAAATAAAATTCCATGCGATTGAGTTTCTATTTTCCAGTTTTGTTAAAAATGCTAGGAAATTATAATACATACGAAATAGTGCAAAATGGCTGAATGAAAGTGTTATAACGCAGGCTTTTATCATATAATCATTCAATCTTTGTTCTCCAAAACCCAAATTCAATGAGTGTACAGGACAAGAGGAGGAAAGATGTTTTATTATCTGGTCTGGGACCCAGGACAAGAGGTTTCTACTCCTGACACAGCTTATATCTTCCTATACAATATTAAGCAACACTATCCTAATGCATACAAAAAAGGGTTACATTTCCAGAATTTCTTAAGTGCCTGACTTTGTAGCCTTAGTATCCTTTCAATGTAGGCTTCTCATGTGTGTGTGGAAATGTGTCGGGGGGGGCGTTGTTTTTATGGCTAATATTTATGCTTTGGTTTCTCCACCTTCCTAAGCACTCTTACTGACAGAGGGATCAGTGGATTAACCTCTAATGTGGACAGTGGGTAACAAACCATGAATAAACAACCTGTGTGCATCTGGGTTAGTATAAAGTAGCCTATCAAAAGCTACCCAAGGCTAAACAGTAGGGCTGTGTGAATCTCCAAATCCAAAGCAAATCAGAATACCCTTTAATCTCTCCAAATTGAATCGGAACCCTCCAAATTGATTCAAAGAGATTCGGAAAGATTCGGAAATTCAGACACAGACACAGCTTTAAATGTTTTTTCTACGTACCTCAAGGTACCAGGTGGCTCGTAAATGCTGAGATGCTGGGGCAGATGGAGCATCCCACAGGAGCATGGGGGGGGATGCGGAGGAACTCCCCAGCATGCTCAGCAGCTGACCTGGAAGTGGACCAGAAGCACTTCCAGTCCACTTCCGGGTCTGCCGGGAAGCATGCGAGGGCCCCCCCCATGTCCCACCAGCTTGGCAACTGGTGCCTCCTGGGTCTGGGGGGGGGTGGGGACACCTGGGTCCCCCCCATGGCCGACTGCCGAGCCGAGGTGGCATGGGGGGAGCCCCTGTGCGCTCCCCAGTGGACCCAGAAGAGGTCCTGAAGTACTTCCGGTCCACTTCTGGGTTCACCACAAAGCATGCAGGAGGCCACCCCCATGCTCCTGTGGGATGCTCCATCCACCCTAGCATCACAATGTTCATGAGCCATGCCTCATACCTCGAGGCATGAAGAAAAAACATTTAAAGCGGTGTTTATGTCTGAATCACTGATTCTCCAAATCAGTATCGAATCTTCAGATTCAGATTCGGCTGAATCAAATCGGGGACAGTGATCTGAATCAACGAATCAAATCACTGTCCTTGATTTAGACAGACAAATCTGAATCCAAATTGAATAGGGACCGTTTTGCACACCCCTATTACACTATGGATGAAACATCTAGACAGAGTCAATGAAACACCAACGTTAACTTCCAATGACCAAAATCCAAAAGTCTGGAACAATGGAATCAGGTGTGGGGAAATCTCCCTCTTCCCTTCCCTTTTCCTGCTTAAGTAGTTCTGGTGACCAGTACATTTTAAGGAAAGAGAAAATAAGAAGCAGAATGGATTCCAGAACATTAAAGCCAAGCATTTCTCTGGTTGCTATGAGTCTGTCTTAAAATTGGTTTGGTCTTACTAACCTAAAGACTGCACAAGAGGTATTCAAGTCAAGTAATGAATTCTAGCTTTTTTTGTAAAGACTGATGATAGTGATACAATTACTTCTGGTAGCATAATTTCACTTCCCATGTCGTTCCCCACAAGGGGTTGAGCTAATTTAGATTCACTGGTGGGATAACAGAGACAATAGGGAAAGTGTAACTTAAAGACCCCTAAGCCTAAATAAGCCAGGGAGTCTCCTTTATTAAGTTAGGCTGAGGGTTGATATCCAGAGGTATTCAAAGAGACTGTATAAAGAATGGGCCCTTGAGCACAAAACCTGGTACCTTCCTGACAATAAGCAATACACTTCTTATTATAGAACTGTTCATTGCAAATTGCTTTGAAAATCCTTCAACACATACAGGCCTCACATAGCACCTCTCTGAGAAGAGAGTATATTTTGCTGACTGCTTAACTTGTCTGATTTCAAACACTGTCTGCTAATATACGTTTAGAGCTGGCCAGAAATAATTTGTCAAAAAGCTGTTTTAGTGAAAAATCTATTTTCATCAGAAATCAAAACATTTTGAAAAGTATCTATTTCCATGAAACTGTTTTAAAAAAAATACAACAAAGCATCCTAGCAATGTCAAAATATTTTATTTTGACATTTGTACAAAGAAAGATTTTGATGTTATTTTAAATCAACATGAAACATTTTTAATTAATTTCACAAGAACTTTTAGTTTTATTTCAGAAAGAAAAAAAATCAGAATTGTGGCATTTCCAATTAAATGGAAAAAAATGTTCTCACCTAGCTCTATACATTTTTTTGCATCTGTATTGACATTCCCTCTTTTACAGAGGAAAAGATTTATCTTATTTCCCCAGCTGAGAGAGGTTTCCGCATTAAAACTAGACAGATTTTTTTCACTATGGGAATTTACAGGAAAACATTCCAGCATATTTAGTGTAGGCACTGGCAATGTCCATCATGCTATGCAGGAATGAAATTGCTTTAACTTTCTTAAAATTACTGTTTACTGATTCTGTGAAGAACTCATATAGAAGCATAGAGGAAAGTTGTTAGAGCTAGGGTAATCCACACACCAGACTGTGCCCCATATGTTTTATGAATTAGGGCAAGATGCCTCTTATTCTTATCTCCTCAGTTGACTGAAAGGGCCTCTTTACGCTCCTACAACTCACTGTAGCAAGTGATAAAAAACAGCCTCCTGAGTGCCCATTCCCCCCTCCCACATTGGTGGGTGAACAGGAATGAGTTAGCAATAGAGACTAGATTCTAGTCACAGACAATACTGCTGCTATTGAGCTAGTGCAAAAGAAGAATATAATCTTCTAGAAGGGTTAAGAGGAGTTTTAAGGGCCTCAGAGATGCCTGCTGTTCCTTATTCTGAAACAAGTCTTCAATCACAATCTAGCTACTTAGGCTAGGAACAGACATTACGCATAACCCGGTTTCAGTGATCAGAAACTGGTTTAAACCTGTAACAGAACAGATGTTCAGTGTACATAAATTGGTTTGAAAATGGCTGAAACTGGTTTGAGATAAACCTGGTTGAATGTAGTATCAGACTGAACTGATTTGAATCAAACTGGTTTATGCAATGTCTGTTCCAGACCCCTTGCTGGTTTAATTTAAATCAGACTCCCCCAGCATCCCAGCATGCTCTCTGGGCTGGGGGGGAGGCTCTCTACTCCACAGCAGGGCTGCAGCTCTGGCAGAGACTTGCAGAAACAACAGCATGTGCCTGGCTTCCTCCTGCTCCCCCGACTACCTCTGCCTTACACAGACACCTCAGCATTAGCTAGATACCACATGCTGGCTACGATCCATGCTGTGGCACACAGCAGTGTCAGCTTGGGGCTTTTTGGAGCTAATCAACAGCTCAGCTGGGAATGTCCCTCTGTTCTTTGTTTGTTTAAGAAGA
This sequence comes from Alligator sinensis, assembly GCF_000455745.1. Taxonomy (NCBI): domain Eukaryota; kingdom Metazoa; phylum Chordata; order Crocodylia; family Alligatoridae; genus Alligator; species Alligator sinensis. Next base: position 38,234 of record NW_005842113.1, on the reverse strand, counting down.
GCTTGAACTAATGAGAGAGGCTGTTTGTTTTCTGATGGGGTGATAAATGCTGATAACAGAGCTGATAAATGCTCAAGGGGGGGAAACCCCTCCCTAATCCTGTGGGGGCCTGGCTATACCCCCTTCGGCTCAGTGCCAGTCAAGGAAAGGGAGGACTGCTCTAGCGCTCCCCAGCTTCTAGCCTGAGCCACTGCAGGCATGTGCCTGCATGTCTGGGATGTCTGTACAGCTACAAAGTGATTTAGCCTAGCCAGGTTAGACTAACCTGCAAAGATTGAATCTATTCAGGCTCAGGCTTTTTTAATGTCTGTCCCTAGCCTTAGTAGCAATAAAGGCAGAGCCATGCATAACCCATTTGTCCTCATAATCACAATATTCCAAAAAATGTGTTCTAAGAAAGATCCTTAGGTAGGCAGGGCTCAACTAGTGTTGGAATCAGATATATTACAAATCTACACTTGCTGATAGAGTGACTCTGGAGACATAAAACAGGATAGTTTTGCGTATCCAGTTCAGATATCATCAGCACTCCGTGTGAAGTAAACCTGTCCCATCTGCTTTCAGGATCACCAGTGACTTTGAGACTTGTCACACATTCATTTGCAACAGGTGCAAATCATTGGAATGTTCTGATATATTCAAATTAGTATGCGTTAGGAGATAACCCTTGCCTGAAAAGCAACAAATTTTTCAACAGCATGAGGGTACTAATTATGCTGAGTTGCTCGAACATACATCTGCTTGCATTTTAACTGCACTTAGTAAGTGTTAAATTGAACATGTGACACTACCCTCACATGCATACTGAATCTGAATAAGCAGAATCTATACCTAAACTTAAATATAAAACATTGGACTAGAAGGGGCTGCCTGAGTTAAGTCAGTCCCTATAACCATGTAATAAATGTCCGGTTCAGAAGAGCACACAAGAACATCATCTCTTGAACTCTCTTCCCCCATCCCTCTCCCAATCACACACCTGATAATAAGCAAAAGGCCTTTAGTGAGGAAGAACACAAGCTCTAAAAACTACCAGGTGCCACAGAAAGAGCAGGAGAGACCCAGGATGTCAAAAATGCCGTGAGCCCCTGAAAGGAATTTGTTAGGTGAAATATTCCCAGGTGTTTCTAGGAAGCAAACGTTGCTCCATGCTACAGGGTGTTACATTATTAATGTATAAATTTTACTCTACTATTTTCTATGAAATTCAGAGGAGAGAAGAGAATTAAGAGGACAGCAGAAATCTTGGGGAGGTGCCACTGAAAACAAGTGGTAACAAAAACTATCATGCAATTTTCCTCTTGCTTTACTGGCAAGAAAGGACATCTTTAATTTCAAACAGCAATCTAACAATACTCCACGCTAAATTTTGTTCTATGTAAAAGCTAGTTATACATTTATTTCTACCATTATGGACATTGACACTAAGAGCCCAATTAACAAAAATTAAGACCAATGGGAAATTACATGCAGTGTAATTATTTTTTTTTATTTATTTCAAGGAGACCTTATAGTCACATCTCACCAAAAGAAAAGTGTGTGCCTTGCTTACAGAACTGCAATCCAATGACTTTTAGGACTTACACAGACCCATGCTGCAGATGGCCCTCTAGAAATGACTGATTGACCCATACTCTTTGTTTAAAATCACTGAAACAAACAACATGTCTCCCTTGAAGAGAGGCACTAATACAAATTAAGATGAATAGGCACAGATAGAGTGCCATTCTGCTTCTAGCTCTGAATAGGTCAGGAATCAGTTTAGTGAGCTCCAGGAACTACTCTAATGGAACACAATTGATGTAGGTAAAAGGTATATGAGAGTTTTGTCATGTTTATATTGATCAAAACCTTGCTAGTGAGCCTTGTTTGGGATTTTTCTATCATAACAAACTATTTATGTGCATAAAGTAACAAGATAAAACTAAAAATAGTCACCATATCCAAAAACTCTTCCAAATACTCCCTAAAAGCAATAATTCAGTCTGTTTCAACACTTTGAAACTGGTGATGGCCCACTTGTTTTTTTTAAAAAAAAGGATATACAGAAGGAATGGGAGAGAAAGGCAACACTGTACAAATAGGGATTTCGTCTTTTGGTCTGCATTAGTTTGAAGGCTGGGCCTGCATAGCTAAATCCTTATTCTACTGACATTACAGAGAGCTTTGACACTTTTCAGAGGCATAAAGATTTGACCCCAATGGCAGCTCTTTTGCATGAGTCATTCAAACACTCCAAATTTTCTTCAGATAAATAGTGAGGAAGAAAGAGGGGTGAGCAGAAACAAGTGAGCAATAGAACAGCCACTGCAGAGATCCCAGTTAACAATGAATACAAGCAGGACAGGAAAATGAATCTGCAGAGCTGAAAGAAAGTAGGAATAAAAGCAAATTATTGTCACAGTGAGACACAGAGGCTTAGAGTACTGCTAGAGTTCATCACCATCATTGTCTCCAGATTACAATGTAAGAGAGAACTGGAGGAGACAGCACCACACTTCAAAATTGTTAGGATGGCTTAGAAGCAGGTTAAAAAAATAAGACTAAGGGGAAGATATAAAAGCCACCATTTTACATACCTTTCAAGTGTGTAATGCTATGTTAGCAGAGACAGGAAATGAGACATTCTTAACCTGCACGAATTCTTAATGTGCAGGCTACATATTAAGTGGCTACAGTGCTAAGGAACATGCTGTTTCTAAACAGAATTTCTTTTGGTCTCACCCTCAGTTGTGAGCAAATGGCATAGAAAAAGATGTGAAAGGAGAGGAAGAAGCCACAAAACAGAGTCTGTGAATATGGAAAAAAGTATGTTAAAAACAGATTGTGTGGAGTTTAAATAGTAGAAACCTGAAAAGGGCCATATAGATATATAGAGACCCCTGTGTTGTATTTGCAAGGAGCTATACACAATTGCAGAACTTAAAAAAAGTACATTCATAAACGTATTTGGCTGACCAAATACTAAAGGATTGATGTGGGCTTTAACATTAACTTTTGGTGTCCACAAGCAATTATGCAAGAGCATACAAAAGTGGCCATTGTTTTGGGTATGTGGCAAATAAAAATCCCACAGAGAGGATATTCAGCATTTAGTGTCACCTCTGTGGAGAAATAAATCGTTCACAGAATGACAGAGTAACAAGTTCACCTCCGAGAAAAGAAACTAATTTCAAACCTTCCTGTCTGTCATCACATGGCTCATCCAGGAGAACTTGATATTGGGCCCAATAGTTTTTGCCAGTTCCCTCTGTAAAATCTGGTAACCAGGTCAATTAAAAAATTAGGTCAGGATGGTTGATAGTAGCTGTCTCGGACGGCCAGGGCCGACTCGAGTTACGTTCATACGTTAGGGCGGGCTGGTGAATGGAGACGCAGCCACAACTTATTGGTTGTAAAAAACTTTACTCACGCCGCTTGCAATCACGACACAGGTGGTCCGGTCGTCGGAACAACCACACGAGTTGTTCCAGCTGGCGGGGCCCAAGCCAGTTAATCCGTCCACAATTCGAAGCCGGCGGGGAAAGGGGTACGTCAGGGTTGCGCTTGGTGACGGGAAGAAAGATCGATAGGTGATCAGGCTATCGATCAGCAGCCGCAAGTCAGATAACTTCAGAGGCACTCTGCAGCGTGCTCAAAGCTCTTCGACTTGGGCGGAAGTCGCGCGGAATTTTAAATGGCCAGCGAGCCAATTACTAGCCGCCACGTGTGAATAATTTAGCATTGGCCAATAGCGGGGCACAAATTTGCATCCGAATAGCGGGAACTCTTTGCACCGTGCATTTCTGTGCTGCAAAGAAGAAATGCATCTTGCAAAGGAAACTGTAAATTGGCGGGAACTCTTTCCTGTACGCAGGTGCTCAATTGCAGCAGAACACTCTGCCATGCAAAAGAGCTCTCATGTGACCAGGAAATTCCATAGTGCCGAGGCACCAAAAATCACTGGGTTGTGACAGTAGCATTTAGTGGTCTCAGACAGAATTTGAAGACATCACCCTGACTGCAGTGATAGCCAAGGACAAAGTAGGTTAAAAAATGCAAAGTATTTTCTGTGAAAACCTTCCTTTTTGGTATTTTTTACCTTTTTTCTATTAAAGTTGGTTAAAACTTGTCCAAAATGAAATGAAAATACTGGGGTTGTGTCCACCCAATCTTTCCTCTTTTCCAACCACAAAATGTTGCATCTGTCAAAACCTGAAAATAAAATTTGGGTTGGGAGGTTTGCTGAAAAACTTACCAAAATTTGCATTCGCTTTAGATGAACAGCCATTTCATTTTAAAATATATGTATTTTTAGTATAATACTGTATATGTGTACCAGCCAGCAAAATATGGCCTGAATTTGGGTAGGGGTTTCTGGGCTCTACTCTAATACAAATATCAAATTATAAGACTGAGCTGGTGGTAAATCCTGAGCTTCAGTGGGCTAAGTGCCAATAATCTCCAGCCCAGATAGATGAAGATCAAGCAAGAAGCAGACATTGCAGTATCATCACGCTGTGATGTGTTAAACATGGTAACAAGGGCATTCTTTGCTAGGAAATTGCACTTACTCTACATGAGGAGGGTCTGAAATGGAAAAGGGAATGTTGCAAGTGATCTACTACCTCTGTAATTATATGTCTGACCAAAATCAGCATTCCTTCCACCAACACCAGCCTTCGGACAGACTGCAGAAGAGTGACCCGTCAGCGCACTGAAGCAAATACATGTGAGAACACCAGCAGAGTCTCCCTATGCCTGAAGAAGGGTGCCTGTGACCGAAAGCCTACACAGAACAATTTTTCCAACTATTCAGTTGGTCTAATAAAAGATCACATTTACCCAAAAAACTTTGTCTGCCTCAAGTTCTATTAGGAAGCTATTGACTATTGTTCAGTATTTGTATTACAGTAGACCTCAAAAGCCCCAACCCCCATTCAGGCCATATTTTGCAGGCCAGTGCACATATAAAGAATGTGCTATAAATAAAGTTATTTGAAAACTTAGCAGCTGCATTTGTATATTGTACTTCCTAAGCAACAGTGCACTCACAAAAATTATTCCCTGTCCTTACCAGTGTGTTAGGCAGTTCACACCATATGCAAAAATGGTAAGAAGTAGGAATGAAAGGGAACATGCAAAACTTGTTTTTGACAGTCTCATAATGCATTCTGGGAAAAAGCAATTGTCAATAGTTTTGCTCTTAAATAAAAATAACTTTGCTTATGTAAGAAATTCACACATGCCAAGGCCTAAACCAGTCCCCAGGAGGAGTGTCGTGGCAGGGCCTACCTCAGACTGGGGCGACCCCAGTGTGGGGAAGGTGGGAGAGCAACAGAAGCTCCACTCCTCCCAGGGACCAGGAGGAGTGGAGCAGTGAGGAAATGCACTCTGTGTTCCAGAGACTGGAAAGAATGGAACAGCTTCTGCTTCCCCACCATCTTGAGTTTGGAGTCACCCCAGTCTGGGAACTGGGAAATGTGGGAATCAGCAGTCTTTCCTGCCCAAGTGCAGGGGGGCTGGACCCAATGATCTGTAAGGTCCCTTCCAGCCCCTAACAACTATGAAACTATAAGAGGGAATAGCTGCTGGCTGGAACAGCTGTGTCTTCCCCCTCTCGCTCAGCTTTCTAGCACTGCAAATTTCACATCTCCATGGCCTTAGTAAGCAACAACTTCTGAAAATTTAAAAGGGTGCACTTCGGAGAACCTTGTACAAAACCAGGGCTAACTACCTCTCTCTGCTCTTTAATACTGCATCACTTGCTCTTTGCCACTGGTATGCTTCCCTTCCCGCAAGTTCATAGAAGAAGGGATAATCCCTCTTCTTTGGTTCTAAACTAGCTGCCCGGTAGGTGCCAAAAGTCAGCTTTTCTGTACCAGCAATAGAGATGTACAGCCATGGCCTGATAGCTTAGCAGTAACTCTATTCACCACACCACAGAATGTATAATTCTCTTATTTTGGTGGTAGGAGCAGCTGTAGGGGAAAAAAATCCCATCTTAAATTAAACATTTTCAGATAGTTTACTGACTGCAGAAAGCAGGAATATCATTACAGAACATTCACAGCAGATTGTTAGCATTGTAATGCACTATAATGCTCACTACTGAGAAAAAAATAAATCGAAGTTAATCATACAATGAATTCATTCCCTGCAGCATTTTAACAGAAAGTAAAGGTTTAATTTGATATGTTTAAAAGTCCTTTTCAAGGGGTGCATGCACATAGGGAGAGGTGGATGGGAATTAATGATCTTAACAACCATTTTATTAGAAAAAAAAGTGATTTGGAATTATATATTTTTAGTGCCTCAACAAGAGTAGAATTCAAGTATTTGGAAATTCTTAGAGTTGGTGAAACTCTTGTTCCTCAAGCCTACATACATAATGGATAATTTACCACTGGTTTTCTCTTTTGATGAAATCCAGACCCCTTTGTAGTCCATGACAAAATTCTCATGGACTTCATTGGAGCCAGGATTTCATTTAGTCTTTATTACTGGAAACATGTAAATTGACTTGGATTATGTTTCTTCAACAAGATAAGTGGGTTTCTGCTTCCCATTTGACGATGATTTTTAGCCGTCATCTCTTGTGCACTCCTGAAACGAGAACACTGTGAGTAATGCATTATGCAGAGTAAAATAATGATGTACAGTAAGTGCTGTTGGCTTGTGTGTTAATTGTAATGCTGAAGTGTATATTAACCACATCATATATGGAAATTACCCTATAGCTGTAAGCTTTTTTTCTTTTTGGAAAAAAGAATGTGGACTATACAGGGGAAAGCAGTGCATATGGTTAGGGATAGAAATTACACATAAAACAGTAAAAGTGACTGGAAGTCAATCTGTAACACAAACTGCACATAACCTGCTTTCAAAATGGCCAAAACCACTTTAACATAAAACCGGATGGTTGTAGTATCAGACTTAACTGATTTATGTGAAATCAGTTTAGTGAACTTCTGTCCCAGATCCCCTCCAGGTTCAAGTTAACTCCCAGTCCCCCAGCATCCCACAGTGCTTTGCACCACTCCCCACAAACTCCCCCCCCCCCCTTGCCAGATGGGTGGGCTAGCCTTGACCCAAGCTTGCTGTTCCAGCCAAGCAGGGAAGTGTGCTCTAGCGCCCCTTGGCTTCTGGCTTGGACCAGTGCAGACATGTTGCCCCCCCCCCCCAAACCCCCCCCCCCCCCCTTGCCAGATGGGTGGGCTAGCCTTGACCCAAGCTGTCTGCTCCAGCCAAGCAGGGAAGTGTGCTCTAGCGCCCCTTGGCTTCTGGCTTGGACCAGTGCAGACATGTGGGCTGCATTTCCAGAATCCAAGAGCACCTATACACATGATGGACCTCTACTCTGATGCATGCTAATTAGCACATGTCAGAACAGACTCGATTAATCAAGTCTGCTGTGAGTCTGCTGGAGTGTGCTAATTAGCATGCTCCAGCAACCTCCATGTCACATGTATGCAATGTCCCCATATTTCAAAATGGAAGTGGGGGTGCTCATTGAATGAACTTTACTTAAAGCACCCCACCACCATTTTGAAGCATGGGATGCTGAATACACATGATGCTGTGGGTGCATTAATTAAAGCAGCTCTTAGAGCTACTCTAATTAAATTCCCCCCACCCCGGAGCACATGTATAGACACCCAAAGTGAATGTCTGTTCATTTGCTTATCAATTTAATCCATGCAGCTTAGACTAACCTGCAGAGACTGAATAGATTGAGCCTCAGGCTTTTTGACTGTCTGTACTTAGCCTTTGGGGTTGGTTCATCAGAACAGAAATCCACCCATTGGAATTGCTTTCAAACCCATTGAATCTGACCCTGCCTCCCTTTCATGAGTAAAAATATAGTGTACAGCAATGGGTGATGTACCTGTGTAACTGGCTACACAAATGGGCAGGAATAAACTGCAAGTGGAAGGTGTACAGGGGTAAAACAATTGCTTAACTACTTTTACTGCCTTGGTGCCTTATGCCATGATAGTCCTATGAAGTCACCCCCCAAAGCCCTGCTACAGTAGTATAGGGATGTGACCAGTTGTCAAGGACAGAGTGGAAGCAATGACACATAGCTCGTGATTGCAAATGCACAGCTGGCAGCAACAGCTGCTTTTTTCTCTGCCTCCCTCTGCACACTCCTCACCACCCACCCAAGTCAACACCCAGGGCAGATGTCCCTATGGCCCCACCCTGGTTATGCCACTGCCTAGCCCTCCTCCTTTAAAACAGCCCACTTCTCTCCAAGACCTTCAATTATAGAAATTTTTAAAACATGCTGTTATGAGATCCAGAGGAGAAAGTAATTTATCTGTAATGACCACTTCCTAGGGGGCTTCCAATCCACTTCATCTTTCTGTGTCTACAGCCTCTATCAAAGCCTCCTCTTGGCAGGGATTATAGTAGGTATATCCTGAGCAATGCTGAACATATGTTTAATACTTAAAAGACACATAATAGGAAGGTGAGTAGAATTTGGCATGTAAGTGCAATTAGAAAGGGACTCTATTTGAATTTCCACTAAAAACAAAAAAGCAAAGCAATTGACAGCCTAAATATTCCCCAACACCTCTTATAAATGCAAATCAAATTGAAATCAATGGGAACTGTTTGTGCATATCTGACAAACTGTCCCCAACATATGTCGAAACTCCATAATATGAACAATTCATATTGAAAGTAGTTAACCAAAGTGTCAAGAACTAGGAAAAATTGCAGAGCATGTTTTCACCATTAACTACAGCAGATAATTTTCTTCTTTGTTATATACTTGGCCAATATAGCAATTCTCTTCCCCTGGCTGGGTCTCTGAAAAGCAATAACCAGTTGAGGAACTGAAAAGTATGGCAGAAACATTTTAAAGCATCAGAACATGGTTACAAAAAATGTTCTCTTCAGATTAGAAAATTATGGTATGTTCCCCTTACGGTGATAAGACAAGTTAATTACATATATACTTTGCAAAAACCTACATGGTAATGTCACACTAACTCTACTAGAAACCATAGTAATTAAACAGTTGAACTGAAATATTCCTAAATACAAAAACAAAATTCCAAAGATACATGTAGGAGATAAACCTAGACTTCCATTATCTCTTCCTAATAATTCAATCAGCGACTACCCATCTACCTTCTAGACATGTATCTTAGCAAGTAGGGTCTCATATTTAAATATATGAAAAAAGTGTTACTGAAATCAATGGAAATGCTTCCATGCCTAAATACTTTGCAAGTTTAGAGGCTGGACACTCAGAAGTCTGCAGGATCCAAACTTAGGACTGTTGACCCCTCTACTATAAAACAGTTCACAAGCCTCATTTCTGGATAACAGTCAAGGAAAATACAGTAGACTTGGCTAAAGAAGAGGGTGCAGAAAAATAGTTAGCTTAGCCTTAAATTATACCCAATACCTTGTGCTCTTACTGGGGCAGAGACCAAGAGAATCAGGTTCTTGGTCCCTACCTTCACATATACCATTGTAACTTTTGTTAATGCCTTTAGAATAAACTCCAGCTTATACCTCTCATTTACATTAAAATCAAACATCACATTTTTAAATTCACAACTGATGTCTCGTTGCAGAGTCATTTGGTAGCTCAAGCTGAATTTTGATAAACCTCTGTGAGAAGTGTGGGTTATTAGGGTAGATGATGGGGATAGGAATAATTCAGAAAGGTGAGGTCCTCAGTATTCTAGGCATACCAAGCAAGGAGTTAACAGTTTGACTTCTCATATACTCAGACACAAGCTGGAGAAAAACAGAACTCCCTCAGACACTTGAAAATGTATGTGCCCTCCCCGCCCCCCCACAAGGATTTAATTGTGTGAATCATATAACAAGTCATTTTTAAACCTTAAAAAGTCAGAATATACTATGCATTATAGTCTTTCTTTGGTCTCTTAAGCCTTTGAAATATTTTGTAAATCAATTTTTCCATTTGCTTTGTTTTTAATATTGCAAAGATGAGTGCATCTTCCCTCTTGTGGATTGAATGCTTAAAAAGTATTCTAGACAAATAACAAGTGACATATGAATGCCATGGACTGGCAACTGCTTTATAATTTTGACTTCCTATATAGGTCTAGGTCCTACATACTATTCAGCTTCCATCTCGTCCTCTTATAGCTTAATAGTGTACTGGTAATAGAACATTAGTAAATTCTTGCAACAGCATAAGCATCAAGTATATACAGCTTTTTGTGAATGTGGATGCAGTTCTTACCATTATGTGCAATTAGAGCTCTTTGAAAATGTGTTGTCTGACTTTCTGTTGCTTAGTAACCAGTGCACCTATTTCTTCTTCCAAGAGGTCACAGAAATGTTAGAAAACCTATTTTGTTGTGGGGGGGGAAATGGCCCCATCAGGAAATCTGCTAAAAAGAACTTAATTTCCTACATTTACTGCATAGGAAAAAATAGAATTGTTGCTTATATAGTAACCCAATGCTGTCAGTTTGAGAATTGTGCTAACTCTGTAACTTGCTTCCTGATATCAAACCAGGCTGCCACAACCAAAGATGATACAGTTTGCTACTGTTCACAGATGTGGAGACAAGTAACCAGTATGAATATGGTCTGAATACCATTAAGGTCTGTGGAAAGTCTCTTTTAAAAATGCATCTGGGAACAGGAGATATTTTAGAAGCTTTTCAAATGTTGATTAGAGGTATGTAAAGAATTATATTTAAATTGACCTACCACCCCTCCCGCCCTTCCCCTGACCAGGCTATTTTTTAGGTTAATAAAGGTTCCAGTCCTAGAACCTTTGTTTTACCTTGTCTAAATAAAGCTTTTATTTATCACAGATCGTATAAAGATTTATGTCAATTTGTTGTTTCTTATCAGTGGTTACCAAATTAAAGCAGTCTTGTTTCAAGTTTCTTGTTAACTAAGAGCTCAGCTCGTGAAAGCCCATATTACAAAGAAGATGCTCTATAATTTAATAATTCCAGATAAGGATCTGTGAGAGGCTCCTGTACTTTGTTTAGAAGCCGCTATTATTTTGACATCATTTTCGACAAGTCCATTAGACTGCAGGTATCTTGGGCTGGAGGTAATGTGTGTAAGCCCATATTCCTTTGCAAAGTGCTTATACTCATCCTCATCAAATCGTGGTCCATTGTCAGATGTGACCCCAACAGGTATGCCACATTTAGCAAAGATAGATTTTGTGTGCTATTACATGCTTTGCAGTAGTGTTCTCAAATTCTGCCATTTCTGGATAGTGAGAGTAACAGTCTACAACAAATAAATATAGGGGTTTTTTCCAGCATGAGTGAGCAGATCCATGCCTACTTTGCACCATGGAGCCAATTCTTCCTTGGTCACTACCACTGGCTGTTTTATTTGCCTACCTCTATTTTTGACACGTTGAACACACTTTAATATACTTCTCTATTTCAATTTTCATTTGTGGCAGGTACAGAGTTTCTTACCCTTCTCTTTGCATTTCTCTGTACCCAAGTGTTCTTCATGTATCCTCTGTAACATCCTGTTGTAATACTTTGAGAAAAAGTATCATTTCTAAACAAAAGCCTATTAATTACTGATAATTCTACATCATGTTCCTCAAGTGTACATCCCCATATAAAAATATCACTTATATACATGTTGACACTTTCAATGCCATCAAATACTTGTTGCATATGTTTATGCAACAGTTCTGGTGCTGAATACAGGCATCCCGCATCTTACATGCATTTAACTTGCGTGAATTCAACTATAAGTGGGTGGGGAGGGGGAGGTGGGGCTTAATTCTGCACACAGCGCTGCCGCTTACCTGGAGGCCCAGTCACCACCACGCTGCCAGCGGTGACTGCCTCTGGCTCCCAAACCTCCCCCCCCTGCCCTGGAGCCCTCGCCGGGGAGGCTGGGTGGCCGGCCGCTGGGCATGGTGGTGGCCGGGCAGCACGCAGCCATCCCCACCACCACCCCACACTGCCCCACTCCGGCCGGCGGCACAGCTCTAAACACGGCTCCATGGTGGCGGCGGGAGGTTTTGGAGGCAGAGACAGTCACTGCTGGCACAGTAATATGCGATTTCACTATATGCGATTTTCACCTTTATGTGCTGCCTTTAGAACGTAACCCCCGCGTAAGATGTGGGATGCCTGTACTACCCAAAAGGCAATCTGTAAAGCAGAATCTTCCATATGGAGTGCTGAAGGGGCACAAGTGTCTGGTTTGTTGGGTTTTTTTAATGGAATCTGCCTAAATCCAGCTGATGGGTGCTAATGTGGAGAAATATGTTACTTGTGCCACCTATCGAAAGATTTCTTCCCTAGTGAGAATTGAAAAATGTTTCCTTCTTACATATTTATTAAGTTCTTTTGGGTCTAGACAAAGCTGAAGGGATCCCTCCCTCTTCCCTCTCCCCTACTAAAGAATAAACTCACCCTATCAGCTCCTCTAATTTTTCAATAATATCTTGAGCAACCAGTTTCTCTAGTTCAGTTTCCAGGCTTTGTCTTAGAACTAAAGGAATTTTTCTGGGAGCAGGTATTGTAAGAGACTAGGGTTCGGACAGCTCAATCATTCATCTAGCTTCCCAAGCCCCTCAAATACATCTTGAAACCTACCTTCAATTTTACTGTGCCCTTCTATGGCATATGGGTGTAGGTTGTACCCGTGTTGGTCTAAAGACATAGGCAGACAAGGTTCTTTGGGTAAATTTGATATATACCTTCTATGGTATATATTCTCTGAATAAGACCTAGTGTCTGGCAGGTCTTTAGCCCCAAGATAGATCCTGGCACAACGACAAACTGAATTTTTCATTACTGCTGTTTACCTTTATTTCCAGTTCACATATGCCAACAGGAGGCATCGACTCCCCACTAAGTAGGGATCTACCTGAAATGTGCCAGAAGTGCACTGTATAACAGCCTATCAGCAGTGAGTGGCAGGGCCACCAGGGCCCCTTGGCCAAGCAGTGGTGGACGGCAAAAACCAAAGCATATTTAAAACCATGTTTTTGGCCAATCAGGAGCAAGTGGTGAGGCCATCAGGGTCCCTTGGCATTTTCAGCACAATTTAGGTAGAGCCCTAACTATAAGCCCTGAGCCTTATCTGCTTGCTGTCAAAACTCGCTTTTTTTTTTTTTTCCAAGCCCTTTCCAATATAGTCTGGTATAACACCGGCTCATGCACCAGTGCACAGTTTAAAAGTCATAGGAGTTCCAGTTGTTTCCAGCAAGATATTCCAGTCTTCTGATGAGACCGTATCTTGTTCTATTCCTACATACAGCTCCTCTTCATTGCTGCTTCCAATGTTGCAATTCACCTCACTGTGTAATCCTGTCATACTCTGTTCCTTTCTATGCCTGCAGTGCTCTCCTCTGTACCCCAGCAAAATGGTTCAGTCTTTTGCACATGTTGCACTGTTGTCCAAAAGCAGGGCACTCCCGTGGTCTTTGTTTGTTACCACAGCATGTACAGCCCTTTATGCTGCTTTTCCTAAGCTTTCCTTGATTGCATTTTTCAGGCCTCCCCTTGCAATTTCTGTTTTGTCCCTGTTCTTTTCTGGGAGGGTTTATTATTCTGTCAACAATTTCAGCATCTGGCTTTCCTTCCAAAGATTTCATTCTAGCTTGGGTGATCTCTGTTGCTTTGTACATGCCGATTCCATTTTTTTCCCCTTGAGTTCAGGACTCTCCAACAATCTTTTCCCCAAGTAATAGGGATCAGAGATGCAGCTATCCGATCTGCAACCCTGGAGTCCAGCTTATCCAAAACTGCTGGCTTGATGTGGCAGTCTGAGATCCTTTTTAAATTCCCCAACAGGTTTTCTCTTTTTGTGACCTCATGTGGAATCGCTATTTTTAAAAAGGTTTTTTGGAGTTCAATACACCCTCAACTTTTTGAGCACTGTCTCAGAAACAGCCTGTCCGGCTTGGCTCAGTTGCAGACTGTTATTCAACCAGCACCTCAGCACCCTCTATACTCAGAAAATAGCTATCTTTTGGTCACTTGGCTTCTCAGCAGCTCTGCTCACCATCATATACAGGTTGAATTATTGCTCAGACATCTTCCAGATCTCTGTGTTGAGTGAGCTTCGAAAAGGGAAAAAAATGGGGCACCTATGGGCTCCAGCACTTGAAACTCTCCAGCCATGCAGCAATGGGGGCACCTGTTTTCAAACACTCCTGGTACCATTCCATGCTGTGGGGTCACTTTACTGAGGCACGATCAACTTACCCAAAGAGGTTTCTCTATTTCTGTGATAGCACACAGACAACAGGCTGGATAGGCATCTGGCTGGGGGCATCTGACCCCAGCGCTCTTTCCTGCCGAGGCAAGGGGTCGGACTCGATGATCTGTTGAGGTCCCTTCTGACCCTAGCATCTATGAATCTATAAAACCATCACTCTCCCTCTATCAGCCCAGTTCCGCTCTGCCTAACTTAAAGGCATACAATCCTTACAAGTCCTACGTTATTCATCAGAGAATTATTTTGTTTTGGGGTGTTTTCTGAGGATTAGGCCATGTTTTTCATAGATTTCATAGACATTAGGGCTGGAAGGGACCCCGTAAGATCATCAAGTCCGGCCCCCTGCCCGAGGGGCAGGAAGTCAGCTGGGGTCATAGGATCCCAGCAAGATAAGCATCCAAATTTCTCTTGAAGGCGTTCAATGTAGGTGCTTGAACCACCTCCGATGGCAGGCTGTTCCAGACCTTGGGGGCTCAGACAGTGAAGAAATTCTTCCTTATGTCCAGCCTGAAATGGTCTTGTAGGAGTTAATAGCCATTCAACCTTGTCATCCCTTGGGGCACTCTGGTGAACAATCATTCCCCCAGATCCTGGTGAACACACCTGATAAACTTATAGGTGGCCATCAGATCACCCCTGAGCCTGCGCTTTTCCAGGCTAAAGAGCCCCATAGCTCTCAGCCTGTTGTCATAAGGTCTGTTTTCCTGACCTCTGATCATGCACGTGGCTCTTCTCTGTACTCTCAAGTTTCTCCACATCCTTTTTGAATTGTGGAGCCCAAAACTGGACGCAGTACTCCAGCTGCGGCCTCACCAGGTGGAGAACCTTGCATTTTTCGGTGTTAAACACCATCAGGTTCTCATCTGCCCATTTGCTGAGCCTGTCAAGGTCAGCCTGGATCTCCCTCCTGTCCTCAGGTCTGGATGCTTTACCCCAGAGTTTAGCATCATCGGCGAACTTAGCCAGTCCACTTCTGACTCCAATGTCCACATCATTAATGAAGATGTTGAACAATATGGGTCCAAGGACAGAGCCTTGGGGGCCCCCACTGGTCACAGGGCACCATGACAACTGACTTCCATCAACCATCACCCTCTGGGTCTGACCACAGAGCCAGTTTCCCAGCCAGCAGATCATGGTAGACCCAAGGCCGCAGTTGGTCAGTTTTGCCAAGAGGTGATCATGGGATACCAGATCGAAGGCTTTGTTGAAGTTAAGATAGATGACATCAATTTCTTCTTCCTTGTCCAGGTGATAGGTCACCTGATCATAGAAGGAAATGAGATTAGTCAAGCAAGACCTACGCACAACAAACCCATGCTGGGTATCCCTCAGGATATTGTCGTCAGCTAGTCTGTTAAGGATAGCCTCTTTGATAATCTTTTCCAATACCTCGGCCAGGGTAGAGGTCAGGCTGATGGGCCTGTAGTTTGCTGGATCCGCTTTCCTCCCTTTCTTGAAGATAGGCACCACACTGACCTTCTTCTAATCTTCGGGCACTTCATCAGAGCACCAGGAGTTCACAAAAATTTGTGCCAGGGGCTGGGCTATGATACTAGCCAACTCCTTGAGTACCCTGGGGTGTAGATTGTCAGGGCCGGCTGACTTGAAGGTATCCAGCCTCTCAAGGTGTTCCTTCATGAGGTCAGCATTGATGAAGGGCATGGAATCTTCCTCATGCAGGCCTCCCTGTCCCGTAATAGGCATGGGCGTCCCATGGGACTGATGAAAGACTAACGCAAAGTACCCATTTAATAGGTTGGCTTTTTCCTAGGCGTCAGTTATCAGTTGTCCCATTTGGTTTAGCAGGGGTCTAATGTTGCCCTTGCTTTTCCTCTGGCTGCCCACATATCTGAAAAAGGACTTATTGCCCTTGATATGCGTAGCTAGCTGGAGTTCTGTCACAGCCTTGCCTTTCCTGGTTCATTCCCTGCAGGAGCGGACCAATATGGAATATTCCTCCTTGGAGGTGGATCCCATCCACCATCCTTTGTAGGCCTTTCTTTTTAACCACAGGAGGTCCACTAGTTCCCTGGAGAGCCAAGGGGACCGCTGTGCCCTTTTGCTGCCTTTCCTATGAGACAGAATAACCTGAGCTTGTGCATCGAGGATTGCTCCCTTGAGGAGCAACCACTCTTCCTAAACTCCCCTCCCTTTAGGGTTGTAGTCCCTTAGGGCCTCACCGACAAGCCTCCTGAGTTTGTCAAAGTCAGCTTTCCTAAAGTCAAGGACTTCTGTATTGCTGACTGACTTGCTAGCTTTACAGCAGATGGTGAAGGTGATCAGCTTGTGGTCACTGTCGCCCCGCTTCCCATCGATCATAGGTCACTGATTAGGTCGTCCCCGGTTGCCAGTACCAGGTCGAGCAGCGCTTTACCTCTAGTTGGCCCATAGACTTCTTGAGTCAGATAGAGGTCATCCACACCTGAGAAGAAGTTTTGCGACTGCTTGGATTTAGCCAAGCACTCTTCCCATGAGATGTCTGGGTAGTTGAAGTCTCCCATGACAACCATGGTCCTGGAGCATGCGGCCTCAACCAATTCCCTGGTGAACTCCTGGTCAAGCCCTTGACTTTGGGTGGGAGGTCTGTAGTAGATTCCAACCATTGTGTCCCCTGAGCCGTATTCCCCATGGATTTTAACCCAGAGGGTCTCCAGTCATCCACCCTGGTTGCCAATATCAGCTTGCAGGGACATGTAGCTTTCCTTGACATAGAGAGCTACACCCTGACCCCTTGTGTCTACTCGATCTCTCCTGTACAGGGTGTAGCCATCTATACCCATGGTCCAGTCATAGGTGGAGTCCCACCAGGTCTCTGTTATCCCTACAATGTCGTAATTATTTCATAGTTTCATAGTTGGTAGGGTCAGAAGGGACCTTGACAGATCATCAAGTCTGACCCCCTGCCATGGCAGGAAAGAGCACTGGGGTCAAACAACCCCAGCAAGGTGTTCATCTAGCCTCCTCTTAAAGACCCCTAGGGTAGGAGCCAGCACCACTTCTCTTGGAAGCTGGTAAAGCAGGAGGACAATTTGTGTTAAGCAGGAGGACAAGTTCCTCCTGCTTATTCCCCAAGCTCCTGGCATTCATGTACAGGCAGGCAAGTGTCCCCTTGAGGACCCTTGCCTTGCCCACAAATTGATCCAGGGCTGGGGCAGGGTTGGGCTCCCTTAAGTGCCTAGGCCTGCTGGCATTGCAAGGGTTGCTCAGTGGGCCATCAGTGGCAGTAGTTCCCCCCACCCCCTGCAGGCTTACTTTAAAGCCCAGTGGAGCAGGTCAGCCTGTCTGGTTGTCAGTCAAAATATTCTCTAGCCCCGAACTAAATCCAAAGTTTGCTTTTGATGCAGTTTTTGTGCACCTGGGCTAAGTACAGAAATTCAAAAAGCCCAAGGCTGAATCTATCCAATCATTGCAGGTTAGTCTAAACTGCATAGATTGAACCAAGCGGCAACTGAACAGACATTCACTTTTTATTCTGGAAATGTAGCCACATGCCTGCAGTGTTTCAGGTTAGAAGCTGAGGGAGTGCTAAAGCATGCCTTCCCTTCCCTTCAGCAGTGGCCAGAGGGCTGGAGGGAAGCTGGAAGAAAAGCCCTGCAAGCTTTTCCCCACTCCCTGCTGGAGCTGAGGGGTGGGGCCATGGCCAACCCAGCCCAGGCCAGAATGCTGAGGTGGAGAGAGATTTAAATCCCCTCTCTTGCCCTCATGGTGCCTCAGCTGGGGTCTGCTTGGCAAGGGTACAGTAGCCCCTACCTGGCTTTGCTCCACTTGCTGCTCCAGCAGCCAACACTTTGAGGCAGAGGGAAGGGAGGGGGTTTAAACCCCCTTCCCTCCCTGCACAGGACAGCAGCTGCTGCCCAGCTTTTCCCCCACTTACCTCTGGCGCAGAGCGGGTGGGGGCATGGCTCCTCACTGGCCCCAAGCCAGTATGCTGAGGCTGAGGCGAGTCAGACCCTACCCCCTCCTCTCCAGAGGCAAGCAGAGAAAAGTCTGGCAGGGACTGCTGCACCCATGCCAAGCAGACCCCAGCTGGGGCAGAAAGAGGGGGCTTAAACTCCCCTCCCTCCCCCTGCCTCAGCATGTGAGCCCAGGCCTACATCTGGCCATGCCCCACCCCCTCCGCTCAAGTATCAAGTGTAGAAAAGCCTGGTAGAGGCCTCATCTGCCTCATTCTGCTGTCCTCGTCCCAGGGTCTGGCCACCCTAACCCTTCTCTGCTCCAGCCATGAATGGGGAAAAGCCTGGCGGGGCTGTTCCACCCCTACCAGGCAGATCCGGCTGCAGTCTGGAGCCAGGTTTCCCATCCCCACCCCCTTCTCAGCCAGCCAGATCAATGATAGTGTTCCAGCTCAGGAGCAGAGGGGCGGGGCTGACCCTGATCTCTAGAGCAGACAGCACAGCACAGCACAGAGCTGCAAAGTGTCCTGGGATGCTGGGGGACTGTGATTTAACTTGAACCAGGAAGGGGTCTGGGACAGAAGTTCCCTAAACTGGTTTGACCTAAAATCAGTTAAGTCTACTACTACATTCAAGCAGGTTTATCTTAAACTTGTTTTGGCCATTTTGAAAGTGGTTTATATGTACTCAACTTCTGTTCTGGTACAGGTTTGAACTAGTTTCTGATCCCTGTAGGCTAGAGACAGAAATGACACATAAACCAGGATAAATTATCAAAAACCAGCTCAAATCTCTAACACAATAGAAGTTCTGTGCACATAAACTGCTTTCAAATGTCTGAAACAGGTTTCAGATAAACCTGACTGGATGTAGTGATTTAGTTAGTGGACGTAGTGATGGATTTAACTGATTTAGGTTAAATCGGTTTGGTGAACTTCTGTCTCAGTTCCCTTCCAGACTCAAGTTACCTCCCAGTCTCCCAGCATCCCAGGATGCTTTGCACCTCCCCTACAACCCCCCTCTTCCCCATTTGCAGAATGGGTGGGCTAGCCTTGGCCCAAGCTGTCTGCTCCAGCCGAGCAGGGAAGCTTAATCTAGCACCCCCCGGCTTCTGGCTGCGCCACTGCAGGCATGTGACTGTATTTCTGGAATCAAAAATAAGTGTCTGTTCATTTGCTTATCAATTCAATCTGTGCAGTTTAGACTAATGGGTGAAGATTAAATCAATTCAGCCTCACATTGAAGCCATCTTTACTTTTAACTGTCTGTACTTAGCCATATTGAAAAGGTGATATTCTTCACTGTGGAGAAGGCAAGCACAAGGTTGATGCACCAGTGAAGGCCTAGTTAAGCCCTAAGATAAGGTTACATGAGACTTCAGGGGTGTACAGATCTCATGCTCACCCTCTTCAAAAGAAAGGCATTTCAAGGTACATTCAATTACAGAACGTTCCAAAAAATACCTTTTTTTTTGTTGCACTTATTAGACAAGACTTCCTAGATGCATAATAATCCTTTGTAGCTGCATATAAAATTCTCAGGTAGTGGTTGAGTGATAGTGCAGCTGCGATGGTCCAGGAATTTTAAGTGAGACAACAACTTCTTAGGGGGATCTTTTCTTGGACAAACTGCATAACTGTGATTGAGTTAGACAAGTGGGTAGTGAGTGTAACAACCCAAACTCAACTCCAGTTACCTCATGGTTGTTCTACAGATACTCAAACTGAGAAGACAAGGTTTAGATACACGAGTCACAACAATGTATCATATTTTATCTGTACCCAAAGACTTCTAAATTACAGATGATTAATTATCAGTTGCAAGATGATTAATTCAGTCTTCTAGATTACAGGTTGATTAATTCAGGATGCATCTATACGAGATGCTACTGCATAGCTTGTTGCTACCATACAGTAGCCTTTCTGGGCACTAACTGTGACATGACACTTCTTTGTAGTAGTAATGAGCTACTGCACAATAGCTCATTTGCTTTTGTGCAGTAGCATCAGAAAAAAACTGCACGGGAATGGTACTGTGCAGTAATGCTGGTTACTGCGCAATTGTTTAGTACCAAGTCTAAAATATTTAGTACTAAATGCCACTCATGTACATGCGACCACTGTGTGGTAAGCACAGAACTCAAAGAAAAACTGCTTTTCACTTTGGGAACAATATGAGGAAATGCAGGGTGCATGTACATGCATAATGGGAGGGAATATATGAAAAACTATCATATAGAACAGTCATCAGTATCAGCTGTGAGCCTTTTTCTCATATCATGGAGTCACCACCAGTCACTGATCAGTGAACACCAAGCAACTGATATTCATAAACTTACAATTAAATCTCATTTAGCATGTCAGTGCTTGGGTCAGCAAGTATTTCCATGTGCACACAAAACTCAGCACAGAGGTGGCATTTTACTGACTAGCATTTTTAGACAAACATCAAAATATGGCCTTTTACTAAAATGGAATGAAAACTAAAAGTTTAAAGTAGTTTTTTTTATTAAGAGTGTTGCAGCATTCTCAGAACTTTTTTTTCCAGTTAAGTGATTCTTTTAATCTCTTATTTGTACATACAGCATAGAAATAAAAATGTTTTACACATAGAAAGAACTTTTTTCTTGTGCAAGAGGCAAGGCTTTCTTTGAGTGATAATTACTGGACCATTACAGCTACATCACTAACACTGCCACTTTTCTCCAACAAATGTTGAATACCAAAAATGGAATATTTTGACACACTGTGCTTCCCCACCCCCTGTTCTCTTCCAAAGTGTCATTGACAAAATTGACCTAATATCCTTTCCAATGGAACAATATGTTCCAACTTCTGCCTTTCTGGAAATTCTCCAACCAGTTCTACTGGCACCCTCAGATTTTCACAGTCTCCTTAAGAAATGTCAATATTTAAATCAAGCAAAAAGTTTCTACCTCCTTTACACTCCAAGAAGTTGACAACCAAGTCAAGTGAGTTGGCAGAAAAAGGGGTGGATGCATTACCCATAATACAGAATGCAAAGCAGGTAGGAGCCATCTCTCCCTTGTCCCTCCTGGATGCACCTTGGGGACAGCCTGACTGCTTAGCAGATATAAGCAGTGAATGGGAGATGGTTGAGAAAATCCAAATCAAGCTTGTCCAATCAGCTCTTCAGACTTGCATTGTGTCCAGAGACATCAGTGTTGTGCACATTCCATCCTCTTGTCTTTGAAATAAAAGTTGTCCTACAATCTCTGTATCTCAGGTTTCCCCATCCATAGCATGGAAGTAAACACTACCATACAGTGGGCATGTACAGGCATTACATTTAGAACAATCGAACCAGGGTTAGGCAAATCCAAATGCCCAATCCTACAGGCCTGGGTAGGGCATAAGTTGCCCAAAAATGGTGTGCCCGATCTACGTTAGTTTACTTGAGTAGGTTTATTTGCCATCTGGTCCACAAGTAAAGTATTATCATATAACCCATTCCCATATTATTAATCAGTTTGATAACCCTGATCCCTGATCTATGTTATCAGTTACACTTTGTATAATTAATGAACTACTATCTAAAGAAGGTGTGAGAAAAGGAAGGCTTGGATACATTATAATTCAACATCTAAAGCTTTGGAAGATTATCTTATCTGAACCAATCTCCCAGATCTCTTGAGTTTCAGCCATTGCTACCTAGCAGTATACACCACAGTGCTAATAAATGCTGTTCCCCACAGAGGAATGCCATCAGTGAACCGATTTACTTTAACTTGAGCAAAGTTTGTAAAATACAGTATATGTTGGGACTAGATGAATGCATTTTTAGAGAGATGCAAATTGTACCTGGCAGAATAAGCAACTGTTTACCACAAAGCATCAATCATTTTCTTGCAAAGTTGTTGGCTTGTCACTAGTTGTCACTGTAATGGTTCTGCAAGAAGTAGCAAACAATCTCTTTAAGTGTTAAGAAAGCAGGAAATGCATAGAGTACATTTTGCACTTAAGAAAATGTATCCATCTTCATATGGACAATGTTGAAATGTTCCATTTCCTTGTTGATTTGCCCTGCACAACTTGCAGCAATATATAAACATATAACCCTGACTGCGCATTATAGAAAGGTCTTTGTTGCAGTTTGAAGGTTTGAAGTGGACAAATTTTAGGAAACTTTGGGTAAACTTTTCTGCTAACATAGGGATCCAGAGTCAGCGACTCAGGGACCCTTCAGGACCTCTGCGCTCCTTAGTTTCTTTGCAATTAAGACACCTCGCTTGGGACTCAGGAATCCTGGATTCTATTCTTAATGCTGCCTCAGGCTTCAGTTGGGTATATCCATGCTACTTTCATGGCACCCCTGAGTGCCACCTGGAAGGATACTCCCACCCCACTCACCCTTTTCTGCATAAGCTAAATACAGAAGCATGGCAGTGAAGCTAACCTGAGGGAATTTTTCACCATCACACTCAATCTCTCCATCCCCAGCATGCTGGAGAACAGGGGCAATCCTAATATTTTGGAAGCACCCAAACTAAAGTGGATGATACTGGCCTTAGAAGCATCTCTTTACATCTCAGTCACACACATAATCATCACGGTCACATAGACCGACTCCTGGTGCTGCTGACAGAGGGGAATTTGGATCAAGAGTCAGGCCATAGGCCACATGTAATTGTGAAGACCTGGGTTCACAACACAGAACATGATCAAGAGTTCAGATGACAGAACAAAAGGAGCCTGGTCTCAAGTTGTAGTAAGGGAAATTTAGGTTGGATATTAGGAAAAACTCACAAGGAGGGTGGTGAACAGGTTACTGTCACAACCCAGCGATTTTGGTGCCTCGGCACGATGGAATTTTCTTGCCACATGAGAGCCTCTTGCACAGCGAAGGTTTTTGCTGCACAGAAGAGCCTCGGTGCAAGAGAGTTCCCGCCAATTTGCAGGGTGCATTCCTTTTATGCAGCACAGAAATGCACGGTGCAAAGAGTTCCCGCTATTCAAATGCAAATTTGTGTCCCGCTATTGGCCAGCTCTAAATTATTCCTACGTGGCGGCTAGTAATTGGCTTGCTAGCCGTTTAAAAATTCGCGCGACTTCCGCCCAAGGCGAAGAACTTTGAGCACGCTGCAGAGTGCCTCTAAAGAGATCTGACTTGCAGCTAGCTGATCGATAGACTGATCACCTATCGATCTTTCTTCCCGTCGCCGAGCGCAATCCCAGACGTACCCTTTTCCCGCCGGCTTGATTTACAGACGGATTCACTGGCTTGGGCCCCGCCAGCTGGAACAACTCACGTGGTTGTTCAGATGACCAGCCCATCTGCGTCGCAACTACAGGCGGCGTAAGTAAACATTTTTGCAACCATTAACCCTCGTCTGCCTCTCCATTCACCAGCCTGCCCTGATGAACAAGCAATTTCTAACTCACCTCGAGTTGGCTCTGGCCGTCCGAGACAGTTACCTAGAGAAGTGGTGGAATCTCAGTTCTTGGAGGTTTTTAAGGCCCAGTTCGACAAAGCCTTGGCTGGAAGCATCTAGTTGGGGATGATCCTGCTTTGAGCAGGGGGCTGTATTAGATGACCTCCCGAGGTCCCTTCCAACCCTCAGTTTCTGAACTGATTATTCTAAAGTTCTATGATACTGGTAGAAATTTTTCTGAACTCTAAAGAAGTGAAATGGACATATTATTTAGCAACCATAAAAATATATGGTATTGCAAAAGTCCTGAGATACTTGACACAGCCAAAGTTCTTCTCGAATTCACCTGGAGTTTTGAATGCAAAGGAAAGCGAATTTAAGTCCTAGGGGGAAATTATTGAAAACACAGACAATCCATGGAAGAATAACATGAGAATGGTCATGCTGATAGACCGAGTTTTAATCAGCAAATTTAATGGGCTCATCTACACCGCTGCAGTAGCAGCAGCAGCAGCCCTTACCACCTACCTTATGCAAGCTGTTCCCTCCCTCACATACACATCAGGACACTCCTGGGTTCGAGTCCTGACCAGACTCACCAGCTAACTTCCAGTTCTGGAGCATACATGTGGGCAAAAATGAGTGGGCATGCTCAAAAATTGCTGAGCTAAGACATGTCATGTCACCACCACGATGCAGACCAGTGGCTCTTACTTTCTTAGACTCAAGAAACTCCTTGTTAGGCTCAAAGAACCACTCAGAAAATACCA
Source organism: Alligator sinensis (assembly GCF_000455745.1). NCBI lineage: Eukaryota > Metazoa > Chordata > Crocodylia > Alligatoridae > Alligator > Alligator sinensis. The sequence goes on along the minus strand of NW_005842113.1, from coordinate 13,974 downwards.
TATCTTAGTTTTCCCTTGCCACAACAGTAGCTTACCATGGTGCTTGCAATGGGCACCATGGCAGCTGGCACTGCCACAAGTGTTGCAGTTATCCCAGGCATGGAGTTGCCCTGCCACACCTCTGCTTACTTTTTTTAGTGTTAACTTTTATTGTAGGCTTATTGGAACAAGGAGACCTATTTAATGGAAAAGGTCTTGCTCAGTGTAAGTGCAGCTATTTGAGTGCATTCTTTGGCAATCAGTTCACATTATAAGAAGGGACTGATATTTAGAAGGAGGAAGAAGAGGAGGAGAAAGCTTACCTAAAGCAGAGCAGGGTTTATAATGTTCTTCTCTCACTAAATACAGGGAGATAACTAGGGAGAACTGAAGGGGCCTAGCCAAAGTGCCACAGAAGGCAATAGAAATTTAACCTTGAAATTTAAGTTGCCCTTGATCATAATACCTAGGGATCTCTAGTCCCGTTCAGCATGACCCCCTGCACAAATGCAGAATTTGTCATTCCTAAACCATCCCAATAGGATGCTGAAGTCACTTCAGATAAACTAACTTTCCTCCACGCCAATTCCCAAAACAGTCTTATGCAATAATGAGATAAAGCTCATTTTTGTGTAGAAGGTAAGCCAAAGGCTTACGTACTGCTCAGAAATCAGCTGTCCCTTGAACAGCAGTAAATGTTGCTAGTACCCATAGGGATAAGAGAAGGGCTATTTTCCATTTTGCACTGAATCAGTAAAGACATTTTATTCCACTTAAATTTCGTAAAAAAGAAAAATTAGCTAATATAATAACAAGTACCTCAATATATAGTTTTAAATACCATTATTTGTGTAAGCACATAAGCAGGGAAACTGCTGGCAGAAAATTTGTGAAAGTGCACTGAGAAATAGGCACTTCTTCCAGGGTGAGTATCCATAGAATACTGCAGAGCTCCAATTTCTGCAGGCCCTGTTTCCTGCTACCAGCAAGGTCTTTTATCAGTAACATGTATTAGGTAACTATATAGAATATTCTATGTATCCTTCACTTGATTTGGCAACCTAGCTAAATGCAAGGTTTATTTTATAGTCAAAGTAACCAACGACTTGACATTTCTGCATTAATTCTCTCGTGAAGAATCTATCCAAACTACGATGTGAACTGGTGGCCTTTAGTATAGATGTGCTCAGAGTAAGGCTCTGTTCTATATATTATCTCTCTCTCTCTCTCTCTGTTGGAAAGTCATTTCCAGAATTTCTCTACAAAATCACAGTGGTGTAGCTCTGTAACCAAGTAGTACCACGTATGGATCTTCCCCTTGCTCCATGGCTTTTTTAGCAGGTGCTTTACAACACAAATCCCACATTGCCCCAGTCCATTGCCTTGAATATATCCAGGACTGGCTCTCTCATGAGACGTAGTACATTTGCACAAAGTCTAGAAATTCCCTATTCTTGAACTGTGGTCCATTGTCAGTAGTTACTGTTCTTGGAAGTCCATGTTATACAAATATAGATTTAATATAGATTAAATATAGATTTAATACAATTATTATCACTACTTCTGGGGAATTCGTATAATAGTCCATTATAATCAGATGGTCATTTTAACAGGAGCAATTAGCCAGCTGGTAGCAGACTGGGACCAGATTACGGGAGACAGTTCAAGAGTTCAAGGACTGATTTGAGCCTGGTGGTGCCAGGCTAGTCAGGTGACCTGCTACAGTCATGTCTTCCCAAATTAAACAAGTAGGCCAATTCCTACTCTGCCCCATGGAATAGCAAGTTGCTTATGGGGTACCACTGGTTCATTCTGCTGGGCATCTCTATACTTTTGACATGTTCCACAATTTGAGTATTCATCTGTGAACAGAAGATAACATTTCTGGCTTTGCTTTTTTATTTGGCGATTCTTGATGTCCTTCATGCATTCAATCCAAAATGTTCTCTCTCATCACTGCAGGAATGACCAGCTGTGTACCTTTCATGAGTACTCGTAAGATCATATTCTCAATATAAAAATGATCTGTCAGTGGAGGTATCCGAATCACTTGTATAACTGCTTGCAGCGTTTCATCTGTAGCTGCTTCAACCATCAGTTCATCACAAATACCTGGAGATACACTGCGTGATGCTTTAATTGTATTCTCATGCATGGCTAATGTTTATTCCAGATAATCAGACTGTGGACTGTTTGATGGAGAATATGCTCTTGACAGTGTGTCTGCCATCACTAAACCCAGGTTGGAGCTCCAGCATCATATTATAATTCTCCCACTTCAGAAGTAACCACTGTATCTTTGGTGTTACATCTCCAAGTCCTTTTTGACTAATTTCAGTTAGTGGTTTGTAAGCTGTTTCTTCAGTAAATCACTAAAAATACCATGGGGTAAAATTCCTTCCTTACCCCAAATATGGCAATCAGTCTGACCGTGAGTGGAGGGGCAAGAACCTCTAACCAGGACCCTCTGGCTTTGGTCCCGGCAGGAATTTGGCCAGACACTAGTCAGTCCCCAGCTTTGGCTGTAGCCAACACCCAGCACCTCTGAGGAAGGCTTAAAAAGACCCGGACACGTATCAGAAAAGTAGGGACAATTATAGCCCAGAAACATGAGAAATACCCCTAGTAAGACAGGCATAGCTACAAGTAGATCATTCCTGATCAGTCAGCTATCCAACCTCTTCTTGAACACTGTCAATCACCTAAGGGAGAGTCAACAGTTTCCCTAGGCCATCTATTCCACTACTGCACCATTCTAACAGTGGAGAAATTCTTTTGGATATCCAATCTAAACTTATTTTGCTGCAACTTCCAGCCATTAGTCCTCATCCTCTTTCAATTTGTGCATATTTTTTTTCTGCAGCTGTCACAGCCCCTAGATGCATATGAGATTGGCAACCTGTCAGTTCCATTACAGCAATAATAATGCTCCCAATCCATATTTTTATCTTTTACTGGGTCAAAAAAGCATCAGCCCCCGGGCTATGTCAACATGTGTTTTACATCATTACATTTTCTTTAAGAGTCTGGGATCCAAGACCACTCTGTGCCCTTGTGGGGAAGATACCTGATGCAAGTTGTGCGAGCTGTTTAATGAAGTATAATCTTCCTAATATAATTCAACATTTCTAGCAAATTTTTGAAATCCTTTTTTATCTTCAGCTTTTGGCATGTTCAGTATGGCCCAAACCTTTGAGTCATCAGGTAAAATGCCTTTTGAGGTCAGTTACTTGCCTAAATATGTTATTTCTATTACCAGAAATATTTATTTATCACTGTTCAGCTTAAAGCTGTTCATAGATGTTAGGGTTGGAAGGGACCTCAACAGATCAGAGTCCAACCCCCTGCCTAGGCAGGAAATGGTGCAACCCCAGCCAGATGCCTATCCAGCCTTCTCTAAAAGACCCCCAAGGTAGGGGAGAGCACCACCTCCCTTGGAAGCCCATTCCAAATTTTGGCCACCCTTACCGTGAAGAAGTCTTTCCTGATATCTAGCCTAAATCTGCTCTCTGTCAGTTTGTGACCCGTTAGCTCTTGCAAATTCCAGTACTTTCACCCCTTCTTGATATTCAGTGACACTATTGCCCCCAAAATTACCTTCACACCTGCTGGACCTTCTAGGCATCTGGCTCATTCTGTGGTGAAATCCTTCTGGAGCTGAGTGTATTTCAAAAGAGAGTCTTCGGAAGCAACATGTCCCAAATGTTTTGTTTAAAAAGGTCAGAGCATGGAGCTTTCATTGTCAAAGGCAATCTGCCAAAAACTATACAATGTATCCAAATTTGGTGAAGAATTTGGCTCCTGCCATCTCTGACAATAGTTCATTTATTGTAGGATTTTATGTTTATAGACTGTGGGTCTATACACAGCCGTAATCTCTCTCCTATCTTTACAGTTACTAGGAAATAGACCCAGTTACTAGGAAATAGACCCAGTTTCTTGGTTCTTCTGTTCTTCCAATGATATAATTTGATAACCAGTTTTGTAGCTCCCTTGTCTTTTTTTAAAGACATGTAGGGCTTTTCATGCAGCATGTATAAATAGATCTGCACCTTTGGTTAATCATATGTTACTGGGAAACACCCATTCCCTGTGAATACATTTTATTTTGATGCTAATTAATGCCTGAAAGATGGCACTGAACCAAATTTGCAACCTCTGCGGTATACAACCTCTTAAGACCAAGCACCTTGTATGTGTACAAGCCTAGTTTTAAATATGCCACCGTTTTTGCCTCTCTGCCAGGCAGCAGCAAGTGGCAGGGCCACCTGGGCCCCTCTGCCAGTCAGAAGGGTTTTTAGTTTTATGTCTGAGAAATTCCTTCACTGTTTCCCCTTCCTTTTGTGTTCTCATAGTGACTGTATATCCTTAAGTATAGTAATGCCTGTATCTAGGATTCTGAAAAGGGTACAGATGTTACTTCCATATTTTACTCCATAACCTAGCTTCACGAATATGCTAGGGGGCTATTATGCAATTTATGGTCAAAGCAAATACAAATCTAACTACTGAACAGTGCATTAATTTGCTAGATTTACATATAAACATTTTAAAAAGCATAAAAGTAGGCAAAATAGTTGAAATAGTTTTAATACTTGAATACTTTGGACTTAAAATATAAGTTAAAGAGAAGAGAAGAGACTCTCTTATCCCAGTGATCACATGGAAAAGAAGGAATCTTAATATAATCCTAATACTCCTGGGGCTAGTGATTAATTTCATTGGAATTAAGGCATTCCTTTTAAGTGAGATATTCATATCTTTGTCTATGTTAGTCTTTAACTTATGTTAAAGCAATTTTTATAGTCTGTGAACTTGTAGCTTTGAAATGTGCTAAAGGAAGCCCTGACAATTCAAAACTCATCTCTTAGGCTGACTAACTCCAAGTAGAATACCAATGGGTGACACCACCAAAGAGACTGGAGCAGTATGAGGCACTTGCAACAAAATCAAAATGTTCAAAAAAGGAAGGTTCTTTCCCCACACACATGTTGTTGAAAATTCAGTTTAGCAGTTTAAGGCAACATTTTAAACCCTAAAAGAAAACAAAGGCAAAACAACAGTGTTGAGAATTTGAGCAGACAGGGCGATTCACATGGAGCTTCTCTACATGTACAGGTAAAGGCACCATGGTATTTACTGCCCAGTAATCAATAGTCCTAAAGTTATTATAGTTCAATGTATAATCTCATTCAGATTCATTAAACCATCTAGCCTTCAGCATCTTGACAGTCCCTCCAATATTGCACCGTCAGTCATTTCTATGCCACCTGAGTTAATCTTACCACACCTGAATTAAGGTTTTTAGCTAAATCTAAAAACAAATCAGCAAGGCTGTGAAATAGAAAAGAGGGATGACTAGCAAACAGCAAAGTTGTAAAATAAAGGACAGTTTAAAGAGCGGTACTGAAGAACATGAAAAGGAAAGAGTCATTAAAACCTGCAATGTCACAAGGGATTACCAGGAATCGAGAGATCGTAATGAACAATGAAAATAGTTGACTCATCACTACCTGAATAGAAATGCCACTCCCCCTCCTAGGCTGTTGGTTTTAATCTTTGGATGGAGCAGGAAAAAAAGTGGCAGGGGGGAGGGGCGGGAGCGCTCTAACTGCAACTGATACAAAATCCCCAATCCACTCTTCCCAGCCCAGCCTCTTTCCCCCAGATCCTACCTTGACTGCAAGGTTTTATGCTTTCTCTCTTCCCCTTTGGTATGATAGGCATTATACACCTCCAGGGTATCACAGCCTGCAATTAATAAGAGTGGAGCAATTTTACAGCAACTCATCTGCCCCTGTAGCTTTCATATACCATTTTAATTGTTGTTTGAACCTTTTCAAGGCATTTTAGTACCCCTTTTGATTTTCAAGGCCTGGGGTTTGGGAAGGCAGGGTCAGTCCAATGGGCTTTGTAACAGCCATTTCTGAAGTGTTCCGAGGCCTAACAAGCATGGAGTTGATCAGTGTCATCATCTCCCACTTCTTGCTGTATTTCTGTTAATATGACATCACATCCACATAACACAGGCCTAGCTAAGCAATGCTACCACCAAGCCACTTGTTTCTCCCCGCACCAAATTCCTTTGCTTCATGTCCAAGATAGAAGGTATTTAATGCATCTGAAAAGGAGTAGCATGCATCTGAGGGCAGGAAAGGGAAGAGTCAACACAGAAAAAGAGAGCTATTAGCAACCTTCTAACAGCTAACATTTGGAATTCTATCATCTTTTTCAACTTTTTTCCCCACATCAAACACAGCATTGAAGTGTTAAATATTGAATTTAAAAAAAAAAAAAAAAAAAAAAATCATCATCAAATTAAGCAAGACTGAATTTCTTGGTTAAAATGTTTCTTAAAGCATCACTTACACTATGCTTCAAAATCCTTGTCTCATAGGAAAGTATAATATTGAGCGCTGAACCCAATAGACTAGATTTCAAAATAGTGTCTTTCAAGAAATCTTTCAAAGATCCAAATATATTTTAAGTAACATCAGAAACCTCCTAAAACTGAGACAACTGTAATTTTTTTTTCCCCCAAGCAACACGCACACTGGGGGGGGGGGTTCTATTGTATAGAATTCTTCGTTATGGTTTTAAAAAGATAGAGCCTATGAAAGCAAAAGTACAACAGATGTTCAAAAAGCAAGATTTCAAAATTTAAAAGCAAGTATAAAATAGTGCATAGGAAACTCAGCAAGAACAAGCATATAAAACTGATTCTCTATCTTAAAAAAGGTAACTATTTAAAAAAAGAAAAAAGGTTACATTGAAGTATTGCTAAATT
>NW_005842113.1:6556-7198 GCF_000455745.1 Alligator sinensis | reverse complement strand
CTGCTGAATTCAAGATTATTTGCATCAGAATTAGATCTCCCTTTCTTAGGAAAATAATTGGGTGAGATAGCAAATTTCTTATGGAAAGTTTTGTTTTGGGGAGGGGTTGGCCTATCTTTTTTTTTTTCCCCAAACTTTCAAAACATCTTATTAACTACTGTTTTATATGATGCATGAGTATATTTTAAAAGTTAATATTAATATTTTACCTGTTTCTCATTATGCATTCATTTGTTAATTTAGTTACCTTTGTGACATTACAACTAATTGCTGCATAAAGGACACTAACTCAGCCTACTTACTTGTGATCCTCCGGAGGCAAAACATACTGCCCAATAAAATCATAAACACATAATAGTTCATTAAATGGAAAAGCCATGTCTTCTTATCATCAGAAGGGAGGTACCACAGCAACTTATCTCCAGCTGCAGCTTATTACAGATACGTGTACATTTCCAGAGAGAAGCAGGAAAGCCATATTATCTTGTTACAACTACTTCTTAAGCCAAGGGTCCATCCCCTTGAAAGTAGCTGTGATCTTTTTTGTTATTTCCCTACTTCAAAATAACCCTTCATCATGAAACCACAATTATTCTGTTTGTGGATTATAAAACATGCCCCCCCCCCCCCAAAATCAACCGG
>NW_005842113.1:3693-4688 GCF_000455745.1 Alligator sinensis | reverse complement strand
AGGTACGGAAGGACGCATTTGTTGCCAGGACCCCTTAACATGAGAGGTCTACTGCCTGCCCAGAGCAAAGATCCGGGACGTGACGGGAATGATCCAGGCCGTGATTCAGCCCACCGATTACTACCCCATGGTCCTAGTCCATGTGGGTACTAATGATGCGGCCAGGAGAAGCCCCAATCACCTGATGATGGACTACCATGCTCTGGGTGGCATGCTGAGGGAGAGAGGTGCACAGGTGGTATTCTCTTCTGTCCTACCAGTGAGTGGACGTGGAAGACAACACGAGAACTGCATTAGAGAGACCAAATGGCAGCTTTGGCAATGGTGTCTCGAGGCAAGTTTCGGCTTCCTTAACAATGACCTGCACATCATGATGAGAGACATGCTCAGTTGGGATGGGCTTCATTTGTCCCCCAAAGGAAAGCGTGTGTTCTCTTCTAGGTTGGCGGATCTCCTCTGGCGGGCTTTAAAACTAGGCTTGTCAGGGGTAGGGGAAGATGAGGGTGGGGGAAGCCGTGGACCACCAAACCACGTGGCACCCACAAGGACAGTCCAGCCTGAAGAAGGAGAACATCGGGAACCTGCAATCTATGGGGCAGCCAGCAGTACACCACAGGTAAGCAATAAGGGGCCCTTTGGGCATCAGAGCCGGGGGGCAACAAAGGCACCAGTCACAAGGCTCAAGTGCCTATACACTAATGCTAGGAGCATGGGGAGCAAGCAGGATGAACTAGCACTCCTGCTTGCAGAAAACACCTACGACTTAGTAGGGCTAACAAAAACCTGGTGGGATTCTTCCCACGACTGGGCAGTACACATGGAGGGTTATAAGCTGTACAGAAAGGATGGAGTGGGAAAGAGAAGGGGAGGGGTGGCACTGTATGTCAATGAGCGATATATAATCGACCCTTTTCAAAAGGTAACTGGAGGAGGAGAAAGTAGAAGGATTGTGGGTTAGGTTACATGGAGGTCAAGGAGAAAGGGATTTGGTGGTA
>NW_005842113.1:965-1292 GCF_000455745.1 Alligator sinensis | reverse complement strand
ACCTGCTTGGAGGCATGGAAGCAGAAAGGGATCTTGGAGTCCTAGTGGACTCCAAGGTGAACATGAGTCGGCAGTGTGACGAAGTCATCAGAAAAGCTAATGGCACTTTATCGTGCATCAACAGATGCACGACAAACAGATCCAAGGAGGTGATACTTCCCCTCTATTGGGCGCCGGTCAGACCGCAGTTGGAATACTGCGTGCAATTTTGGGCGCCGCACTTCAAGAGGGATGTGGATCACCTGGAGAGGGTCCAGAGAAGGGCCACTCCGATGGTTAAGGGCTTGCAGGCCAAGCCCTATGAGGAGAGACTAGGGCACCTGGACC
>NW_005842113.1:0-636 GCF_000455745.1 Alligator sinensis | reverse complement strand
ACTCTTTCCTGCCATGCAGGGGGGCGGACTCGATGATCTATTGAGGTCCCTTCCAACCCTAACATCTACGAATCTATGAAGATCCTCAGTAAAGTCCCATACTGCCTGCTATAGAGGAAGGCAACTTTCCCCTCCCCCATGGGACTTCACGCAAAACCTCTTGCCATTCTGACATGGATCCATTAATAATTACCCGTTGCTTGCAGCTATTGAACCAATTGTCTGTCCACCTTAGAGTAGTTTTTTCCAGCCAACATTCCTCCAGCTTGTGTATGTCATATGGGACCTTGTCAAATGCCCAAATACATTATATCCACAGCATACCCTTCATCCACCCAAGTAGTTACTCTGACAAAAGGAGGAGATAAAGTTTGCCTAATGTGATTTCTTCTTAGTAAGTCCATGCTGGGTGCTTGTGATGAGCCTTTTCTCCTCCAGATTCTTGCAAATGGCCTTCCTTAGGCTTTTTCCATATTTTATTCCATCATATCCTGGTCCTAGAATGTCTTCCCTCGGTCCCTGTCCCATGACCTTCCATTTCCCCCCTCTCAAATCTTCCCTCAAAACTCAAGTTGTCCCAGGAGCTTCAGACATATACCCAAGTAAAAATAGGTTTAGGGGGGGGGGGGGGGGGGA
>NW_005842112.1:2341817-2361710 GCF_000455745.1 Alligator sinensis | reverse complement strand
AAGGCATATATTTTTTCTGATTCCACAGCTTTATGCTTACAGATTTTAATATGATATTCATGTTTTGACTCTGCCCAAACAAAATGTTTCAGTGAGATCATGCTTTAACTTTAGGTCAAGGAGTCAGCAATCAGACTAAAAGTTTGCTCAATTTTGTTTTCATGCTCAAGTCTGCAGACTTCAGTAAAATAAATTCCAGCCTATGAATACCTTGGGCCAGAATATGATTTCTGTTTCAACAGTATCAGCATAGGGATAAATCTACTAGATTTCTCTGCATTTACAGACACCCAAGAGAAGCTAGATTACATGAGTTATTCACAAAAATAGATAGATGTGTGTTTATTTATACTATGGCTAGAAGATACTGCTCTAAGCAGCAAGATGTGGAAACTGCCTAAATTATAATGGTGCCAAATTACACTGGTTTATTTATGATGGTTGCAATGAGAGAAGCAATCTGAAATCTGCTCTGAGAAAAGTCTTTTGCTAAACAATCTAAAATTGCCTCAGAGGTCCAAATCATCATTTACCGATTCATCTTGACTTATTGGATACTCTATTTTATGTTTAAAACACCATTTAAAAGAATTTCTAAGTTTAGCTTCTAGAAATAAGATGTCCTTTTCTTAATTATAATGAAAGGCCAAGATACCACTGCCCATTTAAACATATAGAAAGCATATGAAAGAACATGTATCTAGGCTTTCAGGCTAAAGCATAGGAGGAAAAGCCATCTTGGATCAAGCTAATGAGTTTATAAAAGGTTTGAATAACTTTCTTGTAATTTTTCATTTAAATAAGAACAATGAAGGTTACAAAATATTCAACTTTTAATTGGGTTGTCTCATTAGGAGAACAAAAATTAAGGTGTTGACCTTATGACAGTTTAAAATACAACAATTCTACTTTTTTATGCAACCCCATGTGATGCTACATAGAAAATGATAGGGAATAAGCGTTTTCCATTGCTCTGCAGAAGTCTTTAAATAACTAAATTAATCTTTTTCTCCTCTCTAATAAATAGTCACTTGATAAAAACTCAATACACTAAAAGATCTTGGTGGATTAAAAAATGAATCCCAGGCCTTCCATTGTTTGAATCCAGATTTTAGTGCTACATGCTCTTGGCTAAGAAGGGATACAGGATGGAAGTATGGTAATCAAAAGAAAATACCACTCTGTTCCCAAGAAGAAGCAACTATTCAGCAGTCCATAATATTTCATGACGTGGTACAAAACTAAACAGATTTTTATGTCCTTGACTGCTACTCAATGCTCAGAAATATTCACAATGAATTTTCTGTAAGCATTAGATCTCCATTGTACTGGTACAGGAGGATTTTGGTTTTTTTCTTTAATGATGAAAAAGACTGTTGTCCCTAGAGAAAAGAAAACTGGAACCTGTATTCCCACTAACTGATGGAAGCAGAGTATATAATGTATGTCTTGCCAATAAGCAAGGCATGACAGTTATAAGATAAATGCCAATTTTGCTCGTCTCCAAGTATGTATAGGTGCTGGTATTGGTGTCAAAAATGTCCCAGGTGGTAAAAAAGAAAGGATCGACACCTCACATTTAAAACACTGTCTATTTTGTAAACCTCTGCCTTACAATAATATGTTAGTGTTTGCATTGTGCAAGCTATTCCATAAAATGACAAGTACGCTCACAATGTATATTTTATCTATTATCTTTAAGCTGCACTATTGAGGCTAACACTAGTTATTCTGTGAACTCAAAGAGATAATGCAAAATAACGTGTCATAATTCTAAGTGGACATCTGTCTTTGAACAGAAATAAATTAAAAATAATAAGGGGAGCACAGTTAGATTTCTAAATCAATCTTCTTTCCTCCAAGGAGACGAAGGTACAAGTTTCAACTTATGATCAAAAGCATCAATATTTGTCTTTTCCACATTTCCAATTCAAAAACATTTTGGACTTTTTCACTGCTAAACTTGACAGTTTTCATTTTTAGTTCTTATTTGGAACAGAGCCCAATGGGAATTTTTCATGTGACAACAACTTTGTTACCCACCTAACGTTAGCATTCCTTCAACTGTTACTCACCGGGCCCGTCTACATGAGATGCTATATAGCGTCGGTGGGCACGAACCATGACGGTGACGGTACTGCACATAGCAATGTAGCACGTGTAGATGTGCCCACTTATATTGGTATTACTTCCCTAAAACAAACTCTGAGCCACAGACCTACCTTTAATGGAGGGAAAATGGAGAAGAGAAACATACCACCGGAGGAGATTCTGCAATACCCTTCATTGGATGAATTAGCTACGTGGATCTGTATTCCTTGGAGATCATAAAAAGGACTCTGTAGTTCAGAGCAACTGGAAATTGGAGAGGAATTTCAGAAGCAGAAGAATGATGCAGAGCTCCACAACTGACTTGATTCTGAGACAAGATTAACAAATTGGGACAAATTTATGGAGGTGTTAGGATGACAGAAAGGGAAGTCTGGGCTATTCAATAAGGGTGTGTGAAGGTGTGCTTGCAGTTCCCAGGTTGCAATGCATAGTAGATGGTGCCTGGTTTTTCCCATGTTTCTGGGTTTTATCCATTGACACATGTGGTGAGGAAGAATTTCTTCCCTTTCTGAAAATAAGGGTCAACTTATGACCACATGAAAGAGAAAATTCAATGAATAAGCAACATCAAAGTGCATGATTCACTCAACAATGTACAGAAAATGGTATAAAATATCAAGAGGTAGGGAATCACATTCAGAGACCAAATGGCAAGATAAGGACCATAGAATTTCTTCCAAGAGCTTCCCAATACAGGGTTGTTATAATATGAGTTTGCTTCTGAATAAAATGTAAAGTCCAAAAACTCAGAGGGAACAATAGATGTGGAGAAAGGATAAAGCCCGAATTGTGCACAATCTTGATTTGATCATGTTATGTTATAAAACTGGACAGTATTAAAATGGTAGCAAATAAATTATCTAGATATGATCTCACCCATGATCCCTGCATACTCAATATTTCCTCTGAAATCAAGCAGGATGGTTCTCACGAGGGGATGCATATAGTTTCTAGTTTTAAGCAAGGCAAGTAAAAAAATATTGCAAATGCTTATTAAAATGTGCAATATCCCACTTGCTTGCACTATTCCACTCCCATTTATTTCACTGTTTAAGAAAATGGATTATGACAGTCCATAGGGCTCATCTGGGACATGTTCTTTTAATTCAAATTAAAAGAGATTTAAAATGAAAAACCTTATTTCTCACAATATCAGATTCGATCATTTTAATGTAATTGAAACTTCGGGTCTATTCCTAATTCACTTCGTGATTTCCTATTATTTTAGTTGCAAGAATTAAATGCTGAAATTCCCCTGCTAAAGAGTTTACTGTACCAGTTTTGGTTCTCTTTTTCTTTAAGAAGCAGTCCATGCATTTCTCCCTGGTATCAAGATTCTTGAACCAAATCCTTTTCTTTCCCCTGGCCCTGTGCTATGCCGGTTCTACTAAAGGCATGTCTAAACTATATCCTGAGCAAACGTGAGCACATAGCCCTGCCCACTCTTACCTGTCCATGCACACAGAGGCCTGAAAATTAGCCAGATGCTCAGACCCACTCCAAGTCATCTACTCTACTAATTTGCAGGCACAGGCATTGTGCAGGGAGTGTGAGAGGCTGATTTTTCTGTGGCATGTCCAAGCTTACTTAGGAGGCAGTTTAATATCCTTACTGCTCACAGTCCTAGTGCAAGTGCCCTGTTTGGCTTTCCCTGGCTAGCAAAACCTAATATTACTTAGTGTAAATGTGTTCATAGGAACTAGCTTGATCAGAGTACCACTATACTCCAGCGATTCTCAGCTCCAGCAGTTTGCCAGTTGCTGGACGTTAGAGCAGACTTGGGAAATAAAGGCTATAATATAGCCAGTCCACTTTGTCTGAAAAGCATGAACAGAGCACAAATTTGGCTGATGTGAAAGTTGAGGCTAATATTTCTGATATAATACAACTTGTAGGAACAGCTTCCCTCCCATGCTTAGGAATGCTGCAACCTCCTTTCGTGGATACTGCTCCTCTCGGTATCAATTATGCTGATGACAATCTGGAGTAATACTGACTATTCTGATCCGGTCGCTATAGTTTACATGAGTAAATCAGAATCAGGAATCTTCCCAAATATATGATTTTTTTGGACCAACTCCCCTCAATTGAGAGATTTCAGCCATGAGGTGGGAATTCCTGCAGGGCACCCATCCAAAAGCATGTTAAGCAGACATAATATTTCTTTACTTCTTTGACTCTCCATTGAGAAACAAATGGTAGGATAGCATCTTGCCTTTTTTTCTGCCGTTGCAAAGGAATATTAACAGGGTTTTCTAGGGAATAAAAGACAGTTGAATAGACATTTGGTTAACTTCAATAGCTATCTACTTAATTACAATATCTAATTAGTTAGTTGGAATCTGTGTGTATAGGAATAACTTGAATATAGTAATTAACTGTAGTGCACATTAAAAAAAATCCTTGCTGTGGATGATGAAAAACATAATAAAAAGATGAGTTGCAAAGCTTGCCTGCAGAGAGCTTCTTTTCTTTCTCCCCCTTTAAAACATTGGTTCCTCTCTTGTCCTAGCATTAGGCAACTCATTTAAATAGGTATCAAAATAAATATGCCTCTTAGAGGCTTTGAACTCTGTTTACTATACCATTCGTTGTCTCATCAAAGCAACCCAGTCCATGCTATTTGAGAGGAAACATCTTTGAAACAATACAGACCCAACTCTAAGAGGTAATAATACAGAACAGATGACATTTATTTTTTAACACATTTCCCACCCCCCCCCGCCCAAATATGTATACCCAAGTCAGACTTTGTTAATTCTGATGCATTTATTTTCTTCCTTTTACTGCATGAGTTACATTTTGTTTATATTGTATTGAGTCAGAATATTTTCTTTCCCACTTAATATTATCCATCATGGAAGTGATGAGCAGTGCACTGGGGTAATTTTAGTCTGCATCATTAACCATTAGAAATACTCAGAAAAAATTATATACCAATTCCTTGCTGCTTTAAGCTGAAAGTGTTATTTTCTAAAATAAGCATTCCAAACAAAATTGCATTTTATGACAGGCAAACAAGTTCCCATCGTCCTTAATGAAAACATCACGGGCATTCAAAAAAAATGATCATCATGTTTTTTTACAGCAAATTGTCCTGAATAGATATGAGGTGATTGGTCAGAACTCCCATGCTGCTGCTCTTGTGCGAGTTCGTTAAGGAGAACGTGATAAGAGGTCTAATTTCTGCACAACATGGTGGCAGAATGGTTGTGGAAGTGAAGCAACGTTAGCAGTAGGCAGCATGAGCACCAAATGCTATAGGTGAAATGCTGCTCTTGTTTAGATGGGTGGTAGCCATACTGAAGTCAGCACACTACATGAGCACCTTTTACAGCAGTATGTTACCATGAGCTACATTTTAATTTATATTGTATTAATGGCCATGTGGGGTGGCTGCGGGGGTCTGTGCAGGCAGTGGCATATTCCCAGAGCTGTCTGCTGCCAAGCCAGGAGGACCAATGGGTCTGGCTGTGCTGTCAGCTTGTGCTTGCTGTTCCCACACAATGCAAAAAAAAAAGTTATGATGCCTGCAGGCTGGAAGCTGCGATCCTGGGACTGGGTGGGTGCCACTTGCTGTTAACAGCAAATGAAACTGCTCCTGGGTGGCCACATAAGGTGGCCAAGCAGTTATTAATTCCTTGCATGAAACAGGGGCAGATTATGGGGTGACAGTGCCCCTGGCAATCAGGGCCCCGCTTGGGGAGCCAGAAGCAGCATGGTTCAGGTGGGCATCCTGGCCACAGCCATCTGGGCTTCCTTCTCTGCAGCTGGGCCAGGGCCAAGGGCTAGGGGTGGGCATGGGGCTCCCTGAAAGCAGCTGCAGCTTCAGGGGGGGTGGGGGGGAATGTGTTTCAGAACTAAGGGTCACCAGCATGGCTTGGCAGGTAGGGAACTATGTGGGTCAGGAGTGAGGGGCAGCAGCAGGGATGGGGAGCTGCAAGTTGGGACTGAGGGGCACTAGCATGGTCTGGGAGTGAGGGGCACAAGTAGGACCCCGGGACAGCCAGGCAGAAGCAGTGAGGGGCCCAATTCAGCTTTTGGCAGAGCCTTCCCACCATCCTCCATGGCTGGGGGGGCGGGGGCGGAGGGAACACCAGCTGGTGGGCTAGGCAGCCCCTGAGCTGGGGATGGGGCGGGGTGTGGTCCTTACCCTATGCAGTGGCAGTTTAAAAATACACATAAAAAAATAATGAAATTACTGAAATGACACTTAATTAAATTCATGAAATTCATGAAATCCTACCAGTTTTAGTCAGCTGTATATGCCAGCGACCTGTGACTAGACATCACCGATCTGTCTGTGGCAGGGATTAGTGGTTTAGCAGCGCCTCCTACTGCAATTCAGTACCAAAGAGATCAGCGGGGTGGATAGTTACGTGATGCCCCCTGCAGTAAATTATTGTGAATAGCACACTGAGATTTATTCGATTTAAGAGCTGTCACTTGTACACAGTGACAAAACAAACTTAAACACACCATGTCAATTTTGGGGGCATAGAATAAACCCGTTCAGTTTAGTGAGGACTAAACCCCTACCAAGTGAACAAGTGCCCCTTCTGTCCAGAATCTGCGCAACACTAGTGATAAGCATCAAGCATAAAAAATATTGTGGTGCCTATATAGGATAGTAGGAAGTATTCCAGATGTGTGTAGATAAGGGCAACCTCATAGAAAAATGGGTATGTAAGGGATCATCCTCCTTTGCGTAACAAACTTTAACACACTGGAAGTCTGTATGTGCCTCCTCTTTCCTAGACTAAACAAATCTAAATCCTTCAACCTTTCCTCACAGGTCTTATTTTTGAAGACTCTTATGCTTGTAGCTCTTCTTTGGACTCTTTCTGGCTTGCCTACATCTTTCTTAAATGCCTGAACAACTGAGGACTTGCCTGTGCTGAAGAAAGCAGAATCCCTACACTCCTGTTAAAACATCCAATCTTGCGCTGGGGACAGGAAGTCAGCCCAGCTGGGCTGACTTCCCATCCCCTGCCAAACTAGCGAAACGTCGAAACACAGTCGAAACAGCCTCACTGTTTTCACGAAGCAAAACAGAACAGCTGTTTCGAATTGAATTGAAATTCGATATGAAACGCTGTTCTGTCAAAACCTCAAAACTCAAGGCGAAATGGAATGGTTTCATTTCACACAGCCTTACTATGCATAGATTCTAAAACCTAGTAAAGGCCAGGTCTTCAAGCGGATGTACAATAGTGTATTTCTACTGATTTCAGTAGAGTGACACAGGCTTGCATCACCTCAGTCCCTGCCCCATTGTTCCATGGGAAATGTGGACTCCATCTAGCAAGGCAATTCCTCAGAAATGCTCTGGAACATCCTGCCCCCTACCCTTTACTTTAAAAACATGGGTGTTCATAACTTAATGACGTCTTGAGATTTAAGTGGAAATGCATTCATTGGGCTAAACTAAGCTAAATCACACTACTCCTATAACTGCACACTGGCAAATAGGCATTATAAGAAATTAAAAAAAAAATCCATCCTTATTTACATTACGTCCACATTTGTTCTGAAGGCTATACTGGGTATTGGAGATGGAGACGGAGACGTTTGCATAGTCATGGAGATGTTTTGCAATTCTAAATCCTTAAGCTAGTTACCTAAGGTTTCCAAAAGTTCTACTCTTGTTTTGCCTCTTCCAGTTGTCACTGAAGTCAGTGAGAGCAAAGCCATGGACTTGATTTGGATCTGGTTGAGGCCCTTTGCACCGTTTGGAATGCTTTACATTGGAGCCCAACTCCTCAGCAGCTGGTAGATGGGGAGTCTTAGACTAAGACCTGTTATTGTTAATGTAAAATGCCTAGCTCAGTGGGACTTTGAACCTTAACTGGGCTTCCTAACTGCTACCATTAATACAAATAATTTTTTGAAGATCTCTTGAAAGACTGCCAAAATAAAATGTGGAGGGCCTGAAAATACAAATATTACAAGATACATTATTTCCAATATCTTCCCATTCATGCAGAATGCTAATTCAGCCACTAAACAAAAATCCAGGCTGATTATTTGAGAAAACAAGTGCTGATAGTGCATATCCTGCATAGAAATAAGAGATCCCTTTTGTACCCTAATTACTAATACACACTCAAAGACTCTAGGCAAAAATGTCATAAAGCAATCAAAAAGAGGCTCAATCAGATGATTCATTTTAAATCTAAATAAAAAGTTGTTCCCCTTGAGTGATGATTCAACAGATCTACAATATGTTATAGGAAGTGCAATTACAGTTTGCAGACAGTTGATGGATGAGTGGACAAAAATACAGTCAGAATTAGTGTCACCTCCCCCAGTCTTTGAATGCAAAGGGCTCAAAATAAATTCTTTATTCCGCAATATTAATTTCTAAAGAAGTAATCCAAAAAGGTAAACAGTAAAGCTACCCCAAAAAATCCTAATATCATCAAAGGCACATTTTGTAATTATTGTATTATTTGTACCTGTGATGAGATTAATAAAAAAGAGAAAGATAGCAGAGCACAATCCCTAAGAGCATTAGCTGGTACAGAGGATAAAGTACATGCATTTCAGCTTTTGACCAAATCAATTTGGTTCACTTCCCACAGTAAAGAAATGCCCACATTGGGCTCCTATACATGTGAAGCGAGGCTGCTAAAGTTTGATGAGCTTTAGTTAAAGTGCCCCTGCCACCATTTTTCAGCGCGGGGATGCTGATACATGCGACTCTCTGGGCACTTTAATTAGAGCAGATCTAGGAGCTGCTTCAATTAAAGCTCCCCCTACACACACACGCACACACACCCAGGTCACATGTATAAATGACCATTGATTTTTGGATTCTAAGTAGCTTGATGGAAATATCAGCTGAGAAACCAAATGGGTTGAATGGGCAGGATGGCTGAAATACCTACAGGGCCTCCGTGGCAAAGCTGTGCATTGCATATATATCAGTCTTCTGCGAGGAATAGACCCCTAGTGTCATAGCCCTCCACAGTCACTTGCTGCATCACTCACTCATGAGCACAGTTTTACAATATTAATGGTAACAACCAAAGCTGTAGCAGGCTCATCAACCTGCACGTGGACCAAACTCCACTTGAGGGAGACAGGGCAAGTTCAGCCAACTCAAATGATGGGATTCATTGCACTGAGTCAGATTAGGCTTTGCAACCAGTTCACCATAAAAAAAGCTCATGAACATGACCAACTAGAACCACCCATAAGCTTGATGCTTTCCAAAAAACTGGAAAGAAAACTGGAATGGTACATATTTTTAATTTATATCTTCAGGACCTGGAAATGAGTTCACAAACCAGGAGTTACCTCATAAAAAGGGGGGATGGGGGAAACCACATTTTGTACTGAATCACACCTTGATAGTAATGCCATTTCTTAAACTGTCTGATACAGGCAATGATGTATTACATGGGTGATAAAACTATACAGGAAAGACCAGATGCTCTAAACGACTAACACACTTGAGATGCTTATCCTTCAGCTACTATCTCACTCAAGATGCTGTGATAAATTGCACTTTGGGTGATTCTTTCCCAGTTGAAATAGAAGGGGCAGGATGAGGAAAGGGGTCTGCAATCTACTGTGATTACTGCGCGTTCCTATGCTCCTAGCCAAGGGGGCTATATATTTTAGACTTCCTTCCTTCTCCACAATTAGAACCTTCTTTCCAACCCAATAAAGCAGTGCTTCCCTGATACAGAAAAATCAGCTCTATGAAACACAACCCTGATCTCTAAGTAGTGGAGGTGGCTGCCCTCTACTGAAGATAAAGTAAAGGCTGCAACCTCCTTGGTAGCATCAACGACTTGCTTATACGGATTGTATCTCCATGGCAGCAGAACTTGTGGAAGTCTTGTCGTGATTCATATTTGCTGATGTGGAAAAACAGGACATGCTGCACTAACCCTGCAGCTCCAGAAACTGGCACAGGAAGCAAGGGGGAGTTCTCCCTTTTATATAGTGTGGGTCACAAACCAATGGGCCAAAGGGAGGGAACAGGTAAAAGGTAAAAAAAAAAAAAATCAGCAACACTGTAGTGACATCCACTCAGCACCTTGGTTCTCTCCTATACCTCTGCAGTTGTCCCCAAACAAGCTTTTAGTCCCTCGAGTGCTCCAACAGCAGCCTGCAGCTGCCTCCAAGTTTGAGTCCAGCTCCTTCAGTTCACAGGCCTGGCTGACCGAGCCAGTGAGAGCCCCAGCGCCACTGTACACTCCCGTGTGTAGGGCTGACCAGGCTCCACATGCAGGCTGCTCTCTCTTCCCCTTACTTCAGCCTCAAATTTCTTCTTCCTTTTTCCCTGGCCCCACAGCCCCTGGGGGTTTCTGGGACTTGCAGCCCAAATCAACAGACATCATAGGTCTGCAGACTGCCCCCTGGTTCCACCTCTTGTTACACGCATTACACATTCACCTTACAATGCATCTGTGGCAAATGGATATGACCCATGACTTGATTAGCTCTCAGCCTTTATCCAGCCTATACCCTTCTCATGCACAGAAAAGGACGTCTGCTTATAAGGCAAACTTAGCATGCCACCCCCTCAAACATAAAAGACTGCTCCATGAAGCAACTTCTGGGACCAGAAGTAGGGATGCCGTATTCATACAACATTTTAGGCAGGCTAATTAGCATAGGAGTGGGCTAACTGGCACTGTCACTTGCAAGGCTAATTAGTTCGCTCACAGCTCCCTGTGAACACAGCTGTGCTTCTTCTAATTCAGGAGGCAGCCCACTCAGCACACTGTATCCCCCTGCCTGCTATGCTAAGTTTCCCAGGCAGACATACTGTGTGCGCCTGAGAGGGAGAGAGGTAGTTTGTATGTGTATATCTATATCTATAGATTCGACACATGACATATCTATATGCCATAGATATGACATATAGATATGGCCAAGTATGCTTCAGCTGCTTTTTGATGACAGTTAAGGTGTGTACGTAACTGCTTTGCATCTATAGATATAGATCTAGCTATAGAACTACCTATACCTATACCTACAGCTACAGCTACACATATACATATACATTCATTTCCTGCTGTAGCATGGTGGAACTGAATTCTTGAGAGCCAGTGATCAGGCTAGAAGCCATAGTGCTTAATATGATCTGGTTATATTGCTGTGCTCCGGCAATGCAAAACAGCTGTGTACACACCTTAGCTGACATTGAAAAGCAGCTGAAGCATACTTGGTCTGCCAGTCAACAGTTCAAATGGCGCATCCAGATAAAAATCTGCTAGAACAACAAGCTAGAAGTACCTTTCAGGTTTTCACTAGACTCACATATTGGTTTCTACATCCCTTCATGAAGATGTCTCTCTTGCTTCTGCTTTTCTTCGTTAATAGGGTTAAAATCATTCCACTTTTCAGGGAGAATTTTTTTTTAAGCTTTTTCAACTGTTTTTTTCCCTCTATTCTGCCCTCCCCCCCCCCCCCCCCCCCCCCTTTAATTTTTAGACAAGATGGAAACTCACCCACATCTAGAGGGACCTATTTTGGAAATACCAAGGAAGTCGACATTTCAGTACCTGAACTATTTTGGCAGTCATCTTTCCTTTGTTTCTATAACCAATTGTAAACAGAGCTTCCATGCCATTTGTGAGGCAATAAACATGTTTCCCCCTTTTCTTTTGCAAAAAGAGACACATCTATGTATTTAAGCCCATTTAAACAAAAGTTGTGAGGTTATCATGCTTTTCTCCAAATATTTGAAAAGCAAAAAAAAAAAAACCCAACCAAGAGAGAAAGAAAGGAAATTACCCAATCTGCAATTGGGCAGTTCTGAAATCTAATTTATTACATTATGCACCGGAGAGGACTTCTGGTCCTGTTGGCAGGTTTCTCAGCATGCAAACAAACAAACGAGCGTTCCCGGTGCCCAAATCGGAATGTGCCATTCTTTGTTTATGCGATAAATTTCTATACTTTACAGCTGCTCTGGGTCAGAGATTCAAGCAAAATGAGAAGGAAAGAGGAAAGATAATGAAACTCTGGGAGGAAGAGCCCTAGCTAGAAGGATAAGGTGCTTCTGATTAACAAACACCTTTGATCTCTTCGAGAAAACTGAAGTACTTAAAAACAGCCACAAGTGTAGGCACAAAGCAAAACATGACGAATACTTTCAAGGCTTTGTTTTTTTTTTGTTTTTTAAGATGAAGACTTTGCACGTACAGCATGAAATATCTGAGGAGCCCAGAACTCGTTATAAAAGATAAGTAGTATTCTTTAATATATGGAGAAAGAGGTACAGAAAGGTTAAGTTGCATTCATTCCTAAGGCAACACGGCAACTCTTTAGCTGAGCCAACAAGACATGCAAATCCTTGAGAGGGATAAAATAAATCAATTTATTCTGAGTCTCTCTGCTCTAGCCATTAGGGATAGGGACAGATGTTGCACATACATCAGATTAAGTCATCAGAAACTAGTTTAAACCTGTAACAGCACAGTAGTTCAGTGCACAAAACCAGTGACTGAAACTGTTTTAAGAAAACCTGGTTAAATGAAGCATCCGACAACTGATTTAGGCCAAACTGGTTTATGAAACTTCTGTCCCAGACCTAGATGTATATAGGGTAATAAAGATTTCTGCTCAAGTCATCCTAATCGGTGCTGAAAATGGAAATACTTTGCAGAGACTCCCTATGACTGAAGAAGGGTGATGGCAACCGAAGGCTTGCAAAGAACTTTATTTCCAACTACTCAGCTGGTCTAATAATAGTATCACATCTACCCAAAGAACCTTGTCTGCCTAATACTTTGCAACAGGTTTTGATATTAGTTGCCCCTTTGAAAAGTCAATGATAAGGATCCATTCTATGTGACCTTCAGTTTTCAACAAGTCAGATATACTTAACCAGAAATGCATTTTGCTTTACTTGCAAACATAGGGCCATAAGAAACGAAGCATCCACAGACATCGGAAAGAAACATGAGCTACGTTTGGAAAGGCATGGTCCGTGCCATGTAACTGGAATATACTCCAATTGCTCAGCTCAGTACTTCTTTTGTAAAACAAGAATGTGAAGCATGTTTTTTAACTGCATAGAAACAAATATAAGCTCGACTTAGAAAAAACACTTGATTCTAATAGCCTTTGCTGGTTAAGATGAAGATGCCATCTCGTCTATTAATTTTGACAAGTTAAGCTTAATTATTTTCAGTATTCTGTCGCGAGCATTGTTCATTTTAAATAGGCACATCAATTGGAAGTGGCATTAGCACATTAGTTAAAGGTTAGTTGTTCAAAATGCAGCCTGTAAGAAACAGTGCATCAAAAATAAATACCTTCTAACTTCATTAAAGTGGGAACTCACCTCATTTGCAAATTAGATACTATGAGGTAAATGCATGCACCAGAACAAATCTAACATTTTAATTGAGAGGATTTTAATGGCAGATATTATTTTCATTGGAAAATCCCACTTGTAACTCCAAAGAGCCTTATCTCTTGTAAACACTTTCTGTTCCTGCTATTTTGTCATTAGCTTTCTTAATATTTTATAAGATATTTTCCCTTGTTTATTCCTCACTTTGGTTTTTTGACTCTTGTGACTTTTCTGCTTATCACAAAAAAGTTGACAGGGAACAGAATATAATTTAATAAATATTAATCACAACTTCTCCAGAACAACCGGGGAAGAGATTTACAATAAACACATAACACATGATTTGAAATCATTAGAAACACCATTCAGCACAAAAAGTGATAATACTTTTTAATGCTAAATAATTAGCATTTAATTTAAATTTAATGAGACTGCTATTGTAGAGACTGTAATAGCATTCTACTGTTAGAAGCGCACATCTGGGGGTTTGTGGGAGACCCATTTAACATATAATTCAAACGCAGTTAATTTGTTGTCTGTCATCTTAACACACTTTGTTCAGTATAACACTAACTGTTTAGTTGGTGACATAGTTTCCAATACTAATTAAATAAGATACGTACATACGTAAAACATGCACTCTTTTCCAATGAGCTAAGCTGACTTCAGTATAGCAGGTCAGGGTATTGGCTCTGTCTAAGTCAACACGGGTTGCATATATCCTCCATTTATATTCTATTTAAACCAGACCGGGTGGCTTTTTCCCATTCAATATCACTTATTTACTTAAGTGATCACTTCTAGCCTGTTGTACTGGCATATTTAAACCTCAGTGGGAAGTTTGAAACAGTCAGCCGGCTATGTCATATATGTATGTCAGGAGCAGGCATTTCATTAAATAAGATATAAATAATATAAGATGAAACAAAGCAAGATTAAAATCAAATTCAAGATGTCTGAATTTCCTTAAAAAAGGAGGATTTTGTTTCCACCAGCTCATCTGTTGTCTCTGTAGTCTCTCTCTCAATCCAGCTAGGGTGTCAAATGCAGCTGATTCTGGGCATATGGTCCTCTGTCCTTCTAAACTATCACTGTGTTGCACAGGAAACCCAAAAATCACCTACATGATCTACTAGCCATTGCTAGATTCAGACCTGAGAAGTACAAAGTTAAAAAGTTCTGATATTTTGCTGTCCATCCTAGACATGTACAAATGCAACTACATTAACAAACAAGAAAGTACAGCCCTAACTTCATTAAGTATCCTTTTAGCAATCACTTGGTATTGAATTAGCCCAGAATAGGTGACCTATAAAACCAAATTCCAACCCAGCTAAAATCCATTTCGCCTCAGGCTCTTCTCTTTTGTGTCAGATGTCACAAATGATCTATTGATAACGGCAGAACTTGCCGTAAATAGTGTAGCCATCAGGGGCTTATGGAGTGTGACACTTAAAGATTCGGGCTCATTTGAGATGCATAAATTAGTATTAAAAATACCATGGTCCGAGTTCTACCACATTCAGCATGTACAAGTGAATGCAAGCACCAAGGTCAATTTGTATACCGTTAGCATGCTTTACAACACTGCTTTCCACAGGTTATAGATTCTATGCCAGAGAACATTGTTGCAGCACAGCCTACTTCATTCAACCCACCTCAGGTATCTTCATTCATTCTCCTCAACATACAAGAGTACCAAGGGGTAGGTGACCAGGGCACCAGCCCTGGTGCTCACTTGAAGGAATCCCCGACCTTGGTGGTGACATCTCTGCCCCAACTTGGTCATTACAGACTTAGGTTTTGGATAGGGATGACCCTATCTCAAGCAGGGGGTTGAACTAGATGACCTCTGGAGGTCCCTTCTAGGCCAACTTCACTATGACTCTATGATGGGTATCAGACAGGCTACAATCAGATCTGGACAGGTTACAAGGGTGGGCGTGTGAGAACAGGATGGGTTTTAATACTGACAAGTGCAAGGTACTGCATCTGGGGAGGAAGAACCATCAGCATATCTACAGGCTGGGGAACTCCCTTCTCGTCAGCACGGAGGCAGAAAAGGATCTTGGAGTCATTATTGATTCCAAGATGAACATGGGCTGCCAACGTGGGGACATGGTCAGTAAGGCCAACTGCACCTTGTCATACATCCACAGATGCATCACAAGCAGGTGCAAGGAGGTGATCCTCCCCCTCTATAAGACATTGCTCAGGCTGCAGTTGGAGTCCTGCGTCCAGTTCTGGGCACCGCACTTCAGAAGGGATGTGGACAACATTGAGAGGGTCCAGAGGAGGGCCACCCGCGTGATCGGGGGCAGCAGGGCAGGCACTACGAGGAGAGGCTACGGGACCTGAAGCTGTTCAGCCTCCACAAGAGAAGGCTGAGAAGGGATCTGGTGGCCATCTATAAACTTACCAAGGGGGACCAGCGAGGAATGGGAGAGACCCTGTTCCCCTGAGCACTACCAGGAGTAACTAGGAATAACGGCCATACGTTGACTGACAGTAGGTTCAGGCTGGACATCAGGAGGCGCTACTTCACAGTCAGGGCAGCTACGGACATGATGATCTGCTCAGGTCCCTTCCGACCCTAACAACTATGAAACTATGAGACTCAAAGACCAGATTCTTGCTGTTCTCTCAGTTATGCCAAGCAGCAAGTTTACCTGTGGCAGATGGAATTCACTGATGGGAATTTTTAGCCAGATTATGGCTACTTTACGCTGCCAAAGTGCTGCAGTACTGCGAGCTAACAAAACAGTCGAGTAATGCATAATGGGTTGTACAGTTATTAAACCTGCTAGGAACAAAACTACTTATCTCCATGTGTTTTCCCCAACAGCAAGAGAGCATTTCTAGTCAAATTGGACTGAATGTCCATTTTTCCCTATAAAAGGCACATGCAGCGAGATAAAAGAGACTCCAATACACTGCAAATTAATGACTGGCAAACAAGCTAAGCAGCAGAAATAAACAGTTTGCAATCTTGAATAATAAGCGGGTAGCTGCACAAATAACAGACAGTGATTAATAAAGCTACTTGCTCTTCAGAACACTTATCCTTAGCAATTAATGCATGCCTTTGTGAAAGGATGGACCCTCAAGGACATGTTTGGCAATTATCATCTCCTGCTCTGCATCGCCATTCTTAATATTTACTGTTGAATTTGTTTCATTAAACCTCTTTACCCAGTCAAAGCTTCATAGCGCCACTACACTCCACCAATTATATGTGATGGTCTCCTCATGTCAATTCTATTTATTTCTGGGAAGATAGGTGTTTGCAGCAAATCTCTTTTCCTGTAAATCCAACCTAATGACTGTGAATGTGCCATTACCTAGTATATTTGGGTTCTTCTGCAAGTGGGGTACAAGAAAATATCACTAAGAATTATCCTCATTTTCTTTAGTGATCTCCTGATCTACTTCTTTCACCATAGGTCTCCAAGTCACCTCAATTAGGAACAAGGGCTTGATATTTGCCCTCAGTAGCAGTTTGCATGGTATGATGTATAAAGCATTTTACACATAAGATGGTTAGGGCACAGTTCATGGAAACGGGGGACTTGAACCTAAGGCTCCCACATCCTGGCTGAGATCCACTAGGTTACAGAATGAAGGACAGGTTTCTTCCTCAGGCATATTTCAAAGAGAATCGCGGCCCATGATTGCATTGTATATGAAACCTAGTGTGTACATTTGATATGCTCTGAAAACACTTTCTGAGTTAAATTTTTCTGTGGGATTAGGCAGAGAAGTGCACTGCTAATGGATCCTGACTGACACAGGCACTGAGCTGCTCAGTGCTGTCAACACCAGGCTGCTTCTAGGCATGTGCAGAAGCAGGTAAGTAGGAAAATTCAAGGTGAAAAACTGATGGCTATGGAGCATAGGCATATCCAGGATTAGGCAGCAGCTAAGTGTTGCAATCTTGAACTTCAGCACTGAAATTCAACTGAGGTCTTACTTTGGATGCTTCAGTTATTGGAGTTTAATCACCTTTGAACATATGGGCCTTATATACTCTGATATGTGGAACGCATGATTACCATATTGACATTTGATGAATGGTGATTACCTCAATTTATTACAACTATTTATTTATATTTTATTGCAGGCCCCTCTGAAATCTGTAGCGATGAGCCAGGATCCTCCGTACAAGCAGATCCAAAAAATGGTCTCTGCCCCAAACAGCTTACAACTTAAATACTGGACAAGAGACAAGGGATATGCAATGACAGACCCAGGCAAATGGGGGATGAGGCAATTAGACAATATTATTCACATGATCAGAGGTGGTATCATCATATGACTATCCAAAGTTAGGCCAAGTATTTGTAAGCATCACATTAAAGAAAAGTTTTGAGAAAGGATTTGATGTCTGTATCAAAATGTTTTTGGAGGCCGGAACTGCTAAGGAGCTAATTACTAAAGGGTCTCCTTGTTCTTTCATAGCTCTCTCTTTCGTGTCATGCCAGATAACTTCCAAATCTTTGAGCCACTGTGTGGTAGTATGGCTCAATGGGTGGACTCCATCTGCCCAGGCTGCACATTTATAAAGACTGCAGCTTCAGATTAAGCGCTGTATTGTTTGTTAGACACTGCATTCATACAGGGGCTGTCCAAGATATTCACTTTGTAAAGTGTTGTTTTGCAGTATCCATATCCAGATCTCAGTCTGTTCAGCTTGACCCACACTTTTTTGTTAAGGTTGGGCCCAGGAGCTCATGGGTTTCACGTATGAATAGTTTATGACTTTTAAGACCTCCATCTTAAGCCTCCATCTATTCAGGTCTTCAGTTAACAGTTGAAGGAGAAGGTGATTTTTGTCATCTCTTACCTCTTGCCCAAGGGTGCTGATGGAGTTAGCAGATGAAGTTGCAGATGTAAGAGCCATTGGCCATTATCTTTGAAAACTTGTGGTAGCTGGGAGA
The DNA here is from genome assembly GCF_000455745.1 of Alligator sinensis. Lineage (NCBI taxonomy): Eukaryota > Metazoa > Chordata > Crocodylia > Alligatoridae > Alligator > Alligator sinensis. Next base: position 2,343,338 of record NW_005842112.1, on the reverse strand, counting down.
GGTCCTGGATGATTGGAAAAGGGCAAATATATTGCCCATCTTTAAGAAAGGGAGGTGGTTGGCCTCACCTCAGTCCCCAGGAAATCATGGAGCAGGTCCTCCAGGAATCCATTTCTAAGCACTTGGAGGAGAAGGCGTTTAGGAACAGTCAGCATGGATTCGCCAAGGGCAAGGCCTGAACAACCTGATTGCCTTCTACAGTGAGATGACTGGCTCTGTGGATGCAAGGGAAGCAGTGGATGTGCTGTACCTTGTTTTTAGCAAGGCTTTTGATACCGTCTCCCACAACATTCTCGCAAGCAAGCTAAGGAAGTACAGGTTGGATGAATGAACTATAAGGTGGATTGAAAAGTGGCCAGACTGTCAGGCTCAAAAGCTAATAATCAAAGGCTCAACATCTAGTTGGATCAGTCCTGAGGCTAGTTTTATTCAATATTTTTATCAGTGAGCTGCAAAATGGGATGGAGGGCACCCTCAGCAAGTTTGTAGATGACACCAAGCTGGGGGGAGTAGCAGATACATTGAAGGGCACAGTTTGGAATCAGAGAGACCTCAACAAATTGAAGGATTGAACCAAAAGAAATCTCATGAGGTTCAACAAGGACAAGTGCAAAGTCCTGCGCTTAGGACAGAACAATCCCATGCACCGGTGCAGGCTGGGGACCAACTGGATACAGCAGCTCTGTAGAAAAGGTCCTGGGGGTTATGATGGACAATCAATTGACTATGAGCCAGCAGCGTGCCCTTGTTGCCAAAAAAACTAATGGCATGCTGGGCTGGATTGGTAGGAGTGTTGCCAGCAGATGAAGAGAAGTGATTATTCCCCTCTATTCAGCACTGGTGAAGCCACATCTGGAGTATGGTGTCCAGTTTTGGACCCCCCACTACAGATAGGATATGGGCAAATTGGAGAGAGTCCAGTGGGGGGCAATGAAAATAGTTAGCGGACTGGGGGACATGACTTAAGAAGAGAGGCTAAAAAACTGGGCTTATTTAGTTTGTAGAAGAAAAGATTGAAAGGGGATTTAATAGCAGCCTTCAACTCAGGGACTGCGAGCAGGAGATAGACTCCTACTGCCAGGCCCATCTCCCCTGAGAGGCAGAGGGTAGACCACAGTCCCCCTCCATGCCAAAGGAGGACTTTGGGACCTCCTGCTGTGTCCAGCCAGGTGCATGGACCACGGTGGGCAAGGGCCCTAAGGCCCACCGCACCAAGGCCCCTACTCCACCAGAACTGAGCAACAGGTACGCACCTCTTGCTGCCCCAGCAGAGCCTGCTGAGTTGCCGGCCCCCACAGGCAACATGGTCCCAACTGCAGCTACCGCCCCTGCTCTCCCCAAGACAAAATGTAAGGTGTTTGTTGTGGGAGACTCCCTCCTGAGGGGGACTGAGGGGCAAATCTGGCACCCCGACCCCTTAGCCCGGCAAGTCTGCTGCTTCCCGGGGGCCCGCATCCGGGACATTACGGAGAGGATCCCAAAGCTCCTTAAACCCACAGACCACTATCCCATGCTCCTTAT
>NW_005842112.1:2333931-2339145 GCF_000455745.1 Alligator sinensis | reverse complement strand
TGCTTCCAGTTTTGGGCTCCACAATTCAAAAAGGATGTGGAGAAGCTTGAGAGAGTCCAGAGAAGAGCCACGCGCATGATCAGAGGTCAGGGAAGCAGACCCTACGATGACAGGCTGAGAGCCCTGGGGCTCTTTAGCCTGAAAAAGCGCAGGCTCAGGGGTGATCTGATGGCCACCTACAAGTTTATCAGGGGTGACCACCAGCATCTGGGGGAACGTTTGTTCACCAGAGCGCCCCAAGGGATGACGAGGGCGAATGGTCACAAACTACTTCAAGATCGTTTCACCTCTGACAACTTCCGTCATCTTCTGCATTCCCAGGGAGCTTCAGCTTTGGTGAAGCTTTCAACTGCTGCATTCTTCCACTGACATTCATTATTTCCTTCAAGATGAAACTGGATGCTTATCTTGCTGGGATCCTATGACCCCAGCTGACTTCCTGCCCTTTGGGCGGGGGGCTTGACTCGATGATCTTCCGAGGTCCCTTCCAGCCCTGATGTCTATGAAATCTATGAAATCTATGAAACTCCCCGAAGGGTGGCTCCAAAGAGGTTAGAGCTGGACTGTTCTCCGCGGGGGCAGACGACAAAACAAGAAGCAGTGTTCTCAAGTTGCAGCAAGGGAAGTTTAGGTTAGGTATAAGGCAAAAGTTTCTCACTAGGAGGGGAGTAAAGCACTGGAACAGGTTACCCAGACAGGTGGTGGAAGCTCCATGCTTGGAGGTTTTTAAGATGAGGCTAGACAAAGTCTTGGCTGGGATGACCTAGTTGGGGATGGTCCTGCTTTGAGCAGGGGGGTGGACTAAATGACCTGAGGTCCCTTCCAACCCTAATATTTTATGTTTCTATGACTCTACTCCCAGTTATGATGTTAGGGTCTGCCTTCTTCTATCACTTAGTTTAATGCCCAAAAGTACAGAGAGTACATCTCTGTGTGTAGGCTGTATAACCTGTCATGAGTGCACTATTAAGTACAGTGTCAAGCTTTTTAGTGGGACAATTTCTGGAGCATACAGGAGTGCAATATTCTACTGGGACATGTACCATTGTGAGTGTGGTAGTTCTGAGCACTTTGAAGTTGGCATCTCATGTCATGCTTTCTAAACATCTCTGTGTAGAGACTTTACTGCTGACCTTCTGAATTGATGTTTTTAGGCGAGGGAAAAGTCTCATGTGAATCCTAGGTAGGCTGGAGTATGCTCACTATTCTGCATTACATGCAAACTCATAGAGGGCATCATTATGAATAGAATAAAGAACAATATTGATCCCCAGCTCCTAAAAGAACAAGCCGGCTTTCAGAAAAAGTGGTGTACCACTGACCAAGTTACACTACTTACGTCTGACAGAGAAAACAGATTTGAAACAAGACAAAAACAGGTGATCTTTATCGACCTTATAGCCACCTATGACACTGTATGGCACCAAGGCCTCAACTATAAACTGGACTCTATGATACCTGATGGCAAGCTATGCACTTTCTCATGAACATGATTTCCAGCTGATCATTTAAACTTACTACCAGCCAAGTAGAAAAAAGCAGAGCAAAAACTCTGAAGAATGGATTCCCCCAAGGATCAGTGCTAGGACCAATACTTTTCAATGTATGCATCTCAGACTTCCCACATATAACATCTAAGCAATACATGTCCGCTGATGATGTCTCTACAGTAGCCCAAGGAACTGACATGACAGCACTGGAAAGGATACTCAATATTAACATGGAGCTCATCACTGACTTTCGTAGCTGAACGTGTAGAAGTTTAGAATACATAACCTCAGCAAAGGAGTTTTAAGGAGGACATTGGATCGGCAGTCTCTAAGTGCAAGAGTTCTTACTAAGCTGTTTTCTGAATATTTCAGCAATTACTGTTAGCTTCTCTTTTCACACCACTGTCTGCAATCAGAGCTATGCAAACAGAAGAATGCTGTTCTCATGTATTTCCCGTCGAAAGCAGAAGCCAAGTCTGATCGGCTCAGAAAAAACATTCAGAATTTAAATTGCAAATTTATATCTGATTGTCTGTTTTTGTTTTCCACTGAGTTACAATTCGTTTAAACATTGTTATTGCTTTTACAACTTCTGTATATACTATATATATATAATATATATTCCTGATTTAAAGTAAAGAGTTAGATCCACTGAATTCAATTCAATTCAATCATATTGGATTTGTAGCAATTTCAGCAACTAACAAAGGCCTAGAGGGAAAAATCTTTTTAAATGGCTTGTTGAAACTGAAAACTTACAGTAATATAAAGATAAGACTCTTTTCATAATTTTACTGGGGCTATATTCCATAATATTCATGGGGATGTCAGAAGTGTAACAACAGGGAAAGAACACATTGGGTTTACCAGTGTGCAGGGTAACTCCTAACTAAATTCTGGACAGTTAGCTTAGCTTAGGGTCCCAAGGAGTTAATACCATCTCCTCTTCACTCCCCAGATGGCAAGCAGTCTTGTTCTGTTGTTGTTGTGTAGAAGATAGTGAGGTGAGAAGCAAGCCATCAGCGTGCTCTGAATCCTGGCAGGGCAGAGGTTGTATCCTGCTTACAGAGAGTTTGTGCTTAGGATATAAAACCTAGGATTTTAGTCTACTGGAAGTGGCGTAAGCTTGGAGACCTTCAAACAGTAGTCACTGACAATACTTCACTATTTTCACAAGTACCCTAACCTACTGAACTAGATGTAGTCTACCAGGCCTGGAAAAACTGCAGAGGTCTGACTTGACTTCATTGCAATCTTTGTATTTCAAGCTGCGCCAAGCTTTTAATAGCAATTGCTCGGGCTCCATCTGACATCAAAGGCCACCCAGCAAGCAGACAATGGAGTGTGGCTAAAGGAAAAGCACTGCTTGCTTTTCTTGCGCCCAAGAACATCATTGCCTATGCTATGATGTGCATAAGATTGGTCTCCTTTGCCATGCAGAATATCTCTATTACTTTGGTACCCTATTAACACAGGATCTGGTATTTCTCCTCTAAGAAAAGTCTATTTCAATCTAACTGTTCTGTGTAGCCCACCACCTGCTCCTCAGCTCATACTGGTGGAGCAGATGGTGTACAGAAAGACCCAGCATATATTTGCTTGGTTAATGTAAAAATATGCCACTAAACTGCTGACTTCAGTGAAAATGCTAATGAAAGGCCATTAGCTGCAGTGGTGCAAAAAAACCAATAATCATGTTATCACAATTCATCATGTGTTAGCACAGGAAGGGTAATAAATGCCCTAGGCTAGATTCACCCTTGAGACCTAGGATCCTCATTTGAGTGAGGGCAGAAGGGCATAGCCTGGGTCATAGCCTAAGGGGGAGGTGGGGTGGATGGGGGCAAAGCATTTATTCTGGAGAAACTGGGAAAGACTTAACAAGTGCCTTTAAAAATGTACAGCAAATGCTACCCACCTCCACCCCTACATACACATACTTCTGGCCTCACTTCAGTGGTGACTTCCAAAAGATAACAGATATAAAGGAGGAGGGAGGGCGGGGTCACCCTTGATTTATGCTGGCAGCATCAGCTGTGCTTGGCATCCTCTCACCATGCCTTTACTGAGCACATACAGCTCCATCCTTACTGTGCCCTCCACCTCAACTCTCAGCTCACCCAAGCAGGGAGAGTTCAGTCTACTAAGTGTCCCTCTTCCACTTGCCTTGATGGTCAATGGCTAAGTGTGATCGTCTAAAATTACAGTAGCTCTCAGGTGTGACTGAGTGAGACTCAGACTCATTTGTGTTGGTGCTGTTCAAAAATATAAGTCCAATTTCTCGCTCTATCGCTGAGTCTATGTGTAATTTAGGGCAAGGCACCTGAATGGTTATTTGGTTGTCCATCTCTAAAATGCAACAGATATTTTCCAGTGTTATAAGCATATCCTGAGCATTAAAACCTGATTAATCACTGTACGGAGACCTGATACTGAGATATTCCAGACTGTATAAGTAAAATCCCACTCCTCCTTTTTAAAATCATGCTGTGGAATGGAATCCTATGAAAGGATCTTAACAGGTCTAGACAGGTCTTAACAGATCCCATACAGGTGTAAGGTCTTAACAGATCCTATACTGGTCTTAACCACCCTGGCAAATCTAGTATAGAGAATGCAGAGTCCATTTATGCAAGGGTTAATAATTAATGGAAACTGTTATGCAATACAAACCAGAATACTGGGTGTTATAGGTAGTTTTTACAAGCAACAGACACTATAGATAGTTGTGGTCTGTTACACAGTCTATCTTGCTGGCTTCTATAACAAACTATTAGCCATTAAAAAAACCTCACTAAACCATTATTAACAGCGTATAAACGCTTTAAAAACCAGAACCATCACACAAAAAGCTGTGTGTTTACTGCTTGTAAAAGCCTATAAGACTTTTTTTTTTCATAAGGACTCATTAGTCCCTAAAGAACCTCTTCCATGCCACCTGAAAAAGGCAGGATAAATACATCAATGAGAGAGTTGAACTTCTCAGAACAGTTTGCTTCAATTTTTCACCTCTGAATTATTTTTTGTCTTAAAAATTACTTCCTATTAGAAATCCTAAACACAGGCCTTTCAGGTTTAGCTGAATGAAACTTTTTAACTGATCCAAAATGAATTTTATTATGAAAATGATATTCATAGAATAAAACGTTAGATTTTGAACTTTTCCAATGCAGCACTAAAACCAAATTTCATTATTACAGAATATTTCAGGATATTTCAGGATATTCCTAGGATATCTGAAATGCTGGGCCCCACATGGGTCCATCTGTGATGTAGAGAGATGCCCACAGGAGAGGGCTCCATACCACTGAAGTTTACTTGTCTTTGTGAGGAGGCCGAGTCACATGAAAAAGTCACTGGGTTTGTTTAATAGTGAAATCATGTGTTAACAAAATATTCTGGAATTTACACACAAGACTTCCCAATAGAAAGAGTGATCCAAGTATTGACTTTTTGCTGCTAACATCTGAATTCTCTGTCCTAAGCAGGGGAAGTCATTTCCCCCCCTCCTTAGAAGTGGTTTAGAGAGTGAAAGCCACTTCAATTGACAAATCTGTGGGATTCAGTGTGAATAATTAGATTAATCAGAGCAGCTAGACTTCAGACGGAAGACACCCTTAAGAAAACAGCTCTTCCAAATGGCGTCAGAAGACACCCAGCTTTAGGGTGTGACTAAGCATTGACATTTATAAAGTCTGGTTCTTGAGACAAACTAGATACAGTG
>NW_005842112.1:2328422-2333900 GCF_000455745.1 Alligator sinensis | reverse complement strand
TTTCCCTAAATTTACAACAACCCTTAAGAAAAACTCTTAGGCCCAAATTAGACTCTGACATACATAGTTAGCCATGCAGTAAAGGGTGTGATTCACAGAAGAACTGAGCAGGTCTCCTTGACCTCACCTCCTACGTTTGATAGAGAGGAAATAATTAATCATAAAGGATTTCTATTCTTTAATGTACATGTAAAGTATTTATTCCATCATTCCTTTTATCTCCTCCTGGTGCTATCAGTCATTTAGGACAAGCACTCCCATTTGTTTGCAGTATCTTGACAAACCCTAGTGAGATAAAACCTGTGCGTGGAGGGAAGGGGTTAGGGTTTGTTGTTGCTGTTGTGGCTGGCACTTTCTTCTCCAGCTACACTTCGCTTTCTAGACATTTTCTGCTGCAGCATTGCACTTGCCATTTTCTCTCCGTTACCTCTAGCCAACTGGGAGTGTCCCTGGCTACAGCAGTCAGTTCCTTCCTTCCCTACAGAAATCAAATGTGTCATCTCTACAGTGTGCTCAGCCTGTAAAAGCCTAAAGAGTAATGGTCTTGATTTCAGTTTTATACCGAGGTCTCCACACAGCACAGCTACAGTGCGGGCCAACTATGTGAGGTTTCTTGCTATTTCTTTATGTTTAAAGCTGCAGAATTTTAACGTGGAATTTAAGCAAAGAGGCTACGATTATTTGGGGGGGCAGAGGTGGGGGGTGGGGGGAACAGTACATGGACCTAATTTTCAGAAGCATGAGGCACCTCACATTGACTTCAATGGGAACGGATGGGTGCTTAGCATTAATGAGAAGAATGCTGATTATTTAGGCTATTTTTGAAAATCCTGGTGTATATTATGTGTCAGTATATAGGACTGGGTTCTCTTTGAAACACAAGATCATTTGGCTCGTTAAGATTTTGGAAATGTATCACGCAAATTAGCTGGCATTTGCCAGATTCATGATTGCTCTGGCATTTTACCATTTAAGCACAATTAGCCTAAAATAGATAAATATAATTCAGTTTGTTATGAAGTATTTTATCCATTTTTCCCACATCCTATAATTTTCTCTCTCTTCCAAGATCTGTCCAGATGATCTGGGGGAGCTAAACTCTCCCACTGTCATCAAACCTGTCCAGCCTAACTCTAGCTAGGATCCATCCGGATTCAAACCTACCTAGCATTTATATACATAGTGTTAGCCCCATGGCAGACTTATCCAACAGTCAGGGTTAGATCCTCACTGGTATAAAGGTATGTAGCCCCATGAACTTAAAAGGCATGATGTGTATCTACATCAAATGGCAGATTCCAGCCTCTCTTACTCAACAGCACATTACCAGAAGTTAGAGACACAAAACACCAATATACTTTGGACTTTCCCAAGCCCAGCCCAGCCCAGCCCAGGTGCAAAAAAGCATAACGTGGGCAATGTACTAAGTGATCATTTTATTCCCTCAAGTGACTTGTCAATCTTGGGGACACTCCTTTAAGTTTTGGCCTAGAGCCAGGCCATCTGCCTGACCTGCTGGGTTTTTAATTTTCATTCAGTGTTACCCTATCATTTCTAAATCCAGCATATTGGAATACAAGGGGACCTGGTGACCGTCTATAAACTCACTAGGGGGAACCAGAAGGGTTTGGGGGAGACGCTGTTTCCCCTAGCCCCTGCTGGCATAACAAGGAGTAATGGGCACAAGTTGATGGAGAGGAGGTATAGATTGGACATCCGAAAAAACTACTTCACAGTTAGGGCGGCTAGGAGCTGGAACCAACTTCCAAGGGAGGAGGTGCTGGCCCCTACCCTGGGGATCTTTAAGAAGAGGCTGGATACCTACCTGGCTGGGCTCATTTGAGTCCCGTTTTTTGTTTAGGGTTCTGTTGTTGTTCTCCCGCCCTGGCGGGGGGTCGGGCTAGAAGATCTATTAGGTCCCTTCCAACCCTAAAACTATGAAACCATGAAACTATGAAATAACTGAGTTTTTTTGTTTTAGTTTTGTCTACATTAGGACATCTGGGTTTGTCTCCAAAGCTTACAACAGTTATGTAACTTTTCACTTGTAAAGCATTTACTGTTTACTTCCTACAGCATTCAGGGCTTTTCCCTGCGACTAGAACTTCCTTGTATCACTGTAATAGCATAATTTGTTTTTCAAGGTTATCAGCTTAATATTATAAGTTTTACTTGTATGATTCTTGACTCAAAGGCTAAAGTCTTGGCTCAGACAAAACTCTCTTTGGAGACATTTCTGCAATACAACGTGAGGGAAGAAACATAGATGACTAGCGGGAGACGCTCCAGATTCTGCCGCATGGTCTTGGGAAAGCCACTCTCTCATTACCTACTTGTCATTATGTTTGAAATGGGTCTGATGCTATTTGTATTCCTTAAAGTACACTGAGATGCTCATATGGAAAATGCAAAGTAGTCATATCCTCATCCTAGAGAGCAAAACCTTTCAGCACATTCCCAAATGTCAGGATAATTAGTAAACTGCTTTGGATCTCTATAGTCCATGAGTTCAAATCTGAATCAAATACAGCCCATTTTGCACACCCCTATTTCCCTGATCAGCCTTATTGCTGGCTGCAACTATGGACTACACATCCTAGAACTACCTAGAAGCAAGAAGAGGAAGTGATAAGTAACCCTGCAGAGTCCTGCTACTGTAAGTCTGGACTGCAAATCCCAGAGACCTCAGGGGTAGCAGAAAGAAGTGAACTCACAGGCTGAGACCTGTGCTCTAGCACCCCCTGGCTTCTGACCTGAGCCACTGCAGGCATGTGGCTGCATTCCCTGAACCAAAGGTAAATGTCTGTTCACTTCTGTTTCAGTTTAATCTGCGCAGTTTAGACTAACCAGAAAAGACTGAATCAATTCATCCTTGGGCTTTTTGACTGTCTCTACCTAGCCTTGCTGGCTAAAATAGGTCCTATTTTCCTGGCTACACTAATATCCCTCAGAGACTGAATTCTCTTGCAGGTGTGAACAGCACCATACAGAAAGATAACATGGTGATGTAGGGGTCATAAAGTCTTAGGTAGAGGCAGAGCCTACAGTCTTTGTTCAAGGACACACTGCATTAAAATTTGCACACTGCCACACAAAAATGTCTAAATGCAGCAAAAGGAAAGAAAGTTCATATAAACTCTGAATCCTTTTACAGATGCAGAGTCATGGAGCACAACAGGTCCTAATCAAAGATTTCATGGACACAGTTCTTTTCTGCACTTGACCATAATGTCCAATTTTCCTTCAGCCATTACAATCTGCCATCAGCACAGAAGGATGCTTTGAGGAATTTGCTAAGTGCTTTATAAGGCTACAACAGAACGTGAATGTGAATTTTAATTCAGCTTATAAGGATTGTGACTATTGTCCAACCTTAAGACCTTCACTGATCCTGTTTGGATTCTGCTTCTTCAACCCATAGACAACTGACGCCACCTTAGTCGGGGGGGGGGGGTGTCCCCTGCAAGTGATCCCACTGACGTGAGGGAGTCCCCCAGGGCCAATCCCAGCAACTGGGGCGGGGGGGATCCTCCTGAGACCGGTAGCGAGGTGGCCAATTGCTGTGGCTGCTTCTGGAAGTAGCTGCAGCCACTTCTGGGAGCACCACGGTGTTCCCACTTCCCAGCCAGCACTTGCAGGGGGGCAGGTGGGAGCAGGCAGGGGGTGCGCCATTGCTCTCAGGGGGTGTGCATGCACTCCCATGCACCTGCTACGTGTCACCACTGCTTCAAGTCTATTTTTCATAAATCATTTCTATTTTCTGGGACTCTCCTCTTGCAAGCAGCTCTGAAGTATTATCTGCTTCACTTTGGTTTGCCAGAGTAAGAGTTTTCTATACAGGACAATGCAGTTTGAGTAACAATCTTTCAGAGGCAGGAACTAGAGGTACAGCAGTACAGCCCTGTCAAAGATTTCTCCCAACTTCAGGAAAACACAAAATTCAGCCAGTTTTGCAAACCTGCTAGGAAATCCAAGCTAACATTTGTATCAGTTCAAATTGAATGTCAAGCAAACCCTCTTCCATGTCAATGCAAAGGGCCTGATTTGTGAGTTTAATCCCCAAATTACACTGTTTTCAGAGGTGTTGAAATGTCCCGAACCAAAAGAATAAAAAAATCAAGGGCTGCAAACTCCTGAGAAGTGAAATCACATCAAGTGCAGCAGAAAAAAATTCTCTCAGCCTAATAATTTTAAGATTTAGCTTATTTGAACCCAGACATTTACACAAAAATGATATAAATTCAAACTAATCCCTGTTTGCTGCTAAGATGATGCAGCTACACATGTGCTTTAATGTGCAGGAGCCTATTTTACTGCTTATTAAAATGTCACATAAAGAACTGTGCAATCACGAGAATGCACAGAAAAATAGGCTACTGCACATTAAGCATCACTTAACAACCATGCACATTTGTTATGGTGCCTTGAAGCAGCCTAATGCACATTTCTTAAGTAATTCACATTGGAGATACTAAATTTAATGAACATTAGAAAACATGCCTTAATGTACGTGAAGACGCATCTTTGGCTGGGATGATCTAGTTGGAGATGGTAGTTGCTTTGAGCAGGTGGTTGGACTAGATGTGACATCCTGAGGTCCTTTCCAGACCTCATTTTCTATGATTCTGATTCTTATGAAAATGTCTCCAATTAAGCTTTAAAAGTTCAGACTTCATTGAGAGAAATGGGCAGAGAAAGTGGTGAGTTCTAACCTTTATTACAGCTATTGTTTCCCAGGAGACAGTTTTCTGCAAGGCTGGCTTAACTGAGCAGCCAGCAGCACATCTATTTATGCTATGATGGTTGTGTCTTGGCAGCAGATAAAGGCTTTAAAGGCTTTTTTTTTTTTTTTTTAAGTAAAAACTTAGAAATAGCGTATTATTGTAAAATGCAACAAACACTGCAGAGAAGCCCTAAAATTGTGAGATCGGCAGCTTTTTTCTTCACATTCACATTTTTGTCATTCTTGTCCTAGGAGGTGCTAAGGCAGTGTTTGTTTGTTTTCTGAGCGCTAGCAATGTTCATCATGTGAACTGTCTCAGTAGCAACTTGAGAAGAGCAGCCCCTAAGTCTATTGAGCCCCTGATCAGGCTTAGCAAGGAGTGCCATCAAAAACATGAAGGAAAAATATAAAGGCCTGCTGAACAGTCATCAGGAACTCATAATTGTATTGGTAATTTTCTTTTTAAAGCTCAGTCATGGTCATATACCTTAATGAAGAATATGTCCATGCTAATAGAATATGGTACAAGTTATCATGTCTCCTTCTAGTAGTTAATCCCATTTATTATACCCCTTATTGCATCTCATTTCTAAAGATGCTCTTTACTTCACCCATGGCACAGGTCTGTGCTGAGGGTCCCAGATTTGATTCCTCTGACCAGCTTTGATGCTTCATCCTCAGCTGGTATAAAGTTACCTTGGTGGTGCTATAATGATTTACCCATTAGCTGTTCTTTTGTTGGAGGACCTGGAAGC
>NW_005842112.1:2325656-2328391 GCF_000455745.1 Alligator sinensis | reverse complement strand
GGAAAGAGTTTTAATAGTGTTTTTTCAAACATTACATTTTGTACCATGACAGGAGATAGACCGAGGACCTTATTCTAATCTCCTATGATTATCACACAGGAATAACACCATCAAAAGCACTGGCATTATTACAGATTTAAATGGACGTAAAATAAGATTACAACCAGGTTCTAAATATGAAAACTTTCAAATGAACATGTGAATTTGTCATGAGTTGAAAGTGTCTTATATCTAAAATTATAGGCGCTTTAACCATAAAGGTCACTCAGATGTGACTGCCATATGGGGTACTTATACCTTTGGAGTGCTTATATAAAGTAATGCAGCAAAATAGTAGGGCTGTGCAAAGCTTCAGTCCCTGATTCTATTTGGCAGAGATTCGGCCTGATTCGGTGGCTGAATCACAAAATCCAAATCAAATCAGAGGACCCTTTAATCTCTCCAAATCAAATTGCAACCCTCCAAATTGATTTAGAGACATTCAGAAAGATTCAGAGATTCAGACATACACACAGCTTTAAATGTTTTTTCTATGTGCCTCTAGGTAGCAGGGGCTCATGAGTGCTGTGATGGTGGGGTGCAAGGAGTGTCCCACAGAAGCACAGGGAGCTCCCCAACACGCTCAGCAGCAGACCCAGAAGTGGACCAGAAGCACTTCCGGTCCACTTCTGGGTCTGCCAGGGGGCATGCAGGGGGGGACCGCCAGCTCAGTGACTGGTGCCTCCTGGGTCTGGGGGGGGGCACCTGGGGTTCCCCTACAGTTGATCGCCAAGCCAGGGGGGCATGGAGGGGCCCCCAGCATGCTCCCCGGCAGACCCAGAAGTGGACCGGAAGTACTTCTGGTCCACTTCCGGGTTCACCACCAAGCACATGGAGGGTCCCCCCCACACTCCTGTGGGACATTCCATGTACTCCACTATTGCAGCAATCATGAGCCACACCTGCTACTTCAAGGTACGTAGAAAAAACTTTTAAAGCTCTGTCTGTGCCTGAAGAGCTGCTTCTCCAAATCAACATCAAATCTTCAGATTCGGATTTGGCCGAATCGAATCAGGGACAGTGATCCAAATCAAAGAATCAAATCACTATCCCTGATTCAGGCCAAATACAAATCCAAATTGAATAGGGTCCGCTTCGCACACCCCTACAAAATAGCTTACAAACATGAGCTATTAAATCATACTTGCTCCAAGGCATGCACCAAAAGCAAATAATTTTTAAACATTATCATCCACATTTTAAAAGGAGTCATTGGTTCTTCTAGTCCAGGAAATAAACTAGCAAGCAGAAGTAGCAACAACAGCTACACTAGATACTGTTTTCACCAATTTGTGGTTTCCAACTGAGTGGGTTGGTGAAATAAAAGCAGATGGTACTAGATTAACTCTACCATTAAAGACTTCTCCTCTATGCTCCCTAACTGGAATTTTGTCAGCCTAATAACCCTACAGCTCAGTCTCATACTTGGAACAGGGCTTTCAACTTGCTTATTAAACACTTATTCAATAAAAAGTAAGTATTAATGAAAATTAAGGTCATAAAACCAAGCCCACAGAAATCAGGATATCCTAAAGGGTTATCTTGACTACTAAATGAATAATTAATTTGACATCTCACACAGCCTTTATATTCTGGCCTTATTTAATAACACAGACAATAGTTTTACACTTAAAAAGGAATTATGCAAACTACTATTCATATGCAACAGTCCAGTTAGTTACACCTTCCACAGACTTTTGTAATTTTTGTCCAATCCTGATTTCGAAACTTTAATATTTCATTAACACTTTTTTGTTTTTAAATTTGAGAATTTTGTTGTAAAAGAAAAAGAAATAGTGCCATTTTTTAATTAAGAAAACAAAAAATGAATAAAACCAAAATAACTCTATTGTTATTTTTTTTTAAAACCGAGCCAGATTCTGAAATGCTTTAGAACCTCAAGTATTAGTCTCAATTGATCTGTGATTTAGAGAACCTAGAATGTTATCCGCTCCAAGTTCCAAAATTGTGAGATAGGCCCTCAAAAAATTAGAGACTTCAAAATTGCATTTGCTGCCTCTTTATACATTAAAGGTAAAGAGAAGTCACTCTAGGAATAATAAATATGTAAGAGGAACTAAAGGAAGAGCTGGTGATAGAGCAGTAGACTACCATTTCCAAAAACAGTCCTTTCATTTCTGGGGGATGCCATGAATCTCACAACTGGATATGATCACAGGAACTTTCACCCCCGCCCCCCTGCCCCCCACACTCCAAGCTTAAGCTATTGTAAACTTCTAAAAGCTTCTGAGCAGGGCTGGAGACAAAGGACATGCCCATGTTTGGCCTGTAGCTATTTCTCTATTCCTTGTTGCATGTCATTTGATCTGAGGATTGAGGGTAATCCGGGAGATAGTGATCATGAGATAATAGAATTCACTATCTGTCATAGGTCAGGGAAGTCAGCCAGTAGGGCAGAGTTGCTTGACTTCAGGAAGGCTGATTTCAATGAGCTTAGGGAAACAGTGAGAGGGATCCTATGGGAAGAAGGACTGGAGGGTAAGGGAGTTCAGAAAGGGTGGTCATTCCTCAAAGGAGTGATCCTCAGAGTGCAGAAAAGGTCCATTCCTGTATGCAGGAAAGGTGGTAAGGCCCTTTTGGCTGGGAAGCCCTCTTGACTTACCAGAGGAGTCAAGGAGGTTTACAGAAAAAGGAGGCTTACAAACAGTGGAAACAAAGGAGGAATACACAAGTAT
>NW_005842112.1:2323492-2325646 GCF_000455745.1 Alligator sinensis | reverse complement strand
AAAGGATAAGGAAAGCAAGGGCAGCTACCAGGATCAGGTTGGTGATCGAAAACAAGGACATTAAGAAGTCCTTCAATAGGTATATAGGGAGCAGGAGGAAGACCAAGGGAAATGTGGGGCCTTTGCAGAATGGGAAAGGACAGCTGAAAACAGAGTCTGAAAAAAGCTGAACTCTTTAATGAATACTTTGTGTCAGTGTTCCTGCATACAAATGGTGGTTGCCCACCTGGTTGGATATTGGACGGATGCAGGGGAGGGGTGACTGCCAACCAATGGCCAGTATCAAACTGGTGAGGCAGCATTTAAAAACGCTGAATGTCTTCAAGTTGGCAGGACCAGATGGGCTACACTGGAGAGTACTGAGGGAATTAGCTGGAGTCATTGCAGAACCACTGGCAAAAATATTTGAAGATTTGTGGTGCTCAGGAGAGGTCCCAGAAGACTTAAAAAGTGCCAATGTGGTGCCAATCTTTAAGAAGGGAAGGAGGGAGGATCCAGGAAACTATAGGCTGGTCAGTTTGACCTTGATGCCAGGTAAAATTTTGGAGAAAATTATCAAGAAGTCCATTTGTGAGAAACTAACAGAAAGGCTGATGCTGAAGGATAGCCAACATTAGTTAATTGCTGGCAGGTTTCTGACCAACCTCGTCTCCTTCTATGATCAAGTAATGAACCACTTAGATGTGGGAGATGTGGTCAATGTCATATACTTGGATTTTAAAAAGGCCTTTGATATGGTCTCCCATGATGTTCTTATAAAAAAAAAAACTGGGGGAATGCGGGCTGACACAGTCCACGGTCAGGTGGGTTGGGAATTGCCTAAGGGGTTGAACCCAGAGAGTGTTAGTGGACAGATCTGTATCATCTTGGTGGGAGGTGGCCAGTGGTGTCCCACAGGGTTCAGTTCTTGGCCCTGTGCTGTTCAACATCATTATCAATGATTTAGATGAGGATGTGGAAAGCAAGTTTGCAGACAATACTAAGTTATGGGGAAAAGCAGTCAAGCTAGGGAATAGGATGCAGATCCAAGCGGACCTCAACAAGATGGAAAGGTGGGCAGAGTGGAACTGAATGCAGTTCAATAAGGATAAATGCAGAATGCTTCACCTGGGGAGAAGTAACCAGCAACATGAATATATATTAGGAGGAGATGTTCTGGCCAGCACGATGGCTGAAAGGGACCTCAGGGTTATGGTTGATCAGAGGATGAACATGAGCCATTAGTGCAATGCTGTAGTCAAGAGAGCTAATAACATACTGAGATGCATTAGCTGATGCATCACAAGCAGGGCTAAGGAAGTGATACTTCCTCTGTACTTGGCACTAGTGAGACCCCAGATGTAGTACTGTGTCTCAGCAGTATTCCTGCCCAGAGCAGGGGGTTTGGACTCTATCTTTCAAGGTCCCTTCCGGCCCTTAATTTCTATAATTCTATGATTTCTCTAATGTGTCCGTCCTATCAGGACAAACAGAGACTTTCTATGAGGTTATTTAGTTATCTAAATAGAGAACTTTCTATTTCAGAATGCCTGCCTTGATATGTATGATAGTCTAAGAGATAGAATGCAAATTAGAGAGACTTAAGCTAGGTACAGATATTCAAAAAGCCCAAGGTGGAATCAATCTAAGTTATGCAGTTTTCTGTAAGTGGCATAGTTTATATCAGTAGTGAACAGAAAATACATTCATTGTTGGGGGATGGGGCATTAAAACTTAGACTGGGTTATGCCATTTTTAAACCAGTCTCTGTGTGTCAAATTTCTGTTCTGTTATGAGTATAGACCGGTTTCTGATTACTTATTAGGGCTGTGCAAAGCTTTGTGTGCTGATTCAATTTGGAGGAGATTCGGCAGCTAAATCCCTGAATCCCAACTGAATCAGAGGACTAATTAAAAGGTCTGAATCGATTTGAAGCTCTCTGAATTGATTCAGAAAAGATTCAGAGAGCTTCAGCAATTTGGGCACTCCCTACTGGCTGCAGCAAGGAGCTGGACCTGGACTCCCTGACGGTAAGTAGGGGGCAGGGGACTGGAGGCTGAAGGAGGGGGAAGGGGACCATGTGGGACCCCTGCCAGGTCCCATCCCCTGCCTACTCCCCCAGCACCTCTGAGCACCCCACCACCACTCTCCCAGCCCCCCCCCCCATGGCTGCCC
>NW_005842112.1:2306641-2323472 GCF_000455745.1 Alligator sinensis | reverse complement strand
TGGGGGGCTCTGCCACGAGCCCCCCTGACCCCTCTCCCAGCCCCGTCCATTGCTGCCCCACCTGCCTCAGCTCATGGTCTTGTAAAAACCCAAAACTCCAACTCACTGGCTGCTGCAGCAGCCTCAGGGCTTCTGGGGGCTTGTAGAAGAGCCCTCCCATGCAGTGTGGGCAGTGGGGGCAGCAGGGATCACCTCCCCCCCTGCTGGGCAGGATCCACTGAGTCTGGGGTTTTTTTAAAGGGCCGGGATGGGGGCAGGTGGGGCAGCCATGGGTGGGGCTGGAACAGTAGGCAGGGGACTTCATGGCAGAGCCCCCGCACATGACGTTGGGCAGTGGAGGGCAGCAGGGATTGCCCCCTGCCAGGCAGGAGCCGTGAATAGGGGCTTTTTTTTTTTTTTTCAAAGAGCCAGGCGCTGGGGTGCATGGGGCAGCCACTGAGAGCACACAGAGGATGGGGCCTGTGTGATTTGGAAATTTGGCTGATTTGGCAGAAGCTGAGTCTCTGAATCAGATTTGGCTGAATCTATTCAGGACAGTGATTTGAATCACCGAATCAAATCACTGCCCCCCAAATCACCCGAATCCAAATCTGAAGCAAATACTAGCCACTTCACACAGGCCTATTACTTATACCAGTAAAAGTGTAATGTCTGTACCTGGCCTATGTATTGCTTGTTTTGTTTTGTTTTTCTGAAAAGGTCAGAGATTTAAAATAGTCAATAATTTAGAGGAAAAGCAAAGAGATAAAATGCTTAGAGCCTCCCTCTGGTACTTGGAAATGAACTGAAAAGCTTTGCAGTGGCAAGAAGTAAGAACAGCAAGAATTATTTAAACAGGCCAAAGTCTGGGAAATTCAGAGCTATGACTCAGTGTCCTTGTGTTACCTTGTTATGCCTGGAAATCACAGATGTCTCCCAGGAGCTTGTGATCTCATCCCTTCAGTGTCCCCTCTCGATTTCAGTATCTCCAGAAATGCTCAACACTTTTCCTCACAGCACATGGAACCCTGTCACCTTAGTCTTCAGTATGACAATCAAATAGCTGCTTTGTGGAGGAAGAATGGGACCAATGCAGAAAGCAGGGTAAATTCAAATACCAGCTTACTGCATGACCTCAGTCAAAGTGTTTGGAGATAGAGTCTGACTTTACTGTTTGCTCTCCAATAAGGTTAACATGCCACAGCACTGCCCTAAAAGAAGATTGATCACTACTCAGATACTCACAGTTCATCTACTTCTCCAGTTGATGCAAATGGGGCAGACGCACAAGTTCCTCTCTCCCCTCACCCACCCCTACTTCCCACTCCTTTGCTCACTGACGTGAAGATGGAGCGAGTAACCCCCACCCCCCCAGTCTGTGATTTGGATTAAGCAACTGACTGCAAGGTGCCTTAATCCCCTGGGCAATTATGTAAGGGCTGTAATAAGGGCAATTATCTAAGGGCCTTACTCTACTTTACCCTACCTGCGCCTCAGGTCCCCACGTGTTAGATGAGAATGACAGTACTTAACACATCCCTCCCACACATAGAACCTGTGAAGGTTACATTCATCAGTGGGAGATCTTCAAACCAGGGATTTGGAGTATGGACAAATGAACCAGTTCCAGTGAGTTAAAAGAGGGCAGGGACTTAGCATGACTTGGCTGTTCTACAATCTCCATCTAGGTGCACAAGTGTAACAGGGAGGAATACAGCTGATGGGCCTGCTGAGTACAAGTGGCTGAGATAAGGGCTGTCAGCAGAAGATTAGGATTGAGCAGCTCATTAGCCTTAGGGGTAAACACCTGCAGGAACCTGCAACTCACTGGAGGCCGGTAAGGTGGCATACCAGGGATAGATGAGAAGGAACACCAGGAGGCAGGGTGTCTGACTGGAGAAGCTGAGCTCTCCAAAGGGACAACCTGCTCAGAGAGCCACACTGGAACCCTCCAAGCAGAGCAGTGAGAACTCAAGAGGAAAAAGTCTTGTGTTTATCTGGGAGGGTGGGGAGAAAAGTTGTGGATAATGTCTTTCATGAGAATGATAGTTTGTTCTTTTTTACATTTGTTTACCAAAGCCAGGGGTGTCTGAGTTAAGATAATAATTTGCCTTCTCTTTATATTAGTTTACTCTGAGTGGAAATGGGTTTTGCTAAAAAGACATTTTTCTTTCTTTCAGGAAACTTCTCCACCTGGAGCAGGGAGGTTTTGGTTAAGTAGATAGTCTGTATTTATATTAAACCTAAACCGGTGGATAGAAAGTGATTAGCAGGGGGGGAGGAGGTTATCACAGGGTGCCAGAGAGGCACATCAGGAAGCCCCACCAGGGAAAGTGACAAGAGATGGAGTTAATTTTACATGAGCCTGAGAGGGAAGGCAGTAAGGAGAGGATGAAATTGGGGGCAGGGAAAGGGAGACCAGTACTCACACCCTGGGGAGGGTAGCCTTTAGTAGGTTACAGGACAGTAGGGTCAATCCCCTGTTGGAGAGAGAGCAGAGGTGGCCTGACGTGGAAAAGGCCAACACAGGCTGGACTGAGAAGCTGAGGTCACCTGATAGTGGGACGAAGGTGGGTGAACCCAGCTAGATAAAAGGAGCCAAGGCCAGGAAGGCTGAGGCTCCTACCAAGACACTGAGGCCTGAAGGGCCAAACAGTGAATAGAAGAAGTTGTTCTACTAAGATAAAGACTGGTGACATCTGCGAGGCATGGATGTGGCTGTAGGGGAGGTTGGAAACCACAAATATAGCTCCTATGTCCAGAGCCATCAATAGGGAATGGTCTGGCCCTGCATGAAGAAGGCTCTGGCCTTGGGCAGCCTCCTGTTTCTCAGACAACATCAAGGCATGGCAGAAAAGCAAGAAGGAGGAGCTTAAGCAATAGGAAAGAAAGACACCAGGGTCAGGAGATCAAAAGAGGGTGTTACCATGCCACTTGACCTCGAGTTGTCACACCAAGCTTAGAAAAACTAGTGAAGGAAAACTAGACTGCAGCCATATAGCTCTCTGTGGTAGAGGGCTCCTCTGTTTAGCCTTCACTTTCTGTTGGGTACAAGTTAAGACAGGCATTGAGTGCCTCTGACTTGCCATGACAGAAGTCGGATAGCCTTGATTTAAGAGTGGCTGGGAACCACAGGTCCCCAGGCCACAGACCACATGGGCTGCCTGCTGTGTCATGCTGTGATGTCACACTTTAGGTATATAGGGCACATCCCCACAAGCAGGATCATGCATTCCCTGGCAGTGACTATTTGTCCCTGAGGAACACTGAAGCTATTTGTCCCTGGGGAACACCCTTGCACGCGCTCTCTGGCAAGTTGCCCCGGGTGGGGTAGGGGAAGCTGGGGTCAGCACCTGGGCAGCTGGGGCCAGCTTGGGGCCAGCGTGGCTCTGGCCAGCCATTTTGGGTGGCACAAGCTGCCGCCATGTGTGCCACCCTGCTTTTTATGGCATGGGGTTTTTTTGACACTGGGGACTCCTGGTGTTGGAAAAATCCACTGTGCTGCAAATTAGCAGTGCAGTGAACACGTGCATGTGTGGTGCATGTGGTCCGTGATACCACAAATGGGTCTGCGGCACCGCAAACTGCACGTGCGTGCTTGTGGGCATGCACCCATATGGTCTAGAAAGCCACCGAGGAAAGGTTCAACAGCTCCTACATGTTGAACTTGGCTGTCTAGGTGTTTAAATGACCAAATTCTCTTTTTAAACCTAGCTGCAAGCTCTTAGACACGTGTGATCCTGTGATCCATATTTCATTCCCCAATATCAAAATTAATCCTTATGCAGTTCTGTGACAGGCATTTTTCATTTGTACTCATCCTCTAGGTTACAGTGTCCTCACTGCTTGCCGTTACTGACTAGCACTTCTTGGTTTCAATTTCCACTGCATGAAATATAAATGGGACAGCAAATAAAAAATCATCTTAGGTCAACAAAGCAGCAAGCAGCATCAAAATATTTGATAAGATTGCATGAAACCAATGGAACAGAACAACTCACATGAACTTCGCCTTTACCTGTTTTTAGGCAGACAAGGTTATTTGGGTAAATCCAATATCTTTTATTAGACCAACTGTTTTTAAGCATTTAATGTAATAACCTCTAAGTGACTGGCTTAACATACATAAAGCACATATCTGATAAATAGGCAAGTTACTAACTCCCAGAGGCAAGTCCGCTTGATTCAGAAACATCTCAATATTTGTGCATGTGCAGGCATTACAGAAAAAGCTATTGAGGGTCAGACTCTGCCATGTTTTTCACTGGCATCAGCTGGCATGACTAGTTCCACTTACATTATTGGGACCAGTTGAGAAATCATGCACTATGTTGAGAACTGATATCTGATCCTATGAAATTAATCCACCGAAGTATGAATAACTGGACTGTCATGTTAAAAATGATAGATAATCATTGCGAAATACTGTCCTTTTGGGGGAAGCAAACACACTAGATGCTGTGATTTAGTAGTTAGAATTTCTATAGAAAAGCTCCCCTTAAGTCCCAAAGGGAGTGCATGCCGAGTATGTAAAAGCTGCCGTGAAAAGTAACTCCGTTTCTTCTTATTCATTCTTATTTTTCCCTTTGCTGTCCCTGTTACTTCAGGTTTGCTTGTGCATCAATAGAAAAACGTTTCCCATGTGAAGATCTGAAATGTTCAGTGACACCAGTTGTTGGATCTGAAACCTACATTCCAGCCAGCTCCCTGTGCTCCAAATTGCCTTAAAAACATACAGCTCCAGAAAGGAATAGCATCACATTGTGGGCCGCTGTAGAATATTAACCTAGCTGCAGCATGTTTCTATATAATTGGCCTACCAAAAAATGCTTGAGGTGTTTGAGATTGCAATTAAGGCTATGAGAGTCTAGAAAAAATCCCCTTTGTTGTTGTTATTCTTTATTTAAAAGGAATCCAAACCTTCTTTCAGCTGAAACTTGTGGGCCTAATTAGAGTATAATTAAAGATACATACTACTAGGCTCACTTGGTTGGATTCCAGCTCAGTAGACACATTTTAAGTGGCATATTTAAAAATTAATATTCTTCTATCATTCCCTACGTCTTTTGCTATCCCCCCACCCACCCTCCTCAATTTCCCAAGCAGTCAGAACATCTCCTGTTCAGCAAATGTGTTTAGTTCAAATAAAAATAATTGCCTGCCTTTGCCCTCAACTTCACAACTTGCAGATTCCCACCCTAATTTGGCTTTAACAAACTGATTCATTTAGAGGAAATAATAGCCCTTTCCATTATTTGTACCAACCTATAGCTCATGATCAGATGTACTCAGATGCTGTGATGATAGGTAATTGTACTACAGAGGCCAAACTAAAGGTGATGGTTAAAAAATAGGTAGTTGGCTAGGCAGATAGATGGACTTAAACAGCTGGTAAGTAACTAGAATGGGTCAGCTGGGGAGACTGGAATGAAAACATAAACCATATATGTACAGGTAAAATGATCATGGACCAGACTTTGAAACTTGCTCTGCTACCATTTAGGCACCTAAAGAAGAAGCAGATTTTCAAAAGTACTCATCCGCTGCTTGCTCTTGAAGTTGATGAAGTAAGAGAAAGGGGGAGATAGATGGGGATCCTAGCAAGTATTGTGATAAAGCTGAAAACACCCAGTTCCCAGTGGGCTGAAGCTACTCTAACTCAACTGGGCTACATGTCCCACCACAAAACATGGGCACATGAGCAGTAAACTTCAGTCACTCTTCATGTGATAGTCATGATCCTGAGCTCCTGGAAACTGCAGGTCATGGACAGCTCTGCCTATACATCAAAGGCAGGAGTCACAACATAGCTAGACATTAGGGTTGTGTGAAACGGCACTGTTCTGTTCCAACTTCTGTTTCAAGGTCTGGACAGAACAGTGTTTTGTATCAAATATAATTTTGAGTCAAAACAGCCTCACTGCTTCGATTTGTTGAAACAGTGAGGCTGTTTTGACCCTGTTTCAACCGTTTTGCTTCATCATGGGGCTGGGGCCAGGGGTGGGAAGTCAGCCCAGCTGGGCTACCTTGCCATCCCCCACACTAGACCACACAGGGGGCGGGAAGGCAGCCCAGTTGGGCTGCTTCCCCACCTCCCGCGTGATCTAGCATGGGGACAACCCAGCTGGGCTGCTTTCCCATCCCCTGTGTGATCTAGCATGGGGGATAGAGAGGCAGCCCAACTGGGCTGCCTCCCTACCCCCCTGCCAGCTCTTGTGCCGGGGATAGGAAGTCAGCCCAGCCGGCCTGACTTCCCATCCCTAGTGTCATGGTCAAAACATTTCAACTAGCCTCATTTTGTTTCGAGGCTATTTTGATGGCCTTTGTTTCATTTCAATTTTGCTGTTTTGACCTTGAAATGAGTCAAAACAGTGTCAAAATGAAACGGCTGTCAAAATTTTGCACAGCCCTACTAGACTTGCCTGAAATACTGAAACGATTGGCAAAAAACCATTGGCTGAAACACTGAGACCCCCAGCTATAGGGAAAAAAACACTTTTCTCTACCTCTCTTCTAATTAGAGCTCCCCACAATCCACAATGAGAAGCACAGTGGCTTGTCACTACGTACCTAAACAGTACTTGCCTGGAAGTTGATGTCCATGTAGAGGCATTTCAAAGACATTTTTTCATAATAAATTGAATTAAAATACACACCAAGAGGTACATTTCACAACTTACTTAAATTAACAAAACCCAAAGCTATACTGAATTTAATTGTAGTTAGTCACTTCTGTTGTTCATATTTTCCTACATGCTGGAAACAGATATTAATTTAATATTTGCTCTATATATTTTCATTAATATGGGGCATGATTGTGCCCTCATTGTGTGATTATTTGGGTTTAAGACACCCAGCAGAATTTTAGTATTGTTTTTCTTCTTAATCAGACCTTTCTCAAATCCTGTTGTCACAGCAACAGTGAACATAAGTAGTTGGCACAGTCCTTTCCTCCACACCTTCTGTGCCATTCAGATTGCAGATTGAATCTAATAACCCAGTTTAATAACCTGCCTGAACCCAAAATGCAAGGTTTGCTAATAATGTGACATTTTCTTATTCAGTATGTTCAGAATGGCCCTTGTACACTGCTTTCCTGGGGACTCAAGTTCTGGTTTTTTGTTCCTTAAACAAACATTAGGCAATTTGTTTTTCCTTCCTTTAATTTTAAGGTACTGCGCATTGTAAGTTCAGATCATTTACCAAGCCTGTTAGAAAGGTTCTTCAGGCTGGAAATTTCAAAACTGCTCTTTGGTTCCTACAATGAAATGGTTGGGTTTTCTCCATTAGATTATACAATGGTGATTTGTGCCTTTGTGTGTTTCAGAAGGAAAAGTTATTCAGTTTATAAATCAATGGTGCACATGTAAATTCACTTTATGCACCAGTGAATTCCTGTAGCTTTTCCCCCTCAACACATCAAAGGTAACAGCACTGCAGCCCCATTAACAAAGAAGAACCATTCCAAGGTGACCCTCCTGCTTGATGGTGCCAACATATGTTGTATCAAGAAGTCGCTTTTAAAAAGAGATCTGATCCAATAGCTGCATGAAGGCAAAGAACTTAGCTGTACACTGACATACAAAATTGCCATGCTAGACACAGATGGCTTATTCCATGCTGTTTTCCAAGCATTATGGTAATGATGTTGCAGATAATGTTGGGAAAGCAACGTTAAGTATAAACCTCTAATTGGAGTTACTTATTACTTTCACGGAATTGTTTTCTTTTTCCCCAAGGATGAAAATTGGCATACAATAAACCAAATTCTTTTCTCACTTGCACTACTGTCAATCTAAAGTAAATCATTTGTTGGATTTATGCTGGTATTGCCAAGAGCAGGATATTTCTTAAGATAGCCTGCAACACTACTTTGTCACCAAATTTGAACATCTCTTGATGTCGAACTCTTTTGATTTGTGGGATTTCATCAGGGGAATAACCTAGAGGATCTCTTGTGAGTTCATTCAAATCAGTGCCTTTGCTAATTTGAGGGGAATTCATTTAAAGATAATGGGAGAGTTGATAGAGGCAGCTCCTCAACTGATAACTGCTCTGATGTAATGTACTGATGTAAATGGAGATATGCCACTTTATACTAGTACTGACACCCCTCCCTGTTTTCTGGAACACCATGGCATATCCAATACAATATTTCAGATGTAGGAGTTACTGCTGTTAATAATATATAGTTATACCACAATATATATATATTATGATAACATATGCCATATTTACTCAATTTCAGAACAAGGGTTTTTTTTTTCCCCAATTGGCATGTAGAAAAGAGCTCCTCATCTTATAATGGCATACAAAGAAATCTCATTAAATACACTGTCTATCATTAAAATGCTTCCAAAAGCACCATGTGCTCAGCAATGGAGTCCCACTATGAAGTTGATTTAAATGCAGCCAACACTAAGCATTACTATAAAACACATAGGTGCTGCAATAGCAGGCCAGCATTCAGAGAAGCCAGAGAAAGCTTCCCTGGTGCCAAAAATGCTGATAGGATCCTACTTTTTATACCAAAAAAAAATGGCTTTGAGGGCCAAACAAGTTCTGAATTCTATTGGGCAAAGCCCGATAGTCAAGTTCCAAATTTTGACTAAGCGGAGCTCAATCATTTAAGTCTACATGGCTCTACCACTGGGCAAGCATCCTCCTTCACAGACCTATCAGTGTGGGGCTTCAGATAGCCCCCAACTCTCTGGCAGGCATCCTACAAGCAACCCCAGGGTCCAGAGACCCTGGGATTCAGATGCCTCCTACTTTCACTTGCTTCTAGTCAAAAGACTGAGGATAAAGCCTAGGGGAAGAAAGGAAACAGTGCCCCACTGCCACAAAACTATGCAAAAGTGTACAGTCCAGTTCCCTGAATTTGGGGAAACTCACAGGGGTCAGCCAGCCCAGAATACAAGGGACAGACCTCACCCTGGGTATCTCCTCTGCCACGTAAAACCACCTTGGTGATTGTGGTATCTCCCCTGCCAGGAAAGGTTAGTGTAACCCACCTGAAGAAGACATATGCTAGTGCCCATTAAGCACAGTCCCCCATACCGCTGACTCTTTTTCAAGTCAAAATACTGCACACCCGTGCAGAATCCCCCTGTCATGCCCTCTCTCAGCCTGGCACATATGGCTAGTATGGCCCCACCCTCCACAGTGATGCCACAGCTCAGTGCTGCCGAGTATGTTCGCATACTCCACATACCCCACAAAAAGGATCCATGTGCAAGTTAACCCCCCTCCCTCCCCCATGACTGGAACCAGGTGTTCTTGTCACAAGTCCTGGGACTCCCAAATATTTATGTGGAGATGAGGCACAGGGCAACTGGGTATGACTTGGCTTCAGGCTAAGATCAACCTAAGCCCACCTCACATTGCAGCAAGGGAGGTTTAGGTTGAATATTAGGAACAACTCTCTGACAAGGCAGGTGGTGGAGCACTAGAACAGGTTACCTAGAGAGGTGGTGGAGTCTCCATCCTTGGAGGTTTTTAAGGCTTAGTTCAACAAAGCCCTTGCTGGGATGATCTAGTTGGGGATGGTCCTGCTTTGAGCTGAGAGTTGGACTAGATGTGACCTCCTGAGGTCCCTTCCAACCCTAATTTTCTATGATTCTGTGATTCTATGATTCTAACACTGGGGGCATATGAACCCTCAGGTTTCTTGCACATAGGAATGCTGCTGGATTTGCGGAGTATCCAAAGCCCCAGAGTGGAGGGAGGATACTTGCCTGCTGGTACAGCCACACAGATTTGACAACTGAGCTCTAGTCAGTCAAATTTGGAACTTGACTATTCAGTAGGGCTGTGCAAAATGGCACTGTTCCATTCCAACTTCAGTTTCGAGGTCTGGACAGAACAGTATTTTGTATCAAAAACAATTTTGAGTGGAAACAGCTTCACTGTTTCGCTTTGTCAAAACAGTGAGGCTGTTTTGATGCTGTTTCGAACATTTTGCTGGACCATGGCCTAGCGCGGGGGATGGGGGGGCAGTGATCTAGCATGGGGGATGGCGAGGCAGCCCAGCTGGGCTGCTTTCCCACCCCCATGAGATCTAGCATGGGGGATGGCAAGGCAGCCCAGCTGGACTGCCTTCCCACGCTGGGTACTATCTAACACAGGGGATGAAGAGGCATCCATCCCCTGTCAGATCTTGTGCCGGGGATGGGAAGTCAGCCCAGCTGGACTGACCTCCCATCTCCAGCACTATGGTCGAAACATTTCAACTTTTGAAACATTTCGATTAGCTAGCCTTGTTTTGTTTTGAGGTTATTTCGACGGCCTTTGTTTAATTTCAATTTTGCTGTTTTGACCGCGAAATGAGTCAAAACAGTGTTGAAACAAAACGGCCGTCAAAATTTCGCACAGCCCTACTATTCAGCTTTTCCCATCTGAATCTGGAATCTTGAAACAAAATATAGCTTATACTAGATTGCCAAAGTGCTGCTCAAAATTGTGTGTATGAAACACCTGTTTAAAACTTGCAGCAGTTTCAAAAAATGGTAATAAGCATCAATTTTGGATTAACTAAGTCTATAGGCAGTACTATATGTACATTGCTACAGCCATGTTTAATTTCAAGATTATTGTTTCCAAATTTGCTCCTCACTTCCACATGCTTGGGGATAGCAGGTTCAAAAGTCAGGGGAGGGGGAAGAGGCTACCAGGGGAAACAGAGAGCAAAGGGCTACCTAATCCCTCAGAATTATTTTCCCTGCTATAACAGTGGGAGAGTGACAAATTCAAGGCAAACCTCCAATAATTAATTTTTATACCTGGAAAACTGTAACAAATGTATACATTTTCCATATATAGACTCTAATTATGGGGGTGTCATCTTCTAGTCAGGGTCATCTTCTATTTGGGTTGGAAAAGGTATTACTTTCCCCTCCCCTCCTCCTGAAAAAGTGCTATAACCTGCCTCCAAAAATATGGCTCTGGCAACTGAAAGCTGAAATGGAAAGCTCAGATGTATTGCTGTATCCTCCTTAAGTAACACAGCAACTTAGCTGTGGTCAAATTGCTGGTAGTTATCAGGGCAAAGGATAATGAGGTGGGCTTCCAGATATTTTATAGGGACCTCTTCACACCCAAGGGGAGCACTGGAGAAAAGATTAGTTATCTTTCTTCCTAATGAAGATACACTTCAGAACCAAGGTCGTGGCCCTTCCTCTGCTTCCAGCCAGTAGTGCACACAGTGAAGAATCTGCCTGACACTAAGAGAATGTCTTCCCTTGACAGGGCTGTTCAGATCTGTCTTGCAAATGATCCATGGGCTCAGTAATGGGACACTAAATGCTCTCTCAATAGCAGGTGGTAATGGCTTAATGCATAACATCAGTGGTCTGTATGAGAATCATCCCTAAGTCACCAACAGGTAACATGCTCAATTGTTCACTTAGCACTGAAGTCATTTTTATGCTATACATATGTGTGTGTGCATGTGTGCATGTTCCTTTTATAGCTGGCTTGTAAAGACAGGGCCTTACTTCAAACACCACCACTTCTAAAGTACTGGCTTTCCTGGATCCTGACCCTGATGTGGTCTTGGGGGAAGTTTCTATGTGCTAAAACTGTACTAATCCTAGAGCATTCAGTTCATCTTAGCTCTTTTGCCTTAGGCCAGTGATTCTCAATCAGGGTGCCTTGAGGATCTTTCCAGGCTCCCAGACAATGTTAGCACTGTTAAAAGTGACAACATGATTCACAAGATAAAGTCAGAGATTTCAAATAAGAATCTGTAGTGTTACAAACACTGTGACCTGCTGTGGTCTTCCAGAGTTGTTTGCAAAAGAAGAACTGTCTATTATTTCTCTGTAGTCAAAAAACCAGTGAAAATTAAGAGCTGGCATCTTCTGAGAGGTGCCTTGAATAAAAAGAGTTTGAGAACCACTGGCTTAGGTTTTCAGCAGCCTGAAAGGATTGGCTTTTGGGTTGGCATCAGCATCCATAGGGGTCCTCATTCCATCAAATCCCGCATTAGGACAGCTACGGTACATCAACCCCACTGGATTGTTACAGACTTTATATAGCTGAACTAGAGCTAGAACTGACAAGACTGTCTTGACACAAGTGAAAAACGTGTGGCCTCCTAATCCCGGACGGAGAAGAACTGGTTGGAAAAGGCCTTCTGATAGAAACCCCTTCTCTGCAGGCCTCAGGTGAAGAAGGCAGCCCTCAAACCCCCACTAAATCTAATTAAGAGTTTATGAAAGCTGCTGTGTTACCGTTTCAGTTTCAGGCTGCTGAAATGTAGCGTGTCCAATGAGCTGATGTTCACGGATGTGGGAAGGATTCAAACCAATTCTAATTATGGCCATTCTTGAATAGCTGATTGGAGAGCTGGGGATGTGAAGAAGGCTAATTCCATTCATACAAAACCTTTAAATCAAAAGTCTTCTCATGAGAAATCAAGGCCAATTGTAATCTAATCCTTCCATGTATTATAACATAAGTAAGTGAAGTGGAGCAAAACAGGGCCCCAACACTAACAAGAATCAAGAGGTTCTTAAAGGACCACGGACAGGTCTACTAGAGAAGAGCCAAACTATAGGCCTTGTCGCACACGATATTTTATCATTAACTGCACTTAAAATGCAAGCATCCACGCATTCAAGCAGTAAAACACATGCTAGGTGCAATCATTTCATAGCAGAGTTATGGCTTTTTGCAGGAGGATTATCTCCAAGTCATATGAAGTAACGTGCGCTCAGCTATTTTCGGACTTCTCCCTGTTTTCTGAGCTTCACAATGCCACAGCTGGAGCATTACCGGTACCTGAGCTAGCTGTGTTAAAGCTGGCTCCTCTGTACTATGCTGCAGTCATTGCTGTGACCAAGGTTATTGCCCCTTGGTCACTGTGTGTGTGTGTCTGCTGAGCTGAAAGGCTGACAGCAGCGTGCATTTGAAAAGTTGTTCGTAGAAAACCTATTTAATTTGCCTTATCCTAGGTGAATTGCTATTGCTGTGAGCAGTAAACCAAGCCAATGCAGTGATGACAAATACTGACCGTGTTTTATAAAATTCCTTGTCTTTTCAAAAAAATAATTTAAAGCTATTGAATTTCTATGTGTAATTTTAGCTTTAAATAAAACCCAATTCCCTGGATAAATGACTTTTTTTTTAAATCTGTCATTCACATCCAACTCCACGACTAATATTGTTCAGCTTCCTGCACACCACGAACAATTAAGCTTAAATTGGTTTTTACTTTCTCAGTTATCCAATTAAATAAATGCTAATCAACTTCTTTAATGAGCTAGATTAGAGTGTCAGTACTAGCCTGAGTTCTTGACAGAGATGAATGCAGATATTTAAGACTAACAGCATGGTATGTGTAAAATTAAGCAAACAGGGCTACCTATCAGCTGGCAGCAGGCATCTTTTTAAAAAAGCAACACGTTTCGATACATCTCTTGGAAAAATGTGCAACTCTCACATGATTCTGGCTTAAGTTTAGGTAATGGGAAAGATCAACTAAAATGTCTGAGTCTCCAAATTAAATCTGTACATACACACCACGCCACCTGTCTATAGGCATCCTACCTGGTTTCCAAAGCAGCAGAAGCCAGACCCAATGTATCATAGAGAGAGGACGGTCAAAACATAAGACCCCCGAGAATTATGAGTTTTAAGACGAACTAGGACAGCCGGGCCTTGATGAAGGGCAGGTAGGGACAGGTATTGGATTTTAAAACAGGATACAATCCTCCTGTTCTCCTCCCAGTAACAATAATTTTAATCCACTTTTGGCCCTACTCAATGATATGGTATGAAAAACATTAAATGGCATAAAGACTGTTTTCAGATGTTTGGATTATTTTATTCTCCCCTACCTTGGGGGTCTTCAAGAGGAGGTTGGATAGATATCTGGCTGGGGTATTTTGATCCCAGCATTCATTCCTGCCCAGACTTGATGATCTGTTTAGGTCCCTTCCAACCCGAGGAACTATAAAACTATGAACCAGTACCACAAAAATGCATCTTCCTCTTCTTGGTTTCACAGGCAGCCTGGTGTTTCTCAAGACAGTCTACTCACAATTGCAATGGCCACCATCTTATCTGATACATGGTTGTCCGAGTCCCTGGTACTCAGAATAATTTCCAGTGGAAGATCAAGGATCGAATCCACATCTAAAGCCAGGGGATTGGAGGCAAGAAAGGCCCATCACTGCAGGTGGCAGGAATATGAATATTAAAGGGTGAACAGGAGCACTCCCAAGTAATCTATTTTGTTTGTGCCTGCTGCCCCACTCTCACAAATTCAGGGACCTATATTTAATCTCCCACTAAATGATATAAGGCCTTTCCAGAAACAAGGGGGATCTTCCCCTTCTAAATCAAATTTTAAAGACTTTCAGTCTCGGTACCTGGATATGCTGATGTCGCAGGAAGCTGCTCTGAAGCCAGTAACATCAGCACAAAGAAACAAGTTCTTTATCAGAGCTGTCTGTGTCGCAGAACGAAGCCATTTGGAGGCAGGGAAAGGTTCCAGACTCCTATGGAAGGGATCCTTTTTTAATTCAGTGAACAAAGATATGAATATAGCAATAAAATAAAATATAGTTAATTAACGTGCAGTATTGTAATATGAACCATGCTAAAATGAACTTTTTATTCAAAACAGTAATGCCAATAAAAATGCATTATGGACTAAGTTGTGAAACAAATATATATTCATGCTCTTGGTGCCTTTTATAGTCCATTGAGCACAATGGAAACACTCTCGTCCATTCAAATAGGATTTTAATCAGGAACTTGATGTGAATACAAGTCATAGGCACTTACTTTTTACCTGGTAGCAACTCCATGCCCAGAGACATCCCCCAGTCCTGGCAATCACCTTCTTCGTACCACAAGCACCAATAAGTGACACATAAGGTTGCGCACCAGGTCTTTTGCTGGGTCATATAGATCCCCATTGCCCTTTCTCACAAAGCTATGTGAGGTGTCCCTGAAGTGTTCGGAGGAACTAGATGACCACATTGCAGTTCCTACACCTGCTGATAGGTTTATTGTACATTCCCATATCCACTTCCTACCAGGATTAGCCCCTGAGTGAAGATTTCCCCAAATGGCAAATGATTTGGAGTAGGGAAACAGCTTCCACTTCTGAGTACCTAAACCATGTCATCTTATAGGGGCTGATTTTTAGAAAGAGTGGCACACACTTCCACCTTTAGAAACACTATCATTTATTTTCTTCAATACCTGTTCTCCCCACATTGTTATAAAATTCTGAATGACCCAGGGCAATGGAGTCATTTTAGACCTGCTCCAAGGCCAACTGAAGTCAATACCAATTTTCCTATTAGCTTTAGTTAATCGTGGAATAGGACGCCAAGTCCTCAGACTCCTGTCACTTATGCTATGGTACGTTAGACACAATCCCATTGAAGCCGGTGGAGGCATACCCAGATAATGCCAACGTGAACATGGTCAGAAAAGAACTTGTATTGTCTATCACCCTACTGCTTTGTCCTCAAACATTTCTACAGTGATTTTTTCTGGACAAATTACTTCTGACTCTGAACATTACTCTCCCGCCTTCATATGAGTCAGTGATCACTTGACTTGGAGAAATGACAAAACAGATAAAACCACATCAGGAAGGACTGAGATTTATTCACCTTTTCACGAAAGGGAGCAACTAGCCAAACTGCTATCCTTTCTTTCTTGCACAACTTTTTGGAGAAGTTTATTTCAAGCGTGGACCTGCAAGTCTCAGGAAGAGATTATTACCTTTTCTATCATACATAGCATAGTCAGATGCTATAAGCCTATATTTCCCTCCGACATGATGAATTACATTACTAAAGTTTTAAATGAATCCAATAATATGACAAGTGCAAAAATTACAAACCTGATTTCTAATAGAACAATTATCAAACAAAGTCTAGGGTATAAGAGCACTTGATGAACATTTGTTTCATTTTATGATATTTAAAGCTAGCTCATTGAAAAAAAATAAAATATGCATTATAGAAAATTTCTCTGGAGCAGAATTTTTCTGTCCATCATTCAGTGTAAAGGCCCTTCCAGGAGTACAAAATCACAGAGGCTTCATTTAATTAGAAATTCTTTCTGCAGATCACAGGTTATTCTAGTCCTGGAAAAAACAGATATGCAACCAGTGTATCTGAAGACAAGACACGTTAGGATCTTCTCTTGACTGCACAAAGACCATCCACATGCCCATCATGCAGAACATACATGCAATCAGAAGTTTTATTCAAAATGTGCTATTATGCCTGTACTTGGTATGAGTAATATCTCTGGTGTTAGTAATGTGAGGCTTGTTAGCGTGGCACCTCAGAGCAAACCAGGCCGCCTATCTATATGCAAAACATACTATGCCATCTATCTTCCTGATAAAATTCTGAGTTAAAATATAGAGAATGGGAGAATAAATCTTTCCTTAAATTAATCCTTGCATTTAAGATGGAGTTTTGCCTTCAACTTCATTGGGACCAGGATTTCACCCTAGGTATTTCAAGGGTCACAGCTGAATGCCAAATAGAAAATATTATCCTCTCATATCCCCAAGGCAGCTCATGTTCTTGCAGTAGATGCTGGTGACATTTGAAAGTGGGTAACTAAAACTGACAGGGAAAGGTGAATTCATAGCCTGTTTATAATACCCAATAAAAAGAGCATGATCAGATTTTTTTTGTTGCTGTGGTTTAAAGTGGGCAATGTGTAACTTGCTCTAGGGATATGCATGGCTCTCATATTCTGCTCTTCTTATATGAGTTCATCTCTCATGGAGGTGACACATAATTTGGCACAGATTGAGAGAGAGAGAGAGAGAGAGTAAACGATCAGAAGCAGAATTTGTTGTGTATAT
>NW_005842112.1:2299897-2306610 GCF_000455745.1 Alligator sinensis | reverse complement strand
TAGGGAAAAAAATTTGCATAATGCCTGTTTAGTTCCTAGTGAGACACAAGTTATGAGCCAAATTCAGTCTTTAGATGCATGAAATGTACCCTTGCTAAATATAATAGATGTCTTTATTCCCATCTGTAGGCTTTGCTAAAGTCTGGTTGGGCTAAGAAGTCTTTGACACCCGACCCTGTAGCAGAAGCTATAGTCTCAAATTAGGCACTTGGGTTTCCCAGTATGATGGTGGTGGTAAAGACTGGGATTTATGAGATCTGGAGTTTGCCAAAAGCTTTATCCATGAGTAGCTGAGCCATGTACTCCAAACTCTTAACACTTAGTGACCTAAAACTAATCTTGTATCTTCATATCCATGCAGTAGAATCAGTGGTCTGATAAGAGGTATGATTTAGGAACCTAACTGCAGGTACCTGGGATTGAACATTTTGACTTAATCATCATGTTGCCTCAGTTTCCCTACTTGTAAAACAATGAATAAGGCTTCCTTATTTAAAATGTGTTAGGCAGCTATTTCTATTGTCTAAAGAAGTACCGTGGCTATGTACACGCATGAAAAAATTAGCAAATGCTAGTAAATGATAACAGGCAATGTCCATGCAACCAAATGTTTTTCATGGACTCATAAGTGCATTAGAAGACAGCTCATTCTTCCGTCATTTGCAAAACTGGCTTGTCGTTAGACAACCAACAGCCCCCTGTATGTCATTACCCTTCTCAGGTGACAGAACTGCAGATGAAGCAGTAGTGCTTTTTATAATGATCTCTTGGGCTAATCGACTAAAAACTCCACAAGCGAAGTTCAGCTGCCAGTATAGACAACAAGCTAGCAGACATCATGCCCTACACAAGGACCACTGACTTTATCATAAGTATAACTCTGAGCATTTCCAATGTCATGGTTACAATGTGATGGACTGCCATGCACCCATATTTGTTCTAAAAGGCAGTTTGGGTTCATTAGGGGATGCTTTTAGTGACAAACATCCAAGATAAGTCTAGGCAGTAAGAACAAACACCAGCTTTTCCCAGTCTTAAATGCATGCCTCAGAAACCCTGCCTTCCTGTGGCTAGTTTGACAGCTGGAATCACCAGAGTGGTACCAATAAAGACTTTTTGTCACTCTTCCATTTCCTTTTCCTTCATTTCATTTTTATAGCAGAGAAATCATCAGGGAGTTTGTCACAGGCCAGTGGTCCTTGCACTTTCTTGTCATCCCCTGGTTATGCTGCCAGAGATTCTGCCAGCTGTGTTAATTAGATTGGCCTCTCTTTGCTTGGATGTAGACCGGGATTTTTAAAAGGGACCCATGTGAGTTTAGTGGCCAAATCCCATTGAAAGGCAGTGGCTTTGAGGTCCTAATTCCTTTATATGCTTTTGCAAATCCCAGCCTAACACCTGTTCATATGCAACCCCTCCTCACTTCTTGGAGGCATTCATCGGCACTGATTTAATTGCCTTGATGCTTACCTCCTTTTGCTGCATATATATTTTTTTTTTCCCCAGGCCTGCTTGCTGGTTGGCTTTCATCAGTCTTTCTTTCTCCCTCATCTGCCATTTTATTAATTTTTAAGCGAGCCGGTTCATTTCTACCACTGCTGCTCCTAGATGAAGTGAATGACAGGCCTCCATGAAACCTCAGCAGGGCACTGACTGCATCCCCATCCCCTTCCCCAATGTGCACGTAGGAAGAGAAGCTGGGATTACAAAGGGAGCTGAAAAAAATCCAATAGACTTGTCTCTTCCAGCAACGCACACTCACCCCAGAAAGTGCAACGTGCATCTTGCTGACAACTAACCTGTCCCTTTTGCTGGTTATTTATACTAGTGCAAAATGCAAAGCACTATTCAATTAGTCTTAGTATAAATGATTACACAAGGGACAGGGTTGCAATGAATGGGGTCTATGATCATATGCTGAGGGGCCCCTCATATGGCCCCTCATATGCTGCAGACAGCAGTCTTCAAGAAGAATGGTTCAGCATTCAGGAAAACTCTTGATTGAGGGTTTACCAGGCCATTCTTCTACAGCCCGTTGTAGTATCATACAAACATGGCATGCTTCCCTTCATTGGTCACCTCTGTACTGATGCTTAATGCCCAAATGTCAGGCTTATCATTTTACATATACAAGGCTCATTTCTGATCTTCCTTATTCCCAGACCGTGAATCACAAGATAAAGGTGAGTAATGCAAGTTATCACATTACCCTCCACTGTATAAGAATAGCCTGTAAACTCTAAATGCAATTTGCTTTCTAGGATGGGAACCAGTTTGGGTTTCCAAGTGCTATATCATTCACTTTGTCTCTTCCAGGGCCTAACCCCAGCAAGAGAGAACACAAAAGCAAATAGAGACTGAGATGAGATCTGACTGCCAGTGTCATTCATCATGAGGTGAAGTGGAGAATTGGCAGGTATAATACATTAATGAATTTATGACCATTTTAAAGGTTAATAAATTTCCTTTTCTCCTCCCCACCCTCCTTCCAAGCTGCTGTAAATGATGTGAAATAATTGTTTTGACAGACTTATTTTTCCCCTAGACCAGATGTGTTGATCTCCCTTAGGTTCTTCTTACCAAAGTGACAGCAGATTTTAATCTTCCTGTGCCCACTGCAGCAGCTGTGCAAACATTTCATTAACATAAGAATGACAGTAAGTATCTGCTGTAAAAATTGGGGGTGTCTTGTGCATCTTAGTGTTAAATGCATGGAGCTTAATGATGTAAGTAGGCCCCAATTTCATGAATAAATGCCTTTTGAAGCCCTCGCCGTCCATCCTAGAGGAAGCATATTCTCATTCAGAGAAACTGAATTTTTAGCCCCAGATTTTTTCATCCATACAGTGTCCAGTCTAACAAGCATGGGAAAAAGGTTTGAAAGAACAAAGCAACTTTTCGACAAAAATCCATATTGTTAGAATGCCCTTTTATTCCACTTCCCATTTGCATAAAACTCAGGCTGCAGCAGGATGCATCTGCTAACCCTATCTAAAATAATATCAGTGTGTTTTTATATATTTTTCCCATAACAATGGGGAATTATCTCTCTCTTTGAGGTGATGCAGCTTTTCAACATAGCTCAAAATGCATTTGCCTGCCCTAGGATGTTTGCGGTATTTCCCTTCATCAGCCACGTTAGCGCACAGCTGAGCATGTACTCAGTTAACTCACTTTTAATGGAGATTGCTGAATTCTTCCTTTTATTTTATGATGAGGATCGAAACAATCCATCTGGCTGCATAATTAAGAATTTATTTGATAAATAAATGACAAATAAAAATACACTTTGCTACAGACTCCCATCCAGGAGGTATTAAACAAGCTCTTAGGCATCTAACACATTTCACATGCTGCAGTCTGCACCTTCCATTCTCTGGCTGCTGCTCATAAGCCCATTTTGCACCGCTCGCTCCTTCCCCCTCCCGTCTCCTCTGCTCCCACCCCAGAAGCACCGAGTCAGAAAACTGAATGGGAAAACAGGGGTCTCACTGCTTCCTTTGGTTCTCTCCTTTTGGCCGTCATCATATATATATATATATATATATATATATGTTTTAGCAAGCGCTTCTCTTTTGCACCAGCTGTCACCTCTGAAGCATACGCCTGGCTAGGAAAGCAGACAAATGCCTTGTGAAACCGATATATCTCCTAATTCCACAATATGCTGGCATGAAGTTGCAAAGCTTAAGAAACTGGCTCTATTCTTGCTAAGAGCCAAGTGGCTGCGAGGATGCTATTGGGCATTCCGAATGTGATATGTTGGTGGTTTCCAAACGGAAGGGGAGAAAATAAATTTGCATGTGGAGGTCTGAAATCTGTCTATTCCACGTTCATCATCTGGTTACCTGGGCTGTTCCCTTTGCAAGGGTGTTGCAAATCAGATCCGGCCACATGCCCTCCGCTGTCTCCCTGACACGTAATCTGAGGCATCCAGCCACTGAGCTGCTGCTTCACGATGCACAGAGTCAAATTCTGCCCTCGGATGTCAGCACACAACTCGCGTCGTTCTGGTTTTCATCTCTCGCTGCTCAGCTTGTGTATAACCCTCCTGTGAACAGCAGAGAGTCAGAGAGGATGGAGCCAGTTTGAGCCACCTTTATTCAACTTATAACTTCAAAACAAGAGAACCCCAAGGGGTAACCTGTCTTTGCAGCCATGAAAGGCGAAGGAGCAATGGCTGCTTTGAGTTCCTACCAGCATCTCTCCTTCCAGGGCAGAAAAAAGACCTCATCTTTCCTCTGGTTTAATGTAGGCCACAGCCCAAGGCTTTTTTTTAGCCTCTGCAATCTCCTTCTGACTAAAAGTAGGCTATTGCCCAATTCAGAGGAAAGAGCTACAAATATCTGAGGGGTCAGGAGACCGCACTCTTTCTCTCACAAGCTCCATTTACTCCAGTCTCAGTGAAGGGAATCTAACCTCTCCGGCCAAAACAGCCTGAACAAAGCTGCGGTCTTCTGTATCGAACACCAGTGAACTAGCATGGCTTGCTATACACTGTGCCTCAGTTGCCCCCAAACCCACTTACGGCTGCAACTGTGCCTCTTGTAGCCGTGACCATGCACAACAGACTCAGCAGCATCCTGTTCAATCAGCCATCCAAAAGAGAGGAAAGGGAGGGAGGGAGCAGTTTGTTTGGGGTGTGTTAGTAGTGGCAGGGGAGAGGTAGACCAGGAAAGGATCTGTTCCTTGTCCCAATCAACCCTAACACTAGTTAAAAGTGCCGTTGTTGATCAGCAGTAGCCCGAATAAGAAGGGGATCAATCCCAAAGCAATGCACAAGTCTTTACAGCTTCAAGTAAAAAGCCAAGGTCTTTAGTTGGCAGATGTAACAAATTCAAAGTCAGAAGAGGGTGGACACAGAGCCCATATAATGTGCACAGACCAGGAGGTCAGACATATGCATCTGTCTCTGTAGAGCTGGCATAACTTTAATATGCCATAACACAGGAAGGTAGCAAAAGCCCCAGCTCTGCACTTTACCATAGAGCTGGGTTCAGAAAGGGAGGGCAATGGACTCTGCCTCTGGTGGGTTTTTTTTCTCCCCTTTGAATTAATTTTTAACTACTCCTGAAAGGTGACAGACATCAGTCCGCAGGATTGTCGATCTCTCTTTTAATTCACAGACTAAGCATAGCAGAGGCAGCAACAATGCAAGTATTCCTGGCCTTCTCCCTGTAGGTAAAACCATCCTTGAAACTATAGTTGGAGAAAATTGACATACAGGGTCCTTTTGATTGACACCCCCCCCAAAACCCCCCCAGTGTTTGTTGAAAACAAATGACCTCACAACTTAAAATTTCCTGCGCGTGAAGTCGTACTCTGCAGAAAAAAAGCATGTTGAAGAAAATCAAAAACATGCAGAGGTCAAAAAAAGCATTCAGTCAAATCTGCCTCCAGAAGAAATTGCAAGGAGAAAACAGCACTACACATTTCTTGTAGCCTGCTCAGACAACGTATCAACTCTCTTTTTGCTACCAGACTGCGTTCTGCTGCAGAAGCCAAGCCCCTGCCCTGGATCTGAACAACCCCAAATGTCTGGGATATCTAGATCTGCATATTGCAGCTCAGACGCTGCCATCTAGGAAGCACAACGCATGTATAGGCTATATGGTGGTTTCAGGGGTGAGATGGTCCTGGACACCTCAGCTTTGGAATAGCCCTAGAAGATGCTGTGTTTCAAAACCATTATTCTGAGTCTGAGTTGTAACTGCTTCCTCCTTGTACCCAGCAGGTAGTTATTTACTGCCAAGCTCTTCCTGCAAAATATTGCTATTCCAACCATATTTTGGCCAAGCAGTAAAGGGCATGTTCAGGAGCTAAGCAGACTGGTTATTGGAGCCCACTGAAAATCAAAGCTTTCTCCCCTCCAGGTGCATCTCTAATCTGGAATAAGGTGCAAGCAAAGCCAAAGTGCGTAGGTGAGAGGCGCTTCTTTGCCTTTACACCCAAGGCTCATCTCAGAGGCAGGGAAGGACCATGCTTAGGTGCCACCACACACTAGTATTAGGTGCTACATCCCTAATAGGATCTGGAACCCATTGTTAGGCATTGGGAGAGAGTTCAGTACCATAGACTGGGCATCCAAACAGCCTGTACACTGGAAGGCGGATGCT
This sequence comes from Alligator sinensis, assembly GCF_000455745.1. Lineage (NCBI taxonomy): Eukaryota > Metazoa > Chordata > Crocodylia > Alligatoridae > Alligator > Alligator sinensis. The sequence goes on along the minus strand of NW_005842112.1, from coordinate 2,300,494 downwards.
TAAGCCACCATGCTCATTATGCAGCATCCTACAGCTTGGCAGTATAGCTACACCAAGGACAGGGACTGGATCCAGGGTTGGAATTATGGGGGGAGCTGAGCCCCCCCATAGGAGACGATAGCCTCCCCCTGGGGGCCAGTCAGCACCCCTTCCCCACCCCCCCACAACAGCCCAAAGCTCATGTGCTACCACGCACAGCCCCTGGCCCACCCCAAGCCTGTCCAAGCAGCCCAGGAGGCAGCACCGGTGGCTCCTTCTGGCTGCCACCACCACTGGCCCCAGCCCTGCAGTATGCAGGGACCCATGCGCACAGCCCTGACCCCGGCCAATTTTTTTTGCAGACCCCCCCCAACCAAGAGTTGATGTGTAATTCAAACCCTGACTGGATCTCAAACTTCAAGCCTACACCCTTTCTTCCAAAGGGCAGAGACCGAGTCCTCCTAAAACACAGTTCCCAGGAGAGGATATAGCAAGGCCTCTCTTCTGTACAATAAGTATACAGTTAGAGCATATGAGAGACCAAGGTTCAACTCCCTCCTCTGCCCCAGGGAACTGCCACCTTCCAGAAGAGCACCCTAGCCACGAGGCTCAAGGCAA